>NC_048298.1:93862071-94162071 GCF_013100865.1 Trachemys scripta elegans
ACCAGCAGCTTCCTGCTTCCCCCGGAAGCAGGAAGCTGCCGGGGAGAGGGGATCTGCCCGCCAGCTGCGGAGCGCTCAGCTGTCGAGCCCTGAGCTGCCACAGGAGGCAGCCGCGGAGGTGATGTTGGGGCCGCGCTGAGCGTGGGGCGCGATGGCCGAGGAGCTGGCCCCTTCGCTCCTCTGGCCGCGCCCGCTGCCCCCCCAGTGGCTCCTTCGGAGTCCGACTGTGCTGCCCCCCCACTTGCCTGCAGGACCCCAGTAGCATCCCAGCAGCCGCCGCTTTTGAAAAATGTACTGAGGGGAAATGGCTGCTTCCCCTGAACCCCCCTAGCTATGCTACTGCCCTTGAATAGGAAATGGGATTTTATAATCTAGTGATTGATTGCTTTGCCCTTTGTATATATTTTAGGGGGCAAAATTAAAGTAACATTACATAATAAGGTGAAACAAGACTTTAGACACTATCATCAACCCCATTTTACAGATAGGGAAAACTGAGGCACAGAGAGGGGAAGTGACTTGTCCAGGGTTACCCAGCAGAATTGTGGCTGACCCAGAAATAGAATCCAGTCAGGTGTTCTAACCACTAGGACACACTACCTTCCCATATAAAATGAATGCTATATCCACACCGACCATGGGGGTTTAAATGCAGAGTACTGGGACAAAAGAATCAAGATTCTGTCTCACCAAGAATGTGCCACTAATAGAAAGCTGAAAGTGTCTCTCTTCCTTCTGAGTTTGACCCTCTGAACTTTATCTACCAAGTCCTCCATAACCTCCATGCCCTTCTGCAGCTTTACCAGCATCAGTTAGCATCAGAGCATCTCTTCCCTCCCCCTTAATTAAAAGTTTTGTGTAGTGAAAGGAAAATAAAGAAGTGGGATCAAAACAGCAAGGAAGATGGGCTATCAGTTGAATAATTTTGTGCTAACTACAAAGTGTTTCATTTCTGTCCACATTGTAAGTGTCCATTTAGGTCTCTCGAAGCAGCACTCACACTACAGAGAGTCTGGCAGAGATGGGGAAAATTTCTGGCTCATCCTGTCCCTGTTTCTTCTTCCTTTCCACCCTCCCTACACCTCCATGTGTGATTTCTCAGAGGGTGGAAGCCATTTGCTAGGGTATGTCTACACTTGGAGGTGGGGGTGTGATTCCCAGCTCACATAGACACACACACTAGTGTAGCCACGACAGCACAAGCAGCGGCATGAACAATCCATGCTGAGTACAAGCAAGGCTGAACCCATGAGTATGTACTCAGCATGGCTAGCCTATGCCACCGCTCACCACTGCCTGTACTACAGTGGCCACACTACTATTTTTAGCACACCGGCTCAGATGAGAGCTAGAGGAAGTACATCTACACAATCTGGGAATCACATTCCCATCTCTAGGTGTACCTATAGCCTTAGTTTCCTTATGTCTGTGTGATATTTCACTGTACTGGGTGAACTTCTAGGAGGTGTACCACAGCCCACAGGTAGGAGGGATGGTCGAGTGCAGTGTTTCTCCACCTGTGGGTCGCACCCCCCAGGAAAGGCAATCGGGAGGGTGATGAGGCATTGAGAAATTTATTACAATTTACCATAAAGAAAATCTCGCTCCTCTCACACCTTTACCATTCACAGTCAATTACTCTCTGTCCACCTCTCAAAATACATGTACAGATCAATTGTCTCTAGGCGTAGCATTGTTATCAATGATGCGTTTATATAAAAATAACAGTAAAAAAATGTCAGGGGGTGTATGTGTGCAAATGGTTGGCTGTCAATAAGGTATTGCCAGCCAGAAAAGTTTCAGAAACACTGGCCTAGGGGACAGGGCACTACACTAGAACCCCAGGGACTTGGGTTCAATTCCTAACTCAGCCCCAGAGTTTCTGGGTGACACTGAGCAAATCACTTAAACAACCTTGTGCCTGAGTTCCTCATGTATAAAATGGGCTAGTACATTCCAATATCATTGCACTACTAGGAGGATAAAATCCATTGATGAGAATCCTGTAAATATCACAATAAATAGACTGAAGGCTTCTTTAGTCCCCTGATAACCTTGTCAGCAGTGTTTCCCCTGAAGTGTGACCATACATGCTATGCCTGCAGCATGTTCTTGGCCTTCTCTTCTGGATAAAGCACCTAGCCACATTTTCTGATCAGTGATAAATAGTGGCCAGGCTAGCGCATGGGACAAAGGCAGTCAGCAGCAGAGGGCAGTGTCTGTGCTCAAGCATTGAAGTTCTTTGCAAGCAGAGCTGGCAGCAGGGGGAAAGCGAGTCTGTTCAACCAGTCAAGCTACAGTTTTCCTTTGCTGTGAGCGCCGCACTCAACACACATCTGTCTCCGAATAAGGCAGCATGATGGGCTGCTGAGCTGTGACAGATCTTATGGAGATGGAGTATCAATGTCATGGGGAGAGGAGTCCTCTCTGCCTGACAACACACACAAGAGCTACTTGTGAGCAGCTGTCTGGGGACTCGGACAATGGCAGCATGGCTCCTAATGGAACCACACTGCTGGGGTAGGCATGGGGCTGAGCAGACACATGGAGGAGGTGGCTATATGATTCTTCTTTTAGTCCTGGATCCAGGGAAGGGGAGTGAGGCTTCCTCTGGGGATCCCCAGGAGTTTTTGGGGGCTGGCAAGCCTCACTCCAAGCTAACTCTGCATCCTCCATGTTTCCCTCCCCTCCTCTCCTGCCCCCTGAAAACAAAGTTCTGCAGGAAATTCCAGAGGCTCACCCCCTCAGTTTCCCCTCACACTCTGGCTCCCTCTTGCAGATATCTATGATGAGAGGGCAATCCAACCCACTGTCAAGGAATCGTTCCCTCTTATTCAGCCTCAGTGTTCCTGTTATTTCTTCTAGTTATGCCCTCCTGGACTGTGATAGTCAGAATCCCTCTGACTCTGATGTTTACACCTTCATATCCCTTATTATTATTATGGTAGGGCCTAAGAGCAGAACCCCATTGTGCTAGGCGCTGTACAAACCATATTCACAGTATACTTGTAGACAATAATCAGAGCATTCATTTAGTCAAGTTATACTTGTTTTGTTCGTTCTTCACAAGTCCATTCCTCCATCTTTTTTTTTCCATTTCAAACCTCTTTTCTATACTCCCTTCCATTTCCCCCTTTCTTTCTATCTATCCCACCACCCATCATCTTTCCATGGTACTCTCTTAGTGCTGGACAAAATTAAAGCTAGTATAGAGCTAGCCCACTGAGGCTAATGCCCACACAGTTTCCCCTCGTTCTCATTTATGTAAGACACAATTATTTCTTCTTCTGTTTGTCTGTATCGTCCTGGCAGGAAGGAGTGCAGAATGGAACCAGTATTCCAGGTGCATTCTCACTAGAGTCATGCAGAGGACTATCAGCCCCCTGTTCTGTGACACGGCGCCTCTGTGGCCGCAGTCCAGAATTTGCACTGGCATTGTCTGCTGCTATTATATTACAAACTCATATCTAATTTTAGTAGTAGCTGCAAAATTCATTAACATGCTGTTCTTCCAGTGACTTGATGGAGATATTAAATAAGACCAGACCTGATGGATTCAGGTAGCATTGCATTCCATGCCCACCGTCTTTAAATCCATACATTGTCATTTATCATTATCCTTTGTTTATGGCCCTGACCTAGGTTTTCACTCCACATGACTGCTCTTCTTGAAGCCCACTGGAACTGATTTTCTGCATGAGCTTTTTCACAAGGCACCAAAACACACGCTTGATGAAAAACAGGATAGAGGGCTTGTCCTGGTTCACTTCTTCTGGGGCCCAAACCAGTGGTGACAAAGGAATGGGTCTGTAGTGATGCAGGTGGCCCACTCCAGCAGGGGGTGGGGCAGAAGCAGCCAGGGAGGCTGTGGAAACCTGCAGCTAATTAGAGCAAGGCTTGTTAGGAGCCAAACAGGAGGCAGCTGCTGGGGCAGCCCAGATATAAGAAGCTGCCCAGCAGAGCAGAGGGGAGTCTCTCCCTGACAAGCAAGGGAGGGGGACTGGCTCCCAGGGATAGCACCTGAGCTAGAACAGTGCTGGGCAGGCTCAGGGGAGTGGAGGGTGAGCTCTGGTCTGTTACCTGCTTGTCTGCAGGTCCCTGCCAGAAAGGGCCAAGAAGGTTCAAGGGCCAAGGGGAAGTGGCCCAGGGATAATAGGCAGACAAGGGGAGAGAAGGAGGGCAAAGAGGCTGCCACTGAAGGGTCCCTGGGTAGGGACCCAGAGTAGTGGGTGGGCCTGGGTCCCCCCCTTGCACTGCACCTGGCCACAGAGGAGCATGGCCAACACAGACTGCAACTTGCTCCCATTGAAGTGAGGGGCTAGACTTTGGGTTGTGGTTGGCCCCTGCGGCAGGTGCAAGCCAAAGGACTGCTGTGATCCCCAGAAGGGGGGTGAGAAAGAAGTAGTGGGCACTGCCGGAGGGCAGTGTCCTGAAGAGGATGCCGAGAGTGATGCGGGTCTCAGGCTGACAGAGACAGCGGAATAGAGCAGACAACAGGCAAGACACCACCTGCAGAGGGTGCTCTGGAGCTGGACTGAGCTAATTCCTGGAGCAACCAGCAGGAGGTGCTGTGGTGGTGAGTCCTGACCCTGTTACAGGGTCAGTTAGTCTAGAACAGGAGTTCTCAACCTAGTGGTCAAAACTAGAGCAGGACAGACACTTTTCATCAAAACCTTTTTTGACAAAAATGATATCCCATTTGTTGAGATTGAAATGTTGATTCTGATGAAATTTTGTTTAGAAAAATGAAATAAAGCATTTTGATCATGTCAAAATATCCCATTTTTGACATTTTCAGCATGAAATGTTTCAATTTTTCATTTTGAAACAACTTTTCAAAATGAAAGTCATATTTTTATCATAAAAGTCTTAAAAGGTGAAAATTGGGACAAAACATTTTGACTGACCCAAAACTTAACCTTACTTTTCTCCCCACCCCATTTCATTTCATGTGAAATTTTGAAATGTTTTGGTTTTGTTCTCTTTCAAAATGGAAAAATTTTGAAATTGCAGAATTTCCTGGGAAATGAAAAATCCAGTTCCTGCCCGTCTCTGGTCGTGATCCCTAGGGGTGCAGTAAATAGGTGTCGGGGGCTACCCTATAATCACCTTGCACTTCTCAGATGCTGACTAGGAGGAATGTCCCAGCTGGATCTCAGCAGGGGTGAAAGTAATATTAAATTCTTACTGGTACAGGGGCTGGCTCCGGCCCCTGGAAGGGGCAGGGCTGGGGGTGGTCAGCCTCCCCCAGCCAGTCCATCTGCGCTGCATGGCCCCTGCCGTCCGGGGCTCCGGCGGCGATTTAAAAGCGTCTGGAGTTCTGGCCGCTGTTGCGGTAGTGGCGGCAGTGGATGGGAACCCCAGGCCCTTTTAAATCGCCGGCCCCTGGGCAGCTGCCCCTATTGCCTCACCCTGTCGGCGGCCCGGGGGGGGAGTGGAGACAAAGCAGGCAATGACATTAAAGCACTGTGGCAATGCTTTAACGTCACTGCCCCTTTTCCCTCCCCTGCCAGTAGGGGAAGGGGCAGGGCTGCCGATGGGGAAAGGGCAGCAACTTTAAAGCGCTGCCACAGGAGCGCTTTAATGTGGGCTGCGTACCAGCAGTACCAGCTTCTTATTGGTACGCCATATCGGCCCCCTTTCACCCCTGGATCCCACGTAGATGGGAAAGAGTATCCCAGGCATGTCCCCACATGGAACTGTTTCCCTGTGACCGTGTGCCCACCCGCATCTATTTATTATCTCTCATCTGACAGTTAGATAAGTATGCTCTTCGGGGCAGGCACTGTCTTTTTTTCTTTTATCTTGGCACAAAACCTAGCACAATGGAGACCTAATCCCTCCTTAAAATTACTAGGCCCTATCTCAGTATAAACAACAATAATATGGAAAAGGGAGTCCTGGTGTAGAAAAGGTTGCGAACCACTGCTTTAAATTCACTTACACTGAAACCAAAACCCTTATTTTGTCTGCTTCAAGTATTTAGAGCTAAAGGTTTTCTTCCTGATCCGCCTGTATTATCTCTAACTGTAGCATAATATTTGAAGGCAGATTAAGTTAAACTCACTTCCCTCCCAAGTGGCCATTCCTTATAAGTAGAAAGCAGTCCCAGGGTTAGGGGAATTGAAAGATAAGATTTGATACTAACACTTAAAACTATGGTCTAAGTACAGTGCAAGCAACAACCGATAACGTTCAAACAGGAAGAACCTTTCCTGGGGAAGGAAAGTCACTTTTGTTCAGAATAAGCCTTTAAAAGCAACTATTATGGTATGAAAATGCATATTGATCCATATCTAAAACTGTACTGTCAAAAGTATGACCAACAGACTGACACAGTTTCATCAGTCTCTAATATTTATTATTGGTACTATAGCAGGGCATAGGAACCCGCATCACAGTCCAAGACCCCACTATGATAGATGCTGTACAAACACAAAACAAAAGGACAGTTCCTGCCTGCAGGGCCGGATTTCCAATTAGGCACAGTAGGCACGTGCGTAGGGGGCACCAGTGTTCTAGGGGTGCCTAAAAGTAAAAAGTGGGTTAAAAGTTTAAAAGTTAATACATACAGCTCTCCTGTGGGCAGCCGGGCTTCTGGCGTGGGTTGGTCGCCGCCCAGCGTGTGGGGCTGGAGCAGGGACAGTGCTGTAAGCTGCGGCCAGGCAGTGCGGCTGCTGAAGGTGCTGGGAGAATCCCAGCCCCTTCCCATTCTCAGCTGCCCTGCTGCCTCCACCCCATGTTGGGGAGGGAGAAGGGGCGTGACTGGTGCCCCATTCACTTGCATGGGGAGACACCCGGGGACCACAGGGAGAGGTAGAGTTTCCCCCCCCCTTGCATCTCGCCTGGGGCCAGTGGGCTGCACCCTGGCTTGGGCTAGGAGCCCATGTGTAGCCTGAGGGTCTCATGTCTTCCCGGGGAGACTTTGTATGTATTTCTTTTCATTTCATTTTTTACAGAAAACACGAAGTTCAGCTGTAGGAGATGGGGTTAGGGGGAGGTGGTGCTGAAGATGCTGTGCTTAGAAGCGTGTAAGTGTAAATCTGGCCTTGCCTGCCTGTGAATGGGCGAGAGGGAGCTGCAGCTGCCGCCTAGTGGTTAGTATCTCTGGCGGCAGCCCTGCCTAGCGGTTGGAGGCAGAGGAACCAGACCCTCTCCTTTTCCAGGCTACAAACCAGGGGCCCTTTTGGGCACCTTAGGGAAAGCGTCCACTACCTTGGTCCAGCAAAACATCCTCCACTGGGTCTTCCTACCTCTCTGTCCCTCCTCTGGATGCGTTGTGGCTTGTGTTTATTCCTTGCAACCCAGTCCATGGAGTCCTGGCTTTGTGCAGTCACCCTGCTCCTGGGGATAGTCTCCTGGCAGAGTTCCTCTGTCACAGTAAGCGCAGCTCTCTCTCTCGCCACCCTCCTGCCCCCGTTTTGTGCTGAGGAGACTCCTATTTAATTCCCTCTTTCAACTGGAGCATGCTCAGCAGCCCTGCGGGGTGGAGCTCCCTGGACTCAGAAATGTTCCTGCCCCCCCCAATCTCTCCAGTGTGGGGTTTATCGACCACATCACAGTGCCCCAAATAGCTTACATGCTAGTAGATTCTTCTACAGTGTAGCAGGGGTGTGTGGTCTCCCTCTGACAGGTGGGGAGAGAACCGCGACCAATCCCTCATGGGCAGAATCTGGATACCCACGGCCACCCTGCCGGAAGCAGAGCGGCGGGACAGGAACCGGAACTATAAAAGGCCAGCCCTCTAGCTCAGTTGGAGCAGAGTTGCCAGAGGAGCAGGACGTCTCTCCCCCGCTGCTGGAGCACGGACCTGATTGAGGCTACTACAGTGCCAGAGACCCGGAAGGACTGCCGGTGCTGCCAGACACTGAGGACACCAAGGGGCTGTAGGGGATGCCACTTGCCGTTTACCCCAGCAAGACCGACGACAATCCCGGAACCCAGGTACCCCCAGATTGGGAGTTTAGGAAGGAGCCCAGGGAAGCCGAATAGGGTTTGACTATGTGACTGACTGCAAGCCGGCCAGCGTGTTGTGGCTATATTTCCCCACTGACGGACCACTCCGCCACTGTCAGGGCCCTGGGCTGGGACGCAGTGGAGCGGGTGGGCCTGCATTCCCCAACTCCCCCATCAACCCACTGTCAGGGGTGGCAGCCTCCCCATCTCTAGGCCAGGAGGCCTGCGTGGTCTGATGCCTGCCTGACCTAGGACGCCCGATGGTTTAACTGGCTCTCTTGCCAGAGACCTAATCCCCCCTAGACTGCTGTATTGCTCTACCTGACTGCAGGCCAGAGGCCTTAACTGATTGCTGCCCCGCCCTGATTGAGGGTGCTGGGCCTCTAGACTTACTGCTGCCTTGCCCAACTTCAGGCCAGGAGCCTTAACTGTGCAAGCCCCAGCTCTCTGCCAGAGCAGGGCAGCACAGACCCAATTGCTGCCCGGCCTGGACTGCAGGCTTGGGCCTATTATTAATTAACTGTTGGCTTATTCCCCCCTGAAAGGAGTGGCTCTAGGAGCAGTGCAGTGGTAGGGAGACCATGCCCTCTCTGACGGGCGGAGAGAAAACCATGACCGTCTTACACGTGGTGGAGAATGTGGGCAGAGATCACCCCCCCTGAGACAGACTGGGAGGGGGGACTGCCCTTGTGCTTAGACAACAACTTGCCCGAACGCTGCCATGGAACTCGAGCAGTTAATGAAATGGTGGGTGAAACCCAACAACAGCAGCAGCTGCTCAGGGAGCTGGGGGCCCAGCAGTAGGACCAGCAGAGGCAAAGTTTTCAGCAATTGGCCGCATTGCTATCCCACTCCCCCGGCCTTGGAGGAGCAGTGGTGCCAGCGACCCCCATGCTGCCAGTACAGCTCATGAAAATGGGTCCGGAAGATGACCCTGAGGCATTTTTGATTACCTTCGAAAGAGTTGCCTCGGCAGCCGGGTGGGCCTTGAAACAATGGGCCATGCTCTTGGCCCTGTATTTGACGGGTGCCACTCAGGCCGCCTATCGGGATCTTCCTAATGAGGAGGCCCGTGACTATAGAGCAGTCAAGACTGCCATCAGGGGACTTTACCCCCGAAAAATTTTGACATAGGTTTTGGGGGAAGGCCTATCCGCCAGGGGCATGACCTCACATCGTGGCCCAGGAGCTTAAGGACGCCTGCTGGTGATGGCTACAACCAGAGCAGCACAGGGCTGTCGAACAGGTGGTAGTCAAGCAGCTTGTACACATCCTCCTGCCCTGAGGGAGGGCATGGGTCCTGCAGCACTGATCCACCACCCTGAAGATGACCATCGGCCTTGTGGAGGACTTCTTAGCCGCAGAAGACCTGGCGGTGCCAGGACCCATGGCCACAGTGCGGACTCCCCTCCCGACTGCTGGAAAGCCTTATGGGCCTCTGACAGCAACCCACCCGTTCCTGGACTGGGAAGACAGTCATTGTGATGGGGCCCACCTCGTTCTACTCAGAAGCCCCATGGTACACCTACCAACTGCAGTGAGGAATGAAGGATCCCACTGGGGGAACCTCCTGAGTGCCTGGGGAACCTCCTGAGTGCCCGGGGAACCCCAAGACCCGCAGAAATCCCACTGAGATTGGGCCCTGTTTTAGTTGTGGCTGATTTAGACACCTCCAGAGGCAATGCTCCTCCATGGACTGCTTCTTTGGTGAAGTCTATGCTGGAGAAACCCATGCCTGAAAGCACCCCAACCCCAAGATGATGGTACCCTTCTGGACTTGATGGGAGATAGGTGGATGCCCTAGTGGACTCCGGCTGCAGCCAGACTATGGTGTGGAGATGCCTTGTCCCAGATAATAACCTGATCCATGGCCCAGTGCGACTTCACTGTGGCCATTTTGCATCACACCAAGAGTATAAAATGGTTATCTAGTCATTGTCACTAACCGTGGTAGGTTCACTCCAGGGGAAGGGGACCCTTTGGTGATATAGAGCTGGCATAACAGCTCCTACTCTACCCAACCTCTTTCTAGCTGGTGTTGGGGGTAGGCTGAGGTCCAAGTACCAACAGACATCAGCTGTTCTAGTGACCCCATGGGGCCATTGACAGCTGGTAAAAGATAGAGGAACCTAGAGCTGCTCCAACTTACGCTGGGAGCCCAGCTTGCTCCACAGACAGCCCAGGGTATGTGAAATGTAAGTGATTTTACTCCACTTTTTCCCACTGCCATCCTGAAGGGTGCTGTGCACTCTTTGGCCACAGTCAAGCTCCTGGGCCCTCCCCTCAAGCAAGAATGTCTGTCGGTAGAGGCTGTAAGATCATCCGTAGGCAAAAAAACAAGCTAGCAGAGTGCCATTGATCGGAGAGGCAAGCCTTGTGCATGGGTCAGGGGGACATGTCTGGAATAGACACACGATTCTGCTTCATAAATCTATGGAGGAGAAGCCATCAACCTTTCCTTGCCCTAGCGACCCCATCTTTTGATGGCTGCAATGAATCAGGAATGAAATGGCTCCCTTTAGAATTGTCCCTTTGCACAATCCAATTGCCCTCCTCCAGTCCCCGGAGCTCAGCCTGCCTACCAGGGTCAGCTGCTGCTTCAGTTTCAGTCTGGGATTCTTCATCAACATCGGGCACTCGACTGCGAACTGAGAGCTAAAGAAAATAAATCAACCCCCCAAAGTCACCCCCATCTGCACATTAGAAACTAAACTTCACGAACCCCCAAGGCATGGATCCTGGTGCAAACCTGTTCAGCTGGCCATTGGCTTGAATAGAAATGGTGGCACTTGTGAATCTCGTTGTTACAGCCAGCTCCTAAAGATCCGTGAGGGCTGAAGTGGTTTGTTAACCCTTAGATTGCAGTGCTGCAGCTCTGCACTTTCGACTCATTTGCACTGCGCTGAACTTGAAATCACAGTGATATTGGCTAACATGAAAGTAAAGGACTATCAAATGGCACTTGTGCTAAACAATGAGGGAGGAGCCTGTGTTCCTGCCTGAACACCGCTCTGCCCTGGCCACACTGCCTTTGACACCTGCAGGGTGCCTGAGCCAGAACCCCACTCATGTACGACTGGGAGAGCAAGTGGCAGAGCATTCTCCCCACAGGCCTCTGGGCATTGGAAGTAGTTCCCTCCTGAGACCCTGATCTCCATTGAGACCTCTAGGCACAGCTGGCCATAGAAATAATGGTGATAATTGCTGTGTTTTCTCTCTTCATTGGGAAATGGAATTGGGTTGGTTTATTTGCGAAAGGAAAATCCAAACAAAGGCGTTTCCTTTTTCACATACTATAAGGACCCTCATCCCACAGCTCAAAGGAGCTGCTTAAATGATCAGCCTCCTAATTGCCAGCCCCAGGCGACCATTCAAACTAATGATTGGTGAGGTTCAAACTAATTCCGCCTCAGGTTTCATAGATTCATAGATTATAGGACTGGAAGGGACCTCGAGAGGTCATCGAGTCCAGTCCCCTGCCCGCATGGCAGGACCAAATACTGTCTAGACCATCCCTGATAGACATTTATCTAACCTACTCTTAAATATCTCCAGAGACGGAGATTCCACAACCTCCCTAGGCAATTTGTTCCAGTGTTTAACCACCCTGACAGTTAGGAACTTTTTCCTAATGTCCAACCTAGACCTCCCTTGCTGCAGTTTAAACCCATTGTTTCTGGTTCTATCCTTAGAGGCTAAGGTGAACAAGTTCTCTCCCTCCTCCTTATGACACCCTTTTAGATACCTGAAAACTGCTATCATGTCCCCTCTCAGTCTTCTCTTTTCCAAACTAAACAAACCCAGTTCTTTCAGCCTTCCTTCATAGGTCATGTTCTCAAGACCTTTAATCATTCTTGTTGCTCTTCTTTGGACCCTTTCCAATTTCTCCACATCTTTTTTAAAATGCGGCGCCCAGAACTGGACACAATACTCCAGCTGAGGCCTAACCAGAGCAGAGTAGAGCGGAAGAATGACTTCTCGTGTCTTGCTCACAACACACCTGTTAATGCATCCCAGAATCATGTTTGCTTTTTTCGCAACAGCATCACACTGTTGACTCATATTTAGCTTGTGGTCCACTATAACCCCTAGATCCCTTTCTGCCGTACTCCTTCCTAGACAGTCTTTTCCCATTCTGTATGTGTGAAATTGATTTTTCCTTCCTAAGTGGAGCACTTTGCATTTGTCTTTGTTAAACTTCATCCTGTTTACCTCAGCCCATTTCTCCAATTTGTCCAGATCATTTTGAATTATGACCCTGTCCTCCAAAGTAGTTGCAATCCCTCCCAGTTTGGTATCATCCACAAACTTAATAAGCGTACTTTCTATGCCAATATCTAAGTCGTTGATGAAGATATTGAACAGAGCCGGTCCCAAAACAGACCCCTGCGGTTTCCTAACATCCCACTCTCCACTCTGACCCAGAATACTTTAGGAGAAAAGGATCGCCCCTTCCCCATTCAGGCCTTTCTAATACAGATGCATTTCCTCATCATATTCTTTGGAGGGACTTAGTCCTGTATTGCTGGAGGGGTCTGGACCTGATGACTTCTCAAAGTCCCTTCCAGCCCTCATTTCTATGATTCTAAGTAAACATAGACCATCCCAGACAGGTGCTTGTCCAACGTGTTCTTAAAATCCTCCAAGGATGAGGATTCCACAACCTCCCTTGGAAACCTGTTCCAGAGCTTAACTGCCCTTTAGTTAGCAAGATTTTCCTAATATCTAACCTCAATCTCCCTTGCTGAAGATTAAGCCCATTGCTTCTTGTCCCACCTTCAGTGGTGAAAGAACAGATGATCCCCATCCTCTTTATAACAGCCCTTAAGATGTTTGAAGATGGTTATCAGTTCCCCTCTTAGTTTTCTTTTTTCCAGAGTAAACATGCCAATTTGTTTAACCTTTCCTCATAGGTCAGGTTTTCTAAACCTTTCATCATTTTTGTTGCTCTCCTCTGGACACTCCTATTTGTCCACATCTTTCCTAAAGTGTGGCGCCCAGAATTGGACACAATACTCCAGGAGAGGCCTCACCAGTGCTAAGTAGAGCAGCACAGTTACCTTGTGTGTCTTACGTACAACACTCCAGTCAATATATCTCAGGATGATATTTGTCTATTGTAGCTGTATCATATTGTTGACTCATGTTCAATCTGTGATCCACTAAGACCCCCAAATACTTTTCAGCAGTACTGTCAGGCGCCACAAGTTTCACATGCAGGCCCCTGGGGTTGCGAAGTGAGAGCCTTACTGTGACATAAATCTTCCTGTTCCTGTCTTTACCCTCTTGTCTGAGCAAATAGTCCCAGGGTTCTGGTCAAAAGGAGGCCTAGCAGCTAAGTTTGTGCCTCCTTGCCTGGTTCCTGCTCCTTGTTCCTGTTACCTCACCTCATTCCTGCTCCCTTGCCCTAACACCACTTATTGACTCTGGCTTGACCTCTGGCATGACTGACTCCGACTCTAGTTTACCCCTTGGCGTGGCCTTTGACCATGACCCTGACTACTCCCGGCTCTAACCATTAAGTCAGACTGTCTATGTTACAGGCCCTGACAGTTTGCTCAGACCCTCTCAGTCTCTTCTGGGATTTGTTTCTGAACCCCTGGACTGAGTATGGACATTGCTGGGGCTCCCGCCCCCCTGATGTCCCAGGGGCCTGAGTCCACGGATTACTGTCCTGCAGGCTGAGAATCAGAGGCTGAAGGATCAAGTAAAGCATCTGAAAATGGAAAATTGCTCCCTCTGGAAACAAGTTACAGCACTCTGACCACCTGCAGGTACCCACTCATCTCCCCTTGTGACAACAGCTTGGGTGACCAGCCCCAGAGTTCTGTTACCAAAGAGAGATGATGGCACTCACAGCAAGTTTCATGGGTTTATTACCCAATGCAGACTCCTGTTTATGCTGCAGCTTCAGGAACACACCACCAATCAGGTCACCGTGGGGCTGGTACTTAGCTTGCTTACCCGGGAGGCCCTATCATGGGCCTCTCCCTTTCTAGAGTAGGACCATCCAGTGCTGACAAGCTGGGGTTCTTGCCTGCAAGCGTTCACCACCATTTTTGATGACCCACGTAAAGCTTGCATGGCGAGACAGCCTTACATAAGCTTCAGCAAACCCTTGGGTTGTCCCCTTCCTATGTTACTCAGTTTAGACACTTAGCTTCAGACACCACCTGGAATGATGTCACACTCCTGCATCAGTTTCGTCTCGGTCTCTGTGACGAGTTAAAGGATGAGCTGGCATGAGCAGACCCTCTCGCCAGGTTGGAGACCTTTATGGACCTGTATACCAGACTAGACACCAGACTTCATGAACAACAAAAGGAACACGTGAAGCCCCCATCTACATTCTGCACTTGCCGCAGGTTCAGCCCTCAGAATGAAGGAAACCTGGCCCTAGTCGAACCCATGCAGACAGATGTGGTGTAGTCCCATCTGTCCCTGGGTCAGCAAGAGCACTGGAGACATGAAAATCTCCATTTACTACTGTGGAGGAGCAGGACATGTGGTATCTGACAGACATCCCTTGGGGAAGGACTTATTAAAGGGGATACTCTATATCCTAATAAAGAGGAGAGGCTAGAAACTGATGAAGTAAAGAAGGAACTGAAGAGAAACTCAAACAAAAGAAGTCACCTTCAATGACATCACATTAGAGAGGCTACAAAAACATGAAACCCAATAATAATGGGGGATTTCAACTAGCCCCACGTTGTCTGTGTAATTGTCACCTCAGGACTGGGTGCAGAGTAAATTTCTAGACACTCTTCATGGCTGCTTCTTGGAGCAGCTAGTCCTGGAATCAACAAGTGGAGAGGTAATTCTTGATTTAGTCCTAACTGGTGCATAGGATTTGGTGCAAGAGGTGAATATAGCTGAACTGCTTGGTAATAGTGACCATACTGTAATTAAATTTAACATCCTTATGGGGGGAAAATACCAAAGAAACCCACCATAGTAACATTTAAGTTCAAAAAGGAGAACTGCACAAAAATGAGGCAGCTAATTAAATGGAAATTAAAAAGAACAATCACACGAGTGAAAAGCCTGCAAGTTGTATGGAAACTTTTAAAAAACACCATAATAGAGGCTCAAACTAAATGTATATACCCCCCTCCCCCCAAAAAACCCCAACAGTAAGAAGATTTTAAAAAATGCCACCATGGTTAAACAGAGTAAAAAAAGGCGGTTAGAGACAAAAAGACATCCTTTAAAAAATGGAAGTCAAATCCTACCAAGGAAAATAGAAAGGAGCATAAACTCACACTCTGGCACGTCAAGTGTAAAGGTATAATTAGGAAAGCCAAAAAAGAATTTGAAGAACAACTAGCAAACGACACGCAAGCTAAGAGCAAAAACATTTTTTTAAATATATCAGAAGCAGAAAGCCTGCCAAACTCTCAGTGGGGCCACTGGATGATCGAGGGTCTAAAGGCGCACTCAAGGAAAACTAGGCCACTGAGGAGAAGCTAAATGAATTCTTTGCATTGGTCTTTGCTGTTGAGAATGTGAGGGAGATTCCTACACCTGAGCCATTCTTTTTAGGTGATAAATTTGAGGAACTGTCCCAGATTGAGGTGTCAATAGAGGAGGTTTTGGGACAAATTGATAAATTTAACAGTAATAACTAGTCACCAGAACCAGATGGTATTCCCCCAAGTGTTCTGAAGGAACTCAAATATGAAATTGCAGAACCACTAACTGTGGTATGTAACTTGTTGCTTAAATCGGCCTCTATGTCAGGTGACTGGAGGATAGCTAATGTAAGGTCAATTTTTTAAAAAGGTTCCAGAGGCAATCCTGGCAATTACAGACCAGTAAGTCTAACTTCAGTATGAGGCAAATAAATTGGTTGAAACTTTCATAAGGAACAGAATTATAAGTACAATATGTTGGCGAAGTATCAACAGCTTTTGTATAGGGAAATCATGGCTTACCAATCTATTAGAATTCTTTGAGGTGGTCATTCAACAAGTATGTGGACAAGGGTGATCCAGTGGATCTAGTGTACTTGGACTTTCAAAAAGCCTTTGAAAAGGTCCCTTAGTAAGGATTCTTGAGCAAACAAAGCCGTCATGGAATAAAGGGAAGGTCTTCTCATGGATCAGTAACTGGTTAAAAGATAGGAATAAATGGTCAGTTTTCACAGTGGAGGGAGGTAAATAGCAGGATCCCAGTGCTGTTCAACATATTCATAAATAATCTAGAAAAAGGAGTAAATAGTGAGTTTAAAGTTTGCAGATGATACAAAATTACTCAAGATAGTTAAATCCATAGCTGATTGCAAAGAGTTACAAAGAAATCTCACAAAACTGGGTGATTGGGCAACAAAATGGCAGTTGAAATTCAATGTTAATAAATGCAAAGTAATTCACATTGAAAAACATAATGCCAACTATAAATACAAAATGATGGGCTCTAAATTAGCTGTTACCTCTCAAGAAAGAGCTTGAAGTCATCATGGATAGTTCTCTGAAAATATCCGCCCAGTGTGCAGTGGCAGTCAAAAAAAGCTAGCAGAATATTAGGTACCATTAGGAAAAAGATAGATAATAAGACATAAAATATCATAATGACACTTTATAAATCCATGGTATGTCCTCATCTTGAATACTGCACACAGTTCTGGTCACCCCATCTCAAAAATATATATTAGAATTGGAAAAGGTACAGAGAAGGGCAACAAAAATAATTAGGGGTACAGAACGGCTGCCATATGAGACTGGCACTGTTCAGCTTAGAAAAGAGATGACTAAGGGGGGATATGATAGAGGTCTATAAAATCATGACTGGTATGGAGAAAGGGAATAGGGAAGTGTTATTTACCCCTTCACATAAAACAAGAACAAGGGGTCGCCTGATTGAATTAACAGGCAGCAGGTTTAAAACAAAAATAAAGTAGTACTTCTTCACACAACACACAGTCAACCTGTGGAACTTGTTACCAGGGGCTGTTGTGAAGTAGAACAGGGTTCAAGGAAAGAATTAAATAAGTTCATGGAGGATAGCCAAGATGGTCCGGGATGCAACCCCATGCTCTAGGTGTCCCTAAACCTCTCGCTGTCATAAGCTGGGACTGCCCAACAGGGGATGGATCACATGATAAATGCATTCCCTCTGAAGCAACTGACACCGGCCATTGTTGGACGAGAGGATACTGGGCTAGATGGAGCATTGGTCTGACCCAGTATGGCTGTTCTTATGCATGTACCCTGCCAAAATCTCCACCAACCCTACGATGGGAAAGGATTAGGCCCAGGCTCCACCATCAAAAGATCTCAAGGTTATGTTCAGGTAGGAGGCCTTCATTCCTCCCCACTTCTTGAAACAACCCTGCAGTTGCAGATCCTGAAGGACAAGCAGGTCTTTCCCTTGCAAAGAGACTTGATTGACTCAGGAAAAGGGAATCATTTAATGGATTTTTCCACAGCCCAGGTCCTCAGCTTTTGGTACAACACAAAACCACCCTGGATGTGGTGGAAACAGTGGATGAGTCCCCACTGGTGTCAGGCTCGGTTACTCAGCAGACAATACCTTTGGAAGTGATGACTGGGGAACACCAGGAAGTCCTATAGTTCAGTCTTATTAGCTCCCCACATTTTACCTTGATTTTGGGTGAACCCTGGCTAATCTGGAACAACCCCCATATTCTCTGATTCCAATGCATTATCTTTTCCCCATCAAGCTTCTGTAGGGAGAACTGCCCTCTGGTTCAAGAACCTGGAATCCTAGAACACAAGCCAGAGAACCCTGCTCCAAGAACCCAGAGTCCCCTCCACATCGTAGCCACTCTATCAAATCCAGAAATGCCAACTCTCCATGACAAACCATGCCTCCCCATAAAAAAAAACAAAACAAAAAAACCCAAGATTACCAGGCTGTACTCAAAAAACAAAATGCAGACACATTACTCCCTCATTGTGATTATGATTGTTCTATAGACCAGGCATGGCCAAACTGTGGCTCGCGAGCTGCATGTGGCTCTTTAAGAGTAAAAGTACGGATCAGGTTCTGCCCCTCAGGAGGGCTGGTGCTCGGGGTTTCTGCCCTGCCGGGAGATCTGGTGGGCAGAGCTGCAGCCCCACCCGAGGATCTGAGGCTGGGGGATGCAACCCTGCTGGGAAGAGCCAGTGCTTGGGGCTCCAGCCCTGCAGGAGGAGCTCTGGCTCAGGACTTCAGCTGCACATGCCCATTATAACAGGAAATTGCATCATTGCATATTAGAAGCAAGAGGAAGACCAAAGACAAGGTAGGCCCACTGCTCAGTGAAGAGGGAGAAACAGTAACAGGAAACTTGGAAATGGCAGAGATGCTTAATGACTTCTTTGTTTCAGTCTTCACCGAGAAGTCTGAAGGAATGCCTAACATAGTGAATGCTAATAGGAAGGGGGTAGGTTTAGCAGATAAAATAAAAAAAGAACAAGTTAAAAATCACTTAGAAAAGTTAGATGCCTGCAAGTCACCAAGCCCTGATGAAATGCATCCTAGAATACTCAAGGAGCTAATAGACGAGGTATCTGAGCCTCTAGCTATTATCTTTGGAAAATCATGAGTGACGGGAAAGAATCCAGAAGCCTGGAAAAGGGCAAATATAGTGCCCATCTATAAAAAGGGAAATAAAAACAACCCAGGAAACTACAGACCAGTTAGTTTAACTTCTGTGCCAGGGAAGATAATGGAGCAAGTAATTAAGGAAATCATCTGCAAACACTTGGAAGGTGGTAAGGTGATAGGGAATAGCCAGCATGGATTTGTAAAGAACAAATCGTGTCGAACCAATCTGATAGCTTTCTTTGATAGGATAACGAGTCTTGTGGATAAGGGAGAAGCTGTGGATATGGTATACCTAGACTTTAGTAAGGCATTTGATATGGTCTCACATGATATTCTTATCGATAAACTAGGCAAATACAATTTAGATGGGGCTACTATAAGGTGGGTGCATAACTGGCTGGATAACTGTACTCAGAGAGTTGTTATTAATGGTTCCCAATCCTGCTGGAAAGGCATAACAAGGGGGGTTCCACAGGGGTCCATTTTGGGACCGGCTCTGTTCAATATCTTCATTAACGACTTAGATATTGGCATAGAAAGTACGCTTATTAAGTTTGCAGATGATATCAAACTGGGAGGGATTGCAACTGCTTTGGAGGACCGGGTCATAATTCAAAATGATCTGGACAAATTGGAGAAATGGTCTGAGGTAAACAGGATGAAGTTTAACAAAGACAAATGCAAAGTGCTCCACTTAGGAAGGAACAGTCAGTTTCACACATACAGAATGGGAAGAGACTGTCTAGGAAGGAGTACAGCAGAAAGGGATCTAGGTGTTATAGCGGACCACAAGCTAACTATGAGTCAGTGTGATGCTGTTGCCAAAAAAGCAAACATGATTCTGGGATGTATTAACAGGTGTGTTGTGAGCAAGACACGAGAAGTCATTCTTCCGCTCTACTCTGCGCTGGTTAGGCCTCAACTGGAGTATTGTGTCCAGTTCTGGGCACCGCATTTCAAGAAAGATGTGGAGAAATTGGAGAGGGTCCAGAGAAGAGCAACAAGAATGATTAAAGGTCTTGAGAACATGACCTATGAAAGAAGGCTGAAAGAATTGGATTTGTTTAGTTTGGAAAAGAGAAGAGTGAGAGGGGACATGATAGCAATTTTCAGGTATCTAAAAGGGTGTCATAAGAAGGAGGGAGAAAACTTGTTCACCTTAGCCTCTAAGGATAGAACAAGAAGCAATGGGCTTAAACTGCAGCAAGGGAGGTTTAGGTTGGACATTAGGAAAAAGTTCCTAACTGTCAGGGTGGTTAAACACTGGAATAAACTGCCTAGGGAGGTGGTGGAATCTCCATCTCTGGAGATATTTAAGAGTAGGTTAGATAAATGTCTATCCGGGATGGTCTAGACAGTATTTGGTCCTGCCATGAGGGCAAGGGACTGGACTCGATGACCTCTCGAGGTCCCTTCCAGTCCTAGAATCTATGAATCTATGAATCAGGTAGTGCTGTGTGGATCTCCTGGGATCTCCCTGCATTTTGCAGAACACAGGCTATGTTTACTGTTCATAAGTTGGATTTCAATAATTTTAGATTTAAGAGTTAACTCTACATTAATTTCATGGATGACAATGACATCTTCAATGACATCGAGGGGGCAGGATAGCTCAGTGGTTTGAGCATTGGCCTGCTAAACCCAGGGGTTGTGAGTTCAATCGTTAAGGGGGCCATTTAGGGATTTGGGGCAAAAATCTATCTGGGGATTGGTCCTGCTTTGAGCAGGGGGTTGGACTAGATGACCTCCTGAGGTCCCTTCCAACCCTGATTATCTATGAAATTGTATGAAAAAGAAAACCTAAGTCTTAAGCCAGAATGGGAGGAAGATTTTGCATTCATTGTTAAAGGTGGAAAATCCCTGCACTCTATCTGCAATGCTTCACTCACTGACTACAAAGTGAGCAACTTGAAATGTCACTACGAAATGAATCACTGTAACTTTTCGTCTAAATACCCTCCTGAATCAGAATTAAAGAAGAACAAGCTAACCGCATTAAAATCATGTCTAAACAGTCAACAGACACTACTTTGGGCATTCAGGAAGGAAGCTGACACAACGACCGAAGCCAGTTTTGTTATGTCATGGAATATCGCTTGTGCTAAACGTCCATATTGTTATGGAGAATTTGTTAAAGAGAATATTGCAGAAGTGGTTACAATGTTTGATCCAAGTAACACAAAATTTCAATGACTAATGAAGCAAATTCCAATTTTGCACCACACTATGGAGATGCAGATGTTGCAAGCAAGATGCAAAATGATCTAAAGAATTCTATAGCATTCAGACTAGCTGTTGATGAATCTACAGATATACAAGATAAACCACAACTAGCTGTATTTGTTTGCTATGTTTCCATAGATGTAATTATGAAAGAAGAAATGTTGGACTTAGTGGCACTAAAAGAGACAACCCGCAGTGTTGACATAAAGAACGCACTTGACAAAGCATTGACAAATGCCACTGCTCTGCTTGATAAACTTGTCAGTGTTGCAACGGATGGAGCATCTGCCATGGTGGGGAAAAAAGTAGGCCTTATCGGACTCTTGAAAAGTGATCCAAAATTTCAAGACTTTCTCCCTGTTCATTGCATCATCCATAGTGAACATCTCACAGGCAGATACTTCAAGTATGAAAATGTTATGAAAATGGTCCTAAAAATTGTGTCTGTCATCCGTTCAAATGGGAAGACACATGAACAGTTGAAAAATTTCATTGAAGAGCTAGATCTTGAAGACAAACCTAGTGACATCTCTTTCTACTGTATTGTGAGGTGGTTATCAACCGCAATGTCTTAAATAGGTTTGCGGAACTGTTGGAGACTATCAATGCTTTCCTTGAAGAAAAGGAAAAGTCCTATCCACAACTGAAAGATGAGCAATGGATGCAGGATCTGATGTTTTTCACTTATATTATGCAGCATCTGCAAACTCGCAACTTGATACTCCAAGGGAAGGATGAGATTATTTCTGACCTTAGTCAGACATTCTTCAGCTTCCAGAACAACTTAAAACTTCCTCAAAGAGACAGTGTCAAGAGACTTCAACCACTTTCCCCATCTCAAGAGTAGGGTAAACACATTCCCTGAAATTGAAGTAGAAGATCACAAACTAGAGAAATACAGAGGTAAATTACAAGGACTGCTTGATGACTTTCAGGCCAGGTTTGAAGACTTGCAGAAGCTGCGATCCTACTTCACCTTTCTTGTAAACCCATTCATGGTTGATGTGATTACCGATGGCTATCCGATTCACAAACCCACGGTTACAGAAACATCTGCTGTAGAAATGGAACTATTGGAACTCCAGGAGGACCAGGCGCTAAAGATGATGCATGAATTACGGTCTACAGTGGAGTTCTGGAAGCAAGTGCCAGGAAGAAAGCATCCTCAACTCAAGACGACTAGTGTGAGATTCATTTCAATTTACGGCACAACATACTACTGTGAATTGCTTTACTCCATGTTGAAGTTCATAAAATAAAAACACTGTGCAGTCCTTACAAATCAACATCTGACTGAGCTTCTCCGTACCGCCTTGACAAAATATCAACCAGATTTCCAAAGACTTACGACCAGGATGGAGACCCACAAGGCCTGTAACTCTAGCAGTAATTAGCCATGACACAGTAAGTAGGATGTTAATATTTTTACAAATTCATGTGTAAAGGCTGTGTGTGTTTTGTGGCTTTCAAACTTCTGAAGATTATCAAGTATGTGGCTCAGAGGGTCAGTAAATTTGGCCACCCTTGCTATAGACCTTCAACCCAGAGCTAAAATTCCAGTTGGACACATATACTCTATGTCAAAGCAGGAGTTAGCAGCCTTAAGAGTGTATATACAGGAAAACCTAGTCAAAGGCTTTATCAGCTGCTCTACCTCCCACACAGGTGCACTGGTACTCTTTTTTTCTTAAAAGCTAGCATCGATCGGTGGAAGGGCTGCAGATGGATCCTCAGAAGGTGCTCACAGTTCATTACTGGGCATGGCCCTGCTCTATTCAAGGCATTCTGAAATTCAGGGGAGTTGTCAACAGGAGATTTATCCACAATTTTTCAAAAATTACATCTCCTGCAACCACCATTGTTCATAAACCTGAAAAGTTTCACTCAACCCCCACAAGCCTATCAAGCTTTTGAACATCTGAAGGTATCCTTCCCCTCAGCTCCAGTGCTGGTTCACCCTGATCCCAACCAACCTTTATCCATAAAACCAATGCATCTGAAGTAGCATTGGGGCAGTATTGTTCCAAAGAATGGGGTCCCAATAGGGCATGCATCCATGTGCCTTCCCCTCCCCCCCCAAAAAAACTTACTTCAGCCACATGCAATCATGAAATAGCTGACAAGGAATTACTTGTAATCAAGATGAGGCTTGAGACATGGTAACACTGCCTCGAGGGGGCTAAGCACCCCATACTAGATTTAACACATCACAAAAATATGGAATATATATAAAATCTGCCAAGGTGCTGAATCAGCAACAGTTACGTTGGGCCTTGTTCTTGTCAAGGTTCGACTTCATGATTATGTTCCACCCAGGCCACAATCACAGTAAGGCAGACATGCTTTCATGGAAGGGGAATACTATATGGAACCTGTGAACTCTGAAGAACCACCACTTGACATACTGAAACCACACCATTTCTTTTGTAGATCTGCATCTTTGGACTTCCTTACCTCACTTTGAGTAGCGCTCCCTAATAATCCTTTTGTAAAGCTTGTATCATCTAAGGAGAGCCTACCTGGCATCGCCCTACACCATTACTCCTGGGACAATGATCTCTTCTATGTTAATTACCATCTTTATGTCCCTGGTGGTCCCCCCCATGACTTGGGGTGTTGCACATGCATTCTGACAACCCTAGAGCGGATCACTTTGGACAATCCAAGGCTTGTTGTGCAGTAGCTCACTCATTCTGATGACCACAGACGTGGGATAATGTTTGATCCTACATCAGGTCCTGCAACACCTGCACTTGGCTTAAGACCTCCTGAAGCAAGCCTTTCAGTCTTCTGTTACCATCTGAAACCTCTTCCCAACCCTGGTCATGTCTAACCCTTGATTTCCATAACAGAACTACCAGAACCTAAAGGACAAACCACCATACAAACCTTAATGGATCAGCTCACCAAAATGGCCCATTTTTATACCATGTGTATGCAACTGAAAATTACCACACAACTCCCAATTATGCATGATTTTTGCCTCCATGGCCTCCCTGATCATCTTAGCATAGACTGAGGCCCTCAGTTTATATCCAGGTTTTGGAAGGAAGTGTTTCACCTCCTGGATTTCCATTCCCATACATCCATCTCTTATCACCCCCAGACGGATGGCCAGTTGAAATGGGTCAACCAGATACTTGACTGGTTTTCTTAACTACTGCCAAAGTAACTAGGCCACATTACTCCCATTAGACAAATCTGCTTACAACAACAACATAGAACATGCTTCCACTTGATTCAGTTTTTTCTACTCCATTTATGGTTTTCATCCATAGTTCCATCCCTCTGTCCCCTGATTCACTGCAGTTTCTGCTGCCTCAGGTCTGGTACAGACTATTCATAAGACCCGCCCTAAAAAAGCACCTGAAAGCCCCCAAATAGTCTACAAACATCATGCCAACAAATACCACCAAGAGGTCCTACCTCTGAATGCTGGTCAGAAAGTTTGGCTGTCCACTAAGTATCTACAGCCCAGATGACCTAGACACAAATTGGACCATCAATATACAGGCTCTTACAACATTCTTCAACAAATCCATCTGGTGGTGTTTGAGTTGCAACTCCCTTGGTCCTGGAAGATCCATCCAGTATTTCATGTATCTCTCCTGAAAACTTTTCTTGACAATCCATTTCCCAGCTGGCATCCAGTGCCCTCACCCGTGGTTCAAGTGCAGGACCCTTAGGAATACATAATTCAGGACACCCTGGATTCCCAAATATGCAGAGAAGCAAGCACTGTATTATTTTCTTGACTGGGAAAGTTATAGGCCCAAAGAATGCTCTTGGGAGCCTGCTCATCATATTCATACCCCTACAAAACTATAGGCCTTCCACAGGGATCATCCTGGACCCATGGCACCCAGAACCACTCTCAGGAGGATCAGGCATCACAGGTCTCAAACACAGGCCTGGTGAGCAAGAATCTTACCCTCTGCACCACCAAACTACAAGCCCAAACAGAACTGCAGCTGATACCCCTCAAACAGGGGCTATACCTGCTGACTCAGTGGGATCAACCGACTAGCAGCAGACTGCTGATTGGACACCTCTTAGCATAACACTTCCTGTTCCTGACATACCCTTTATCTGTGCAACATTGCTAAGCCTGCTGCTGAACAGATCCCTAAGACCAAGTTCCCACCTCCTTGCCTGATTCCTGCTCTTTGTTCCTGTTACCTCGCCTTGCTCCTTATTCCAGCTTCCTCACCTTAACTGCAGTTATTAACTCTGGCTTGACCCTGGGTTGATTTCAGACCAATTCTCCAGGTTGTCAAGGTCATTTGAACTGTCCTTCAAAGTGCTTGCAACTCCTCCCAGCTTGGTGTCATCTGCACATTTTATAAACATACTCTCCACTCCATTGTACAAACCATTAATGAAAATATTGAACAGTACCAGACCATGGACTGACCCCGGCAGGATCCCACTAGATATGCCTTCCCACTTTGACAATTAACCATTGATATGGTCTTTCAACCAGTTGAGCAGCAACCTCATAGTAATTTTAGACCATAGACCACATTTTCCTAGTTTGCTTATGAGAATGTCATGTGGGACTGTGTCAAAAGCCTTATTAAAATCAAGATATATCCTGTCTACTGTTTCCTCCCTAGGCCGGTAACCCTGTCAAAGAAGGATATTAGGTTGGTTTGGCATAATTTGTTCTTGACAAATCCATGCTGACTATTCCTTATAACCCTAGTACCCTCTAGGCCAGTGGTGGGCAACCTGCAGCCCATATGCAACCAAACAGGGTAATCTGATTGTGGGCTGCGAGACTTTTTGCTTATGTTGACCATCTGCAGGTACGGCCCCCCACAGCTCCCAGTGGCTGCGGTTCGCTGTTCCTGGCCAATGGGAGCTGCGGGAAGCGGTGGGCCGCAGCTTAAAAATTGACATTTAATAATTTGTCCCAATATCTTTCCAGGTATTGAAGTTAGGTTGACTGGCTTATAATTCCCTGGGTCCTCTTTGTTCGCTTTTTAAAAGATAGATACTTTATTTGCTCTTCTCCAGTCCTCTGGGACCTCACCTGTCCTCCGTGTGTTCTCAAAAGATAATTGCTAACAGTTCCAAGATTGTTTTAACCTGCTTTCCCTATTTTGTCTTGTATTCCTTTCCTCTTGTTAATATTGTGTTGAATGTCTGATGACCATTAGCCTTTTTAGTGAAGACTGACACAAAATAGGCGTTAAACATCTCAGCCATCTTGATATCATAAGTTACTAGCTTTCCTTCCCCAATAAGACCTACACTTCTTTATGTGGCTCTAATATTTAAAAAAAACTCTTCTTATTGCATTTTATTTCCTTTGCCCCATATAACTCATTTTGTGCCTCAGCCTTTCTGATTTTGTTCCTACATGCTTGTGTTGTTCTTTTGTGCGCTTCCTTAGCAATTTGTCCATGTTTCCACTTTTTGTCGGTTTCTTTTTTGATTTTCAGGTCACTAATGACAGCCTGGTACAGCCATATTGGCCTCTTACTTTTCTTATCTTTTTTCTTTGCATTGGCTTTTAACATTGTCTCCCTGAGAAACTACCAACTCTCCTGAATTTCTTTCTCCTTTAGATTTTCGTGCAATGGGACCTTACCTACCAGTTCTCTGAGTTTGTTAAAGTCTAATTTTGTTTTTTGGTTTCCATAGTCTTTATTCTGCTGCTCTCACACCTTTCTTTTCTTAGAATCATGAAATCTATCATTTCATGATCACTTTCACCCAAATTGCCTTCTGCTTTCAGATTCCCAACCGATTCCTCTTTGTTGGTGAGAATCAAGTCTAAAATGGCTGTCCTTCCTTCATTTTCTGAAACAAAAAGTTATCCCCAGTATATTCCAAGAACTGTGTGGTTTGGCATATTACTTTTCCAACAGATGTCTGGGTAGTAAAAGTCCCCCATTACTATCAGGTCTTGCTTAACTCTTTGCAATAAATATTGGAAAATATTTGTCAGATTTTTTTCACTGAATGACAAATGAAAAGAGTTTTTGTCCTAATACAGGGAATTAATAGTGTACTGCATGTACCAAGAGGGTACCTATTGTAAATCTTTATTTCTAATTTAAATCCTTCTGAAACTCACCTTTTCTTTTATGCCCATAAGAAACAAGTCAAGGATATTCACCCTGTTCAAATTTATACATGCAATATGATTATATACAATGTAACAAATCTACAATGGTGTACTCCTGCTTAGACAGCAGTTGAGTAATTGTATTGCTCTGAATTTCATCCCTCTTCCCTAGAGTTTGTCACTCTCACTGATAGTATCTTGTCTACATTTGAAGACACAAGCTCTTTTGGGCAGAGATCATGACTTTGTCTCCAGCATACCATAAAATGAATAGTAACAGTAATAATAATTATGTTACCTGTAGTTATAAAACACACACATAAAGAGCTGCGTAATAGTAACCAGATCATGGCAAACTTAACTATAAGATCTACTAACTAGTTAATAAGGGCCCAATCCTCCACTGGTATAAATCACCATAGCCCCCCAAAAGTTGGTCTAGCTACACTGATTTACACAGCTGAGGATCTAGCCTTAAACCTGCTTGTCACATTCAAAAGAGCACTAACACAATGCTCGCCGTGCACTGGCTGAGTCACTACCCCAGTATTACTATGAACTAGGTACATACAACGGCTGGATTCTCTACTCCATGGCTGATTTATCATGGGCTCATCCATGTGCCTGGGTGATCCCCAGCTGCTGGAAAGTGGGCTACTGGCAGCCAGTACAGTTCAGAAGCTCCTCTAATCTGTTCAGCCAATCACTGAGTTGGTTGAGGATTGAGGGACTGTAAAAGTGACCCAACGCTACCTTTAGCGACACCTGCTCAGGGCTTGTTCTGGGTGCAGGCAGGGGTCAAGGGTGATCTAAAGGAGCTAGTTTCCACTACCGAATCCTGGGAGGCTGGTTCTACAATGGCCCTGGCATAGATTAGAGCAGCCTCGTGGCTGCTTTAACCTATGCTGGCTGTCCAAAACCCCTAGAGGGCCATTCACCAGCCTGGGATAACCAGAGCACAACACATTGTGGCTTGCCCCTTCTTGCCACCTATACACCCCCAAAGCCAGAGACTGTCAGGAGAGGTGGCATAGAAGATGACTGCATCCATTCTGTACCCTCTTAGGACTATCCAGACTAGGAGTAATCCCCAGTAAGGGAGATCCAGCTACTTTCCCCAGAACGGGACATAGGATCTGGCCCTGGGAATTTAAATACTCCAATAAAACATAGAAATAAACTTATTTTTTTGGCAAGAGGAATAAATTCCCCCCTCAAGTGTGCATGTATTAATTATTTTACTTAGGGGAATAAAGTATTGCCCTTTGCTATTCAGAGCTCTTTCTGCTAACCTCCTCCTTTGGTATATCCTGAACCTGTAGAGCAACAAAAGCTTTAACAGTCTGCTAATTTTGTGTTGGGTCAAATTAATTCTGAAACCAAATTAATTAAAGCAAACAAAGCTTTGTTTATCCATTATGCATGAAGTTTGTTGAAACAGGAGGGAGTGCGTTAGGTTTATTTAGGATATTTCTTTCCTTTAATGAACTCTTTTTTAAAGAACTGTTAAATGTGTCTTTTGAGCGAGAGTTCAGATTTTTGTTGTTGGCTTTTTTGGTGTGCGTGTGGTCCAGTGCAAGCAGTATAATTAGCAGTATTAGTTGCTTTTAAAACTTGCAACTGACAGGCTCCACAAGTGACTGCATCTAACAACAACTCCGCAGAGGGAGTGAGAGCGAGCACCTGTATACATATGTGGGCACATGCATACATGTCTGTCAAGCTGTGAGAAGGTTTCTTGTTCTCCTGTTCATCTTAACCTGCTGAAGCTGATGGTAGAGAGAGGGAATGGATATGCTAGCCCAGCATGAGAGAGAGAAAATCCAAAGCCCAGTCACATGGGCTGGGATCCATGAAGGGATTTAGGCATTGCACTGTGGTGCCTAACTTTTAGGTGCCTAGAAAATCACGGGCATAACACTGTCATCCACACAGTCAAGTTAGGCACTGGGGCTCCTCTACAATGAATGGGGAGAGACAGGCACCTTGGAATGCGACCACAAAAACCAGCATCTTAGGCAGTTCCCAGTCTAATCTAGTCAAGGGGAGACTCTGGCCATAGCGGTGTGTGCTAAGCCCTGCCCCTCTCAGAGATAGGTGAATCCATGAATGGGAACCAGTCACCTGGAGTCAGGCAGCTTAGGTACCTGAGACTTTCTTTGAGGGAATGAGTTAGGTACCTGCCTGCTCCACACAAAACAGCTGGAGGAGGAGATGACCACCATAGAACTTTTAGCCCAGTGAGTAGAGCACTTGCACGGGAGATGCAGGTTCAATCCCCCCACTCTGCCAGAGCGGGGGGGGGGGAGAGAAAGAATTTGAGAAGGGATCTCTCAGCAGTGTGTTCTAATCACTGAGCTCTGGGATATTTTGATGTGGGGCTCCCTCAGTCAGTTGAAGCTGTTCCCCTGTGAATAATAATAATGAATAAATGATTGGAGGAGGGGGACTGGAATGTGGGTCTCTCACTTTCCAGGTGGATGCCCTAACCACTGGACTACAGAGCCATTCTCATGCTCTCTGGCCCAGTAACTCGTTTACATAGCCATTGGGCCACAGAGAGCGAGAGAGACTGACTATCTCGAGCTAAATAAATGTGGAACATGGTGGCTGAAGTTTTTATAGGAAATAAATTCCGTATTAAATTCCTTAGAGTGTAGTAGCTTAGGCTGTGGTTATACCATGTGAACAGCAAGCAAGCACTGAAGTTATTATACTTACTATACTCACCTAACATGTCTCCTCTTCTCAAAGCCCCTTGTTTCTCATTGCTCCCAAGAAAGATTTATCCCAGAGTCCTAGCTGAGTTATTGTTTATAAAGTTCTATTTGCTTTGTAAGTGCTCCATTTGGCACCCCTCTCCCTCCCCTCCCGCAGCAACAGTCTTTAGTCAAACTAGACATGAGAGCAAAATGTGGGAGCCAGGGCTTCTCATCAGTTCTAAAACGGGCAGAGGAGATGAGCTCAGGTGCACTGGACTGCCTACAGTGGGGACATTTCCTAACCCATTTTAAAACCAGGGTCAGGTGAAGTAATGTTGAAAGTGGTCATAGCCATAGTACAGACAAAAATTGAGGTCATTTGAAGTGGCCTGATCCACTTCCATTGAACGGGGTTCAATTGGGTCTACACTTTGGTCAAGGAGTTTTGCTATTGACTTCAGTGGGGCTGAGATTTCACCCTTTGTGTCTAAGTGGGATAATTAAAGGGCGGGGGGGGGGGGGGTGTGAGAAATTGGTGTGGCCATGTATGTTGTCAGTTACAAGGATGAGGCACTCACAGGACAAGAGCCAAAGTACAATGATTTGCATAGTGACTGCAAAAATAAGAAATAATCATACCTTCTACATGCAAATCCCTTGCACTCTGACTGGTTAAGGGCAATTAGTAGCCAATCAGGCTGCAAATATTAGCATATTGTGCAGTTATCAAATAGCCAAGCACTCGTGGATAACGGTACAGCATTCCTGCACTCCGGCTTTCTGGGATCATTCCACCATAATTGCTGTTAGTGTTATATGGTAAATAGGGGAATACATTAATATAATAGCTGTAAGCACTAGAGCCCAGTGAATAACTTATAGCAAATTATTTATTCAGCAAATTTAGCCTCTTTAGGTTTCAAAATGTTCCAACAGCCAGTTTATTGTTTTCTCAAATTTATTTATCAGTCAGATTATTCACTAAACAGTTTGTGGCCTACAGGTAATTCTGTGTTGGCTAGTGTGGACTGAACATGTGGCCCACATGGTGGTATTTGTCTTCTTTGATGGGACAAGCATAGCTTGTAGGTGAAGGTTTCCAGTGATCATGTTTGCATTTAACAGAGCGAAACTGCCTCGGTTAGTATTATATCTCTAGTCAGGCCCACAACATATTAGGCATTGCACAAACACAAAAGAAGGCATAGTCCCCTGCTTCAAAGTGCTTACACTCTAAAAAGACAGACCAGACAAAGAGACATATGCTTTCAAGGTTCAGAGTTTGGCTTGGGTTTCAGCAGCTCTGCATTCAATTCTTGGCTTTAGGACCTTGAGCTTTGATCTCCTTGTGCCTCAGTTCTTCATCTAAAATGAGGGTAATTATGCTTCCTTGTCCATTTAGCATCTTTAAGGCAGGGATTGTCTCTTACTATAGGCTTATGCAGTGTCTAGCACAATGTGGCCCTGATCTTGGTCATGGCCTGTAGGTGGTGCTGTAGTATGAATAATAATAAAAGATGGCAAGTAAGGAAAGGAGGGGACTGCATTTAAATGAAGGGGCTGAGTGGCAATTGCCCACATCCTGATAATACCTATTGTACTCCCTGGCTCTATAGACCAGGGAGGTCTTCGGCCACTTTTACAATTTGCTCCTCCCTCTTTCTGCCAAGGGCATAAGAACTTGCTTGGGTTATCCCTCCAGCGTCTTGTTGGTCATCCACAAGGTTGAACAACATAAGGATGTCTTTCCAAGAGATCTTTAGCTAATCTGTCTTCTGTCAGCCTAATCATGTATCCTGCCCACTGAAATTGTTGGGCTTTTACTCCATTTACTATACTAGGTTCTCCATAGACCTCCCACACTTCCCTAGTAGATCTTCTCCACACATCAGTCTCCCCAAGTGGCTTCCAAAATTTGTTTCAACATTTAATTTTTAAAAGTAGTTATCTGGATAATAGGATATGTTAATAACATAATTGCACCCTCCACCTCTCCACTCCCACTTTGCTGTGTGTGAATGTTTTCTATTTACTTAAAGTTTCCTTTTTCTGTGAGCGCTCCTGCCAGGGAGTTTGTTCACTAGAATACTGGAGAGACAATCCCAAAGGAGTGCAGGTAGAGCTGAAGCAAACAGAAGGATTTTTTTTTGAGGAAGGCTGGCTAATGGGAATGCTGGGGGAAGGGTCGGGGTTGCTGGTGGAGATACTGGGAGGAAGACTTGAGGCTGGTGCATAGATGTGCTTGCTGGCTGGGTGCTGGGGATACTGGGAAAGGGGTTGGGTGCTGCTGGGGGAAAGGATGGAGCTTCTGCATTAAGTTGCTTGATGGCTGGATGCTGGGGGAAGGTTTGGGTACTGCTGGGTGTTGGGGGTTAGTGTTGCTATCGGGGTGTGAGCTGGGATTGATGGCTGAGTGATTAGGGCTGGTGGATGTTAGGGTTTCTTCCTCCTCTCCTTTTCTTCACCCCCCATCCCCACCCACTAAGCATTATTCCAGAAAACATCACCATGGTGGGGAGCTAGCTAGGTGACCATGGGAGGGAGCTGGCTGAGTGCTGTGAGCAGTAGGGATTTCCGGGTCAAGGCAATTGGGCCCTCGTTGAGGGAGGAAGGAATGAAGTTGCAGTGGGCGAGGGGACAAGACAGCAGCAGCCGCAGAAGTGAGCAAAACATTTCTTCCTTACTCTAACCTTGCTCCTCCTGTAGCTTAGCAGCTGTCACATTTGACAATTCTACTGTGACCGGTTACCCATTCCCATCCCACCTGGGGCCCTTCATCTCCACTTGAGAAGTGCTGACCAATGGTCTTTATGAAGCGTCTCGCTCCGGTATTTATACCTGCATGTGCTGTATGAGAAAACAGACAGTTACTGGTAAGCGTTTGGCCTCCTCCATTAGTAATAAGCCTTGCAACTTTGCAACACCTTGCATCAGCTGCTTGCCTCCCACCCACATTCCAAGGGATCACTTCTGCTTCTCTTTGCAGGCTGAGATCCAGCGAGGGAGCTCTTTGACACAGAGCAGTACCCCCTATTCCATGCAAATGCATGGGTTTTAAAGAGGAAGCAAGGCAGTGAAGAACCTCTTCTGGTTGCTGAGTGACCACAAATACTTCCCCAAACAGACAGCGCTGCTCTCCATCAGCACCAAAATGGAGCCTGCTCTCCACTGGAGACTGAAGGGAAAAGCAAATAATCTCCACTGCCAGTACAAACCATTTCAGCTTTATTTTGTAGAGTGTCTTTCAGTCTCCCAAGATACCTAGCAGAGTTAAATAATGCATAATAGCAGAGGAAGAAAGAAATTAAGAAGCACAGCTAAGGGAGAAGAGATGTTTTCAGATGAGATTTGAAAGTAGATGGAGAGTCGATGAGGAAGAAAGATTGAAAAAAGGCTGTTCCAGATGGCGGGACTTATAAGGGAAAAGGCTATCCTAACAGCCCTGGCAGGGGCCAATTTAAGACCAGAAAAATGGCCAGTGCTAGATGAGCAGGAAAAGCAGGGAAAGGGGTAGAGAGATAGACCCAGAAGCTACACCAATGACAGGGGCTCAGGAGTACGAAGGGTAACTGAGTTGATTCCTGAAATGAATGGGGAGCCCCTGGAGCTCTGTGAGGACGAGGTGATATGGCCTGTGCGTCTTTGCATGGCATGAGATGGTAGGCACAGTGGCATTCTGCACTCGCTGTGGCCTGGAGAACTCAAGGAAGGCAGAGGGAGAGGATGTTGTAATGACAAGGAGATGGAGCAGAGATGGAAGTGAGGCATCAACAGATAAGAGGAGAATTTTCTGTATTCAGATCTCGCTCCCTACTTCTGATATGGTCTCTTGGGGTCAGCTCCAGGCCCCTCAAATCCAGAAGACATTTTGCGTATACTCTGGTTATCTGGCCCTCATCGCTTGCTCCTTTCTGGGGCTTATTGAACTATGGACAGCAATTTGTTTGCGAACTGGTTGCAAGTTGCTTTAGCAAAGTTATCTGATCATCTCTGGTTTAGATGCAGGAGAACGGATCAGAACATACCTGAACACCCATGGTTTGCTGGGATAGAGAAACAAGGCTGTACGGGGCATGGGGCAGGTCAACTGTGCTTGGGGTTGTCTGCGTATTATGGACTGGATCAGAAACCAAGCAAAGTGTGTGTGAGTGTGGTATTAAAATATAACTGGGTTCAGAAAATAATTAAATAAGTTCATGGAGGGTAGGTCCATCAATGGCTATTAGCTCAGATGGTCAGAGATGCAACCCCATGCTCAGGGGACCCTAAACCATTGACTGCTAGAAACCATGAGAGGAAGACAGGAGTGAATATCTCCAAAATTGCCCTGTTCTGTACACTCCCCTGAAGCTCTGGCACTGACCACCATCAGAGACAGGATAGTGGGCTAGATGGAGCACTGGTCTGACTCAGTGTGGCTGTTCTTTTAGTCTTATTAGGAAATGAAGACTGAAAGGAACATAGAAGGAAGATACCATGGGGACAATTCTGTCTCTTCCCCAGCAGCATATAAGGGCCATACAGGAGCCAGGGAAGATACCCCCGTGTTGAGGCTGGGAGTGGGGGCAGGAGCGGCCATGCTCATAGCACTGTGGGGATTCTGGGCTACTGTGCAGCCCACAGGCAGCCTTAGAGAGGCTCCTCTGGGCTGCTCTAACTTATGCCACTGGCTATTCAACCCAGCAGGTGGAGGGGGCACAGATGTCTTACATCCATCTTTGTTTTCTCTGCTCCTGGGCTGCACTTTCTATGCTCTGTCTCTCAGGAGATGCAGCCCAGAATCGACCTCCAGTAGTCTTTTCTGATGCCCCACTGTGCTAAATGTGCCCTTCTGGAGTCAGCCTGACTTGTCTTCAGTGATGAGCTGCAGGCCACTCCCCTGCAGTGCACCCTCAACACAGTCTAGCCACGGTGTCAGCAGCGGTGAGCGGATTTCCAGCCATGGGACAATTGGAAAGGTGGGGATGGGGAAGGAGCTGGGGAAGGCCAGTGTGGGAAGGGAGATCATAGGAGGTGAGAAAAGAGAAAGCAAGGCCTGCGGAGAGATGCGGAAGGGAGAGAGGAGATCTCAAATCTGTTCATTCTGAGCAAAATGTTGCTTTCTGTTTTGCCAGCGCTGGCGAAGGAACGATAGAATATAACCGAAGTCACCATGATGAGAGCATGACGAGCTGCTGGGATAGCAAAAGCCACTGGGGGACCTCCTGCCCTGGGCTAAGAGACAGCAGGTTTGAATTAAAAAGCACAACAAACCAAATTAATCCCACCCCATTCCTTTTTGTGACCGGGGGCAGGAAGCCATTGGTGCTGTGGCAGTTCAGGACAGCTCTCTGCTGACACTTAGTGCTAGATGGGAGAGTGGATTGAGGCAGGACACTTGAGAGCCATGCCCATGGTCTGCGGAGGCCCAAACTCACCAGTGAAGCAGGGCAGCAGGCACCGTGCAGCACACAGCTGACTGATACTGGCTGGTGACTGGGTGAGCTGAGCTGCCTCACTTGAACCTGATCCAGAGTCCACTGAAGTCAACAGGAGCCCTTAGAAAAACCAAGGGCTCAGAGCTGGGAGGAAGGCAGGAGTCCATCTAGGGAGACCGTCTGAAAATCAGAGGGGGGTGAGCTAGGCTGGGAGACATTGTCTGTCCGGGGGACACCGAACATTCTGATGAGCTCAGGTCCTGTTTAGATTTGCTCTACACCGATGATGGAGCTCCCTAGAGGGCATGTTTGCAAACCCTTGTTCTTGCAAGTGCCCTCCGCTTCAAATAACCCAAAGGAAGCTGTAACCCTAGAACTAAGTGGATGACTATAAATAATATTCTAATAATAACAGCCCCTTAAGTGTCCTTTATAGAAAGAAACTGCACGGAAGCCTCAGGCTGTTTCTGACATGAAGGACATGACATTGTCTTTTTAATTGTTTTTGCTTACTGATATTGTGCATATTGTATTCTTTTTGCCTAAGCCTCTAAAACCCATAGAGGTCAGTAAAAAGGCCATAGAAATGAAAGGGGGTTTTGTAGGGACAGAACCCTGAACAACCCAGTCATACTAATGAAGCAGGGAAGGAGGAATATTCTTGTGCTCAAAGATTCCCTTGCAGTTTTCACAAGACGAGAGGTTTGTCCTAGCTAAGTCCCCACTTACAAATCTGTCTCCCTAAAGATCCCGCCACTTCTTCACTTCCTGTCCTAAACGATGATGTAGGGTCACTGTGTGATATCCAAGAAGTGCCACGTTTCATTCCAGAGGTGATTGCAGTTTAGTGAGGGAAGAAAAACTCCCCGTATAGATCGTATATCATTTTATAAAATGCTATGCTGCTTGGGGCGAAAGGAGCAATTCAAATGTAAGATATCATCATCTTCTGGTGAGACAGCCCCTTTGCTTTATGCAAGCAGAGAGGAATCAGATCTCGCAGAAATCCCCTGGGCTTTGTGGAAGGCGGGTAGTGCCGGGAGCTGAGATGCTATGATGATGGGCCATATAAATGCCTGGATTGATACATACGAGAGGAAGAGCCACTGCTCTCCAGGGCATTCCCCCTTCCATAGACACAGCAAGCTGCACCTTTAACCTAACAATGCTTGAAGCAGCTTTAAATCAGGCTGTATCACAGAGGGTGCTTGGGTGCAGGTGTCTGGCCAATGGCAGCACAGCTCCTGCAGAAGCCATATTATTAGGGGCAGGTGGGGACACAGGAGCAGCAGGAAGGGTCCAATCTTTCACAGGACTAAGGGATCCCCCTTCCTGTGGATTCTGGGGATCCACAGAGTTGAGAAGCTCCACCCGAACCTTCTTTCATGGACCCCTTCCTCCTACCAAACCCCTCTGCTCAAGGGAAGAATTTGAATGAAATGCTGCTAAATGTCCCCATGAGGGGTTCCCACCCCCATCCCTGTAGGGAGGTGTACCTTGGCCCCTTGTTTTTGACCTCGTTTCCTTCTTGGATTGGAAAACTGGCAGACTCCTGGTGGAAAAAGCAATATGCCAAGAAAACGATGGTCCTGATTGCCAGAGGAATATATTTTGCTGGGAGATATTGACTTGTATTTAATTAAACTGCTGTCAGAAGGTAAGCGCCGTAACACAGCATTCAGCAAACTATAGTAAGGTGAGTTTGACTCATCATTTGGCAGTGCAGCGAAGCACGTTAGAGAGAACAAAGGGCTGCACAGGAGGACATTTATCCCCGCAGACACCAAATGATTACTGGGTGCCTTTGCCAGGGTAGATTAGTGTTTATTGTTTGCATGGCTGTGGTGCTTAGGAGCCTCGTCATGGACATTGTGCTAGGTGCTGTACAAACACAGAACAAGACAATCCCTGCATAGCAATGGCCATCCCAGCATGTGCTCTCTCTGTGCACCAAAGGGCATTTGCCCTGCCTGAGTCTGGGCTGGTGCTTCTGACACCCACCCCAACTCTCCAGTACTGCTGTTAAGCACCGTGTGCCTCAGGGGCCCCACCTATACAGTGGGACCTGGGTATCCTGAGGTCTAGGGAGGCCTCACCCCCATTTTTAACGTGTCACTAATGGCAGGGGCTTCTGTCTCCTTCACTCTGTTCAATAGTGTGTGAGGAGACCCGCGGAGTGCCATGAACTAAGCCCTGTGCATAGGGCTAAGCAGAGCACAGCCACCCTTTGCCCCGGGGAGGAGGGGCTGTACCTGGCTGTTTGGTGCATGAGGAGCTGTGCACACTGCACCATCCATGAGGCGGGCATAGCTCACGCTCTGCAGGGTGGATGTGCATACAGCCTTGCCTCCTCCTGGCACCCCTTTGGGCGCTCTGCTCTCCAAGGGGAGGAGGGGGGCAGGCAGTCCCTGTGGGATGCACAAGGGGGCAGGTTTCTTGTGCACTGGCTCCCCCTCCCACATGAGCCTCTCTCAATCTGGCCCATTGCTGTTTGGCTTGTTTTTATCATCTCTTCACCAGCTTGCATCCGATTCCTGATTCCCTTTATTTTCTCCTCTTGTACTACACGGCCATGGCTGGGCCCCCAAGGGCTCTCTTTTCCCAGCTGCCTCTAGTGGGAAATGGGGGAAGAGCATTCCTAGATTTGTGTGGTGTGTTGTTGCCTGGTGTTGTTTGTTTGTTTTAAAACCAAATTCTCCTTAAAAATATACACGGTATTGTTGTTGTTTCCATTCAGGCGCAGAAAGCAGCAGCAGCTGCCTGGCCCAGGGACACAATTACACTCCAGTTGCTAGGGCTGGAAGTCACCAGCACCCTCCCTTCCCTTCTCCGCTTATGTGATGGAAATTCATTTAGCAGCTCAGCATGGAGAACGAGGCAGCTTTCCTTCCCACTGCAGAGAGGAGCCTTTGGAAATGCAGGGAGCTGTCTAGCCAGATGTGTTACAGTTGTTTCCCCCCCTTTCAATTACTGCCATTTGACTTCCAGTGTGACCTTCGCAAATGATCACTCTCACTTGCCTTCCCCTTGCCGCGCCTCCTGGGTGCGCTCTCACATGGCCGGCGTGGAGCAGTTGGAAAGAGATTCCTCTCTGTCGCCGCCGCTGCCGCCGCTCTTCCAGGTTTGATTATTTTTTGGGAGTGCTGTCGCTTCTTATCTTGCTCTGGTTGGTTGGTTGGTTGATTTTCCATCTTTCCCCACTTTGATTGGTGGAGGAGCTATGAGATGTACAGTGTGGGGGGTAAGAGGGATGAAGGGTCTGAATGAGCCAAGCGGGTGCGTATCCTGTACAGGGCTCAGGCTGTATAAGCAGGTGGGGGTTTCTCTTAATTTTCCCTGTAATGGCATTGCATTGACTTAATGGCTCCTTTCAATCAAGGACTAGATGCAATTGATGCTGGACCGTACTTCTGGGGCAACTGGAAGGATCACTGCTGAGCACATAAAGTGATCGCTTCTTTCCCACGGGCTGATCGATCTGCCTTCATAGTGGTCCTAACCCTGTTGTGTTGGGTGAGCTTAGAACTTAAATATGGGTCTCTCCTTCACCAGCACGGCCTTGTGGTTTAAGTAGTGGACTAGGATTCAGAACTGTGGCTCTGTTTGTGAGACTTTAGGCAAGCCACTTCCTCTCTTTTTGCCTCACTTCCCAATCTACTGCCTGAAGGGTAGATCCATTTCTCCAGATGTTCATGTGCCTCATCTAGTTAAAATGAAACTTTCCCTAGCAGGGAGCATCTTTCTCTCTCTCTCTTTCATGGGCCATATCTCTAGTAGAAAGTTACTAATAAAGTTCTGCCGGCATTGCTATGTCTCTAGAGTGCATTCATGTTGGGTGCCTTTGCCAGTACAGTGCACCCTCACAGTGACAGCTTGTATCAGCAAAAGACGGGTGGCACTGAGAGTGTGTTACTTTGTGAATACACCATCCATGGCCAGGTTATGAATTAGGACCTCTTAGGATACTGGTGAGGTGTTTAATGTGGGAGGTTTGCATCTCTGTATTTTACGACCAAGAAAATAAATCATGTTTTCTGAAAAATGGAGCTTGTTTATGCAGTAATAAACAGCATATACACTGCTAAAAAAGCAAAAGTGCATGGTGTTGGCCTCACCGGGTTGAGTGGAAAGGATTCTGTTGCAGGACAAGCTTGTGCCTTGAGGGTGGTGTACACTCCTAGCCCTAGGAAAAAGGAATTGTCCATACAGTGTAATGGCTGCTGGGGTATAGGCCATTGCATATTTTGCTCCATAATACATCTGAAGTTGTTGTCTGAGGAGCTGCTTGATGTCTTGGTGCACTTCACGATGCACCTCCCTGTCCTTCTGCCTTTCCTCTTGGTCCTTTAGTCTCTCCTCCATTATATGTTCTTTCCATTCCCCAGTCTCACAGGCTGTGGACTCAGAATTCTTGACCGAGAACATGTCCTCCCGTGTCTATTTCTTTTTCCTCCTTGTCCTGGTCAGTCTTTCCGCAGATGTGTAGGGGGTGACCCTCAGAAATATCTGAGCCCAGGTCACTGATAAACCACCAGATAGACAGACATTGTTAGATTTAGGGGGTTAGCAGACATCAAGAGATAAGTGCCACACCTCTTCCCTAATTTTTTTCCATATAGATCTGCATAAAAATATGGACAGAGTCGCACAGCACTGCTTGCTTCAGTGCAACAGCATAGACCGTGGTGAGTATATGTGAGCCTCAAGCCATGACAGGTAGGGGACTGGCTCTAAGGGTCCTAGGTAAATGTGAGGATAGTGTAGTAACCACTGCTAAACTTATGATAGGCACTGATGATCTGATGGGTATATCCCTCATGAGGGTGCCAAAAACCCAGAGAAGGCAGTTGCTTGAGATGGCTCAAGGTGACACGGGCCCATAAGCCGGCCTCTTCACCATAACAGTACCCCTGGTGTAACCTGCACAGTGGCGTGGTAAGGTGTCTTCTTGTGGTGGGAGAAACAAGGCTGCTGTTTCTAAAAGTGTGCAGGGAAAAATTAAATAATATTTGCTTGACTAATTCTGTACAATTGTGCCAGAGCACAAAAAGGATGAGTTGGCCAAGAGAAACCAGAAGTCCCACAATGGGGAAAAGAGAGTTGATAATCGGCTAGTTCTTTGGCTGTGTTCAAGCCCAGCCACCTGAGCCAGCAACAGTTTTTATCTCTTTCCTGGATCTAAACACAGCATGCAAGTAACTTGTTTTGTACTTGGACTTTTGGACTCAAAAATCAAAGTTTTGTGCATTGGACTACAAAGCCAACATCCAATAAATTTACAACTGTATTTCTGCAAAATTCTATCGTCTGAAGGCCCAGTTACTGGATTGCTTGCAAGAATTCTTTTGTACTGTCAATGTATTTAATTTGAGTGCTCTGTTATTGATTTGTATGCATTTATTTTTTGGTTTTGAATGCACTGAATCATCTTTGCATCATTTTTATTTTGCTAGAAGTTTTTCTCTGCTTACAAAAGGTTTTATTTTGAATGTATCAAAGGCGTCCGCTAAAATTTGTGTTGGGGGATGCTCTTTGATTGCTTAAGTATTGTTATTTTTTACCTCATACTGCCACTGCATGCTCTTAAAACAGAATTCCATTGTTCCCTGGTCAGCTACCATTTTGAGAGGGGGAGGAAGGGAAGCGTTGGGGGCCATGAAGAAAGTTAGAAAGAAGATGTGCATTAATGAGGGCGGTAAAACACACCTCCACAAGTCCCCTTCCCCATCCTCAGTGGATTCTCTCTCTGGGTTCAGCTGGGTTTCTGGTGGGCTCTACATCCTTCATGTACCCCTCCTCAATGAGCTATTCATCTCTGTGCAATTCTGGAGTGCTTTCCTCTGGACGTTACAAAGTGTCCATTGTCACACGTGGGTTGGTGGTGCAAGTCCCCCCTCAGTCTGACATCTAACCCTACATAGACATGACCACAGCAGATTTCTTGTTGCTTTTTGGTAGGACGGCCACAGTTCCTTCCCCTGTGCCAGGCGTTGGAATTTGTCCCTGCCATACCCCAGTCTCTGCATCTCCTTTGCAAGGCCTGAACAAACATCTTTCTTCCTGTAGGAATTCCACAGCTGGCCTTACACTGCTCCTTCCCCCAGGGTTGGCAATTTCCCAGGACAAACTAGCTTAGGACAGGGCACTAGTAAATATCGGCTTAAACCCGGTTTAAACTGGGAAACTTGGAAAAATAGTTGCATCAGTGTCAAGCTCAGCAATCATAAAATGCGTCTTTTCAAACGATGGATATATCCATTCAAAGTGGAGAAGCAGGCTTGGTCTATCCCAGGGGTAGGCAACCTGTGGCATGCGAGCTGATTTTCAATGGCACTCTCACTGCCCGGGTCCTGGCCACCGGTCCAGGGGGCTCTGCATTTTAATTTAATTTTAAATTAAGCTTCTTAAACATTTTAATAACCTTATTTACTTTACATACAATAATAGTTTAGTTATATATTATAGACTTATAGAAAGAGACCTTCTAAAAACATTAAAATGTATTACTGGCATGCAAAACCTTAAATTAGAGTGAATAAATGAAGACTCGGCACACCACTTCTGAAAGGTTGCCGACCCCTGGTCTATCCACTACATCCAAGTTGGTCTTCTGCTACAGAATGTGACATGACCAAATGGACCAGGACTGGTAGGCTGCATCTCTGCACATTTCTGATTGCTCAATGCTTCAAGCCTACAACTCTGCATTGTTGTCATTTTCACATTATCAATTGGTTTTGACTGTTTATATGATATTAAAAACTGAAATGAGTCATGACTTATAACATCCTTGAGAAAATACCAAACCAAAATGTATACCGACATTCCGCTGCTCAGGATTATAATTGCATGTATTAATATTACGCCCACTGCAGTTTTACTTTAATTTAGGGTTGAACAAATAGAATCTACTGCCTTATGTAACCACAGTTTGAATATGTAACTAAAACTAAGTGTAATGCGGAGAGTATGAATGGAAGAGTTTTTAAAATAGAAAATACCTAAAAACAGAGACTGAGTTTTTCATGTGGTCATTAAAAAACAATTTTATCTGCGTGATAAATACCTGCCTCTGATAAATACCATGCCCTCCTAGCCTTCCTCTCCACAGGCTAAGGAAATCCAGAACTTCTTTCCTGAACCAGTGTGAAGTTTAGCTGAGTTTTAGCTATATCTTTATATGGAGCCATACCTGTGTGCTCACAAGGTGGGCAAACAGGATGAGAGACATTTCCAAAACCAAAGCGGTCACTGCTGTGGGGACAGTAGCTGCTTGAGGACTGTTTATACTGGTATGGCTAATGCAGTACTCACACAGGCATTGTTTTGTTGACAGGACTCAAAACTGAGTGTTCATGCATGCATGGCTGAGCCAATAGAATTACAGAACCATAGGACTGGAAGGGACCTTGAGAGGTCATCTAGTCCAGTCCCCTGCACTCATGGCAGCACTAAGTATTATCTAGACCATCCCTGACAACAGGTGTTTGTCTAATCTGCTCTTTAAAACCTCAGTTGACGGAGATTCCACAGCCTCCCTGGGCAATTTATTCCAGTGTTTAACTACCCTGACAGTTGGGAAGTTTTTCCTAATGTCCAACCTAAACCTCCCTTGCTGCAATTTAAGCCCATTGCTTTTTGTCCTATCCTCAGAGGTTAACCAGAACAACTTTTCTCCCTCCTACAATCTTTTATGTACTTGAAAACTGTCATCATGCCCCCGCTTGCTGGACACTGATGCAATACTAGGCAAGTTTTACGGGTATAGACGAGGTTTTACTGTGTGTTTGTAGAATACTTAGTATAATGGATCCCTGATATTGGTTGAGGCATCTAGCTCTGCTAATATAAGCATTTCTAGATCACTTGGATGGTGGGATTTTGTGTTTCTTTCTATTTGTTCATATTACTTAGAAACGTGGACCCTGATCCTGCAGTCTGATCCATGCAGACAGAATCTTAGGGTATGTCTACACTACGGGATTACTTCGATTTTACAGAATTCGATTTTTGGCAACAGATTGTATAAAGTCGAGTGCATGCGGCCACACTAAGCACATTAATTCGGCGGTGTGCATCCATAGTACCGAGGCTAGCATCGACTTCCGGAGTGTTGCACTGTGGGTAGCTATCCCATAGTTCCTGCAGTCTCCCCCGCCCATTGGAATTCTGGGTTGAGATCCCAATGCCGGATGGGGCAAAAAACATTGTCGCGGGTGGTTCTGGGTACATGTCGTCAGGCCCCCCTCTCCCTCCATGAAAGCAACGGCAGACAACCGTTTCGCGCCTTTTTTCCCTGGGTTACCTGTGCAGACGCCATACTACAACAAGCATGGAGCCCGCTCAGCTCAACGCAGCAGTCATGAACATTGTAAACACCTCGCGCATTATTGTTCAGTTTATGCTGAACCAGAACCTGCAAAACCAGGCGAGAAGGAAGCGACGATGGCAGCGCGGTGACGAGAGTGATGATGACATGGACACAGAATTCTCTCAAACCGTGGGCCCCGGCGCTTTGGAGATCATGGTGTTAATGGCGCAGGTTCATGCCGTGGAACGCTGATTCTGGGCCCGGGAAATAAGCAGACTGGTGGGACTGCATAGTGTTGCAGGTCTGGGACGATTCCCAGTGGCTGCGAAACTTTCGCATGCATAAGGGCACTTTCATGGAACTTTGTGACTTGCTTTCCCCTGCTCTGAAGCGCCAGAATACCAAGATGAGAGCAGCCCTCACAGTTGAGAAGCGAGTGGCGATAGCCCTGTGGAAGCTTGCAACGCCAGACAGCTACCGGTCAGTCGGGAATCAATTTGGAGTGGGCAAATCTACTGTGAGGGCTGCCATGATCCAAGTAGCCAGAGCAATCACTGAGCTGCTGCTACCAAAGGTAGTGACTCTAGGAAATGTGCAGGTCATAGTGGATGGCTTTGCTGCAATGGGATTCCCTAACTGAGGTGGGGCGATAGATGGAACCCATATCCCTATCTTGGCACCGGAGCACCAGGGCAGCCAGTACATAAGCCGCAAGAGGTACTTTTCAATGGTGCTGCAAGCACTGGTGGATCACAAGGGACGTTTCACCAACATCAACATGGGATGGCCGGGAAGAGTTCATGATGCTCGCATCTTCAGGAACACTGGTCTGTTTAAACGGCTGCAGCAAGGGATTTACTTCCCAGACCAGAAAATAACTGTTGGGGATGTTGACATGCCTATAGTTATCCTTGGGGACCCAGCCTACCCCTTAATGCCATGGCTCATGAAGCCGTACACAGGCAGCCTGGACAGTAGTCAGGAACTGTTCAACTATAGGCTGAGCAAGTGCAGAATGGTGGTGGAATGTGCATTTGGACGTTTAAAGGGTCGCTGGTGCACCTTACTGACTCACTCAGACCTCAGCCAAACCAATATTCCCATTGTTATTGTTGCTTGCGGTGTGCTCCACAATCTTTGTGAGAGTAAGGGGGTGACGTTTATGGCAAGTTGGGAGGTTGAGGCAAATCACATGGCCACTGATTATGCACAGCCAGACACCAGGGCGATTAGAAGAGCACACCGGGAAGCACTGCGCATCCGAGAAGCTTTGAAAACCAGTTTCATGACTGGCCAGGCTACGGTGTGAGAGTTCTGTTTGTTTCTCCTTGCTGAAAACCCACCCCCTTGATTGACTCATTCCCTGTAAGCCACCCACCCTCCCCCCTTCGATCACAGCTTGCTTTCAAAGGAAATAAAGTCACTATTGTTTAAAAAACATGTATTCTTTATTAATTGATTATAAAAATAGGGAGAGAACTGACAGGAGGAGGAGGAGGAGGAGGGAAGGAAAAGGCCACTTCAAAACTTGTTTAATGACAGCCTTTTGCTTGGGCTGTCCAATGGGGTGGAGTGGCAGGGTGCATGGAGCCTCCCCCTTCCCCTCCCCCCCCCCCCGCGTTCTTGGGTGTCTGGGTGAGGAGGCTATGGAACTTAGGGAAGGCAGTTAAATAGGGGCTGCAGCAGCACTCTGTGATCATGCTGCCATTCCTGAAGCTCCACCAGATGCCAGAGCATATCCATTTGATCCCCCAGTAGCCCCAGCATTGCATCCTGCCTCCTCTGATCTTCCTGCTGCCACCTCTCATCTCGAGCGTCCCTCCTGTCCTCATGTTCATCCCTTCTGTTCTCAAGTTCATTGGCCGCTTTCCTGTACTGTGATACTGTGTCCTTCCACTCATTCAGATGAGCTCTTTCATTGTGGGTCGACTGCATGATCTCAGAGAACATTTCATCTCGAGTGCATTTTTTTCACTGCCTTATCTGAGATAGCCTTCGGGACGGAAGAGGGAGGCTTGAAAAATTTGCAGCTGGGGGAGGGAAAAAAGGGAAAGTAGTATTTAAAAAGATACAAATTATAGAACAATGGGTATACTCTTTCACGGTGAACAACACTATTCACATTACATAGCACATGTGATTTCGGTACAAGGTCGCATTTTGCATCTTAATATTGAGTGCCTGTGGCTTTGGTGTTAGAGATCACAGACGCAGGGCCGGGCAACAGAATTCAGCTTGCATGCGGCCATGGTAAGCCATTGTCTTTCGGCTTCTGCAACCCTCATAAAATCAGCGCCCTTCTTTCCCATACCAAGCAAAGCCCGTTGAGTGCTGTGGTTTTCGTGTTAACGTGCAGCAGCGGAAACCAAACTAACCGCCCCCCCCCACCAATTCTCTGGGATGATCGCTTTACCCCTCCCCCCCAACACGTGGCTGGTATCAGCGAAGATCCCTGTTAGCCAAACGCGAACAGCTCAGCGCCAATGCTNCCCAATGGCCCCCCCCCCCGCTTGGCAACTGCAGGGAAGGATTTCTTTTCAGCCACAGGCAAACAGCCCAGTAGGAATGTCCACCTCTGTCCCCTTACTTAAATTCCCGTATTTCAACCAGGTTACCATGAATATCACTCTCCTGAGGATAACACAGGGAGATAAAGAACGGATGTTGCTTGAATGCCAGCAAACACCGGGACCATATGCTGCCAGGCTTTGTCATGCAATACCAGATTACTTGCTACTAGCATGGCGTGGTCAAGTGTCCTACCATGGAGGACGGAATAAGGCTGCCCTGCCCAGAAACCTTCTGCAAATGCTTCATGGAGATGTCCATGGAGGATTTCTGCTCCATCCCCAGACACGTTAACAGACTTTTCCAGTAGCTGTACTGGCTGCGAATACATCCCAAGTCCTCAGGGCAAATTAATCATTAAAAAATGCTCTCTTTTAAACCATGTTTTATATTTACAAAAGTACACTCACCAGAGGTCCCTTCTATGGCTTCATGGTCCGGGATACCACCTTGGGAGGGTTGGGAGGCTACTTCAGTCAGGCTGAGAAAAAGATCCTGGCTGTTGGGGAGAACGGTGTGCGGTGTGCTGTGTGCTCTCCGCAAGCTCGTCCTCCTCCTAATCATCACCTTCCCCGTCCGCAAAATCCTCAGGCATAGCTGAGAGTAATCCCTCATCGGAATCCACGGTCAGGGGTGGGGTACTGGTGGCGGCCCCCCCTAGAATTGCATGCAGCTCAGCGTAGAAGCAGCATGTCTGAGGGTCTGCCCTGGACCGTCTGTTTGCTTCTTTGGTTTTCTGGTACGCTTCTCTGAGCTCCTTAACTTTCACGCGGCACTGTAGTGAGTCCCTATTGTGGCCAATCTCCATCATGCCCTTGGAGATTTTTTCAAATGTTTTGGCATTTCTTCTTTTGGAACGAAGTTCTGCTAGCACTGAATCCTCTCCCCATATAGCGATCAGATCCAGTACCTCCGGTACGGTCCATGCTGGAGCTCTTTTTCGATTCTCGGACTGCAGGGTTACCTGTGCTGATCAGCTGTCCACGCTGGGCAAACAGGAAATGAAATTCAAAAGTCCCCGGGGCTTTTCCTGTCTACCTGGCCAGTGCCTCCGAGTTCAGATTGCTGTCCAGAGCAGTCACAATGGTGCACTGTGGGATAGCTCCCGGAGGCCAATACCGTCGAATTGCGTCCACACTAACCCTAATTCGAACCGGCAATGTCAATTTCAGAGCTACTCCCCTCGTCGGGGAGGCGTACAGAAATCGATTTTAAGAGCCCTTTATGTCGAAGTAAATGGCTTTATTGTGTGGACGGGTGCAGAGTCAATTCAATTTAATGCTGCTAAATTCGACCTAAATTCGTAGTGTAGACCAGGCCTTACACCTGCACTGAGTCTCACTGAAGTGAAGGGGGCTATGAATGGGCACATGGGTCTGCTGGTATATATCAGATTATAGGATTGGCCCACGCTCATCAGGAAATATCTTAATTCCTGACCTCCTTAATCATCCCATTCTTGCTACTTTTCATTTATTTTAGTCCAGCTAGATCTTTATGGCAAAACCCCAGGCAGCGGGAACATTCAGTTCCCATCCGATAATGATTCCAGTCAAAAACTTCTGAAATATTACAACACACTGTACACAACAAATGTACTGGATCTTATTAGGCCATTGAAATCAATCATGTGGCCTCTCTGGATATTTGTACTGACAAGTAAGATACCCACCGTCAATCATAAAAGGGCGTGTGATATAACAGTGCCACAGCAGAATAGCGATTGCTTCACGCTGCAGTTTATGCATAAAAGAGGAATCAGATGGACAGGTAATGTCCTTGTCAGGTTTGTAATAAAGAACCTTTCCCTGTCCCTGAAGTTCCTGTGGAACAGTCCTTCCTCATGTTATCAGGGGATGGATAGCACACAAAGTACTAGAACTATTATTTGTATGTATTTGAATATGTACAATGGCACCTTGCATGTATACAATGAGAACATACCACTCTCTCTCTCTAAAGGACAGGAATGAAATTCCCCTCCTTCCTTCACTTGGCCTTGCTATTAAATTAAACCAAAACTCTTCCACGGCCCTGACCAAACAGTGTAAGCTTAATAAACTCAGCGTTTTGCTGGATCACTGGAGGGATAATATTTCAGAGATGTGGGGCTTTCATTAAGAATGTCCTGACCCCAGCCTTGGATAGTTTAACTCAGGAGTCATAATTCCAGTGATGGCATCTAACCAGAGTTAAAGTGAAAGGGGAGAAGGCGGCACACCACTCCGATCGTCTGTTAAAACAAAGGGAGAGCTCCTCACATCCTCAACTTTAATCACTGCCTCCAGACCTGTGTTTAGACACTGAGGGCTGTTGTGGTCTGAGACACAGAATGAAGTGAGGCAGACACTGCTTTATTTATAATCAGGCTGCTTATGGACCTTAACTCAAGGCTACACACAGACAATTCCCAGATAGATGAAGTGCTTGGTATAAATATGATCATATATGTAATATTTGAAGACCCCTAATTATGCAGGTTACAATGAACCCTTGTCAGGATGCCTGCAGATACAGACAAGAGGACAGTATGCTAAAGCCTACCCTGATAATGAGCCACTTCATGACGATCAGAGTTTAAATGGCTGTAAAGTCCGTGGGTGTTTTGCCATTGATTTCAATGGAACAAATCTGAGCTGTTAGATGGAAAACTCTCTGGGTTAGGACCAGGTCTTCATCTGGGCTAAACAAAGCATAACATAAGACATTACTAAATAGCCTCTTCAGGAAAACAGTCCCTTCTGCATGTCTCCTATACCACACACACACACACCGGTGCAAAGTTGGGTTCATCTTGAGATTTAAACAAAGGTTCTGCCTGTTTACTTTATCCAAATGCTTACCCATGTCCTGGCCTTCGTGTTTTGTACCTATCCAAGGGTTTTATACTACTGCTCATTACTGGAGAAGCTGAGTGTCTCGTTGAGCTACTCTCGTTTTCTCTGTTAAACTACTGGATTACTTGAGAAACAGGGAAAAAAACTGGGAAGAGGACTAAACAGAGCCTCAGAAGGCAGGGCTGGTGCAAGGATATTTTGCGCCCTAGGGAAACTTCCACCTTGCGCCCCCCCTCCCCTCCGCTCCCACCGGAGCATTGCTTATTATAAACTTTCGAAAATGAATACTGCATAATGTGGCATTGTTCATTAGAATTAATACAAGGGGGTCAGAGGAGATGATCACAAAGGTCCTTCTGGCCCGGGGGAACCTATGAGCAAGGAGGAGGCTGAGAATGCCCCCAGCTTCCAGGGTCTCTAAATGTTCCCAGGCTCTGAGTACTTCACCCTCCGGGTGGGACCCAGGGGCAAGGAGGCAGGGCCAGGCTCTCCCAGGGAGCAGGTGAGGATCTCAATGGGGAGCAGGGCCAGCTCCCCACATTGGCACAGTGCCACCGGTGGGGGAGGGGTGTCGGTGTTTGGAAGTGGCATCTGTACCAGCCCTTTCCCCTCCATCGTGCTGTGGGGTTTAGTTTCACTTTCCCTCACCCCAGGAGGCGGCTGCGCCCGGCCCCAGGTGTGGCGCGTTGGAGGGCGAAGCTCACCTGAGCTCAGGACCACGTCCTGCCTCCCCCAACGGCTCCGTCCCTCGGCCGCGCTGCCGCAGGCTCCCACTGACCGTCCTGCCCCTTGCTGCGGGGGCGAGTTTGTTATGGAGGCCTCACTCCCTGCCCTGCCCCACTCAGCTGACTCCTGTGACGCCGGACACCGCTTTTTGGCACCTCCAAATCTTGGTGCCCTCGGCGGCTGCCTAGTTCGCCTAGTGGTTACACTGGCCTTGTCAGAAGAGCAAAGGAAAGAGTTATCATATGAAAGGGACTTGGAAGGAAGGTATCATTCAGAGGACATGGAGCTCTGGCTTGATTTTTCACTCTCTCATGAAGATCATTTCATTGGCACTAATCTCATTTATAGATCTTGCTCTGCAAAAAGGAGCAAATCCTCCCCAGGTACAGAGGGCATGCCAGCAGCAGAACTGTCCAAAAGAGGGGCACAGCCCTCAACCTGCCAAGTGTCACAATGGGACACAATGTGGGATCAAGACTAGGGACAGAACACCACATTCTTCACGCAGGAAACTTCATATGCTGTGGGACCGATTTCCTTCCGTGCAAACAACTCTCTCTGTAACCTCAGCTCCAGGGGACTTTGTTTCCTATGTAAATTGATTTTAGCAATACTGTTTAACACCAAAGTTATGCGGAACGTTGGGGAATTGGGAACTAAAATCAGCAACCGCCCTCAACTGAGAGGCACTGGAGAGTAAGAAGGGAAGGCTTTGAGGAGGCTGCCAGGGAGGTGCACACCCTGATGTAGTCAAGGGGGTTGATAGCTGCTGGGAAGGAAATAGGGCCTGCTATTTAGATCATAAGCTCATGCAGGCTTCTCTAGCCAAGAGTGGGTAGCAGCTTTTACACACAGTCTGAAAGGAGAAGATACCCTTATCACCCCTTCACCTGGGGAAAATTCCCAGCATCCAGCCCAGTTTCACCGTCTGAGCACTCAGGGTGAATTTGACCCTAAATGTCATTGATCCACCAAATATATACTATAAAATCACGTACCCTTTCTCAGCAGGCATGTTTTCCCAACCTTGCCTTGCTCAGACCTGAATTACTGCAAGAGAAGCCCAGCAGCAGTCTGCCATGTCATCTTTGGTAGCAATATGGAATGACCCGAGAAGAAAGGTGTCATGTGCTTTGACCAAATATGGGTAACATTGCAACAGAGCACTAAACTGAGCCAGTTGCTAATTCATATGGCAAAGGGCTTTTTGAATACTTTGTGCATTCTCCAAACCCAACAAGTGCTTGGTATTTTATGTACAAGAAGGCCTAGGACTGTTTGAGTTACCTTCAGACCTTAGTAGTTCCATCTTTAAAGGTTGTATAATGAGCTCAGTGTGGCTCTGCACACTGGTAATGGACAATTAACTTCTTAAGGACTTGTTTGAACAAACATGCATGTTGCTTCACATCTCAAATTATTCCTGGCAGGAGCAAAGGTACAACCCTCTCCTCCTGTTCCTCCCATTCTAGCCTTCCTCTGGAGCATTCTCCTACTTTTATGTCAGTCTTAATTAGACCATGCCAGTCCTAATTTGAGAATACAGATCTTAAGAAGGGGAGGGGAACACATTAATGTAGACAGAGATGAATGTGTCTGCTTCCATCAGGAAAAAAGAGGGAAGCAAAGCGAAGGCAAAAGAAGAGCAATACCTGCAGACAAATTATATGCTGAAACTGGAGTAGTCATTCCATCAGAGCACATTAGGGATTTCAGGTGGAGAGAAATCTATATGAGATGTGCAGCTCTAGCGTTGCATTTACTAGGCAGTTACTCCTCCCTGCTCTAATTCCAGGGGCAGTCAGGAACAGTGGGTGTATATTCATGTAATAAAAACCTAAAATCTATATAATACATTACCAAATGCATATCAGAATTGTATATATTTTGACTATATGCCTTCTCTGCTGCCCTTGATGTGTTATTTGACTTCTTAGATCCCAGTTGTGCAAATATCTACACAGGTGCTTATCTTTACCCATCTATTGGCTTCAATGTGAAGTGAAGAATTTCTTCACTTCCTCCTTTGCTTCTGGAAACCCTTGACCAGCAGGATTCTTCTGGGTGGTTGACAGCCTGGTTAATCTATGCTTTCTCCATACCATAATAGTTACATTTTCCTCGCTCCAAGGAATCTTCAATGTTATCCGGAGATGAGATGCTTCAGAACTGTCTGCTGCCCTGGTGATGGAACAATGCCTGCAGGAGACAAATGTTTCATCTTCTCTGCTTCAGTCTTCTGGTGTGCCACTCATTGAGCTCTGCAGGGATCGGGGGAGCTGTGGCCCAGATCCCGGGAAACTTGGCCACGTCTTTCCTGTTGAAGGCCAGAGTGGGAGGCACTGGGACCCTAGTGGTAGAGGTTGTCCATATCTCTGTAGGCTGGTGGATCCAGTCACCAGACTGGGACAAACGATTGGCCATGCCCAGTTCAATTTGTAGCCCCCTTACCTCAGGGCTCTGTTTATTCTTTAACACACACACACACACACACACACACACACAGAGAGGAATTGTGGAACAATAATACAAAGCAACAGTCATGTTCCCCACTGAGAGTGAGGCCCTCTGGCCTCTGAGAGCTTAGCTTAATGGGCTGGATCTTCCCCAGCTAGGGGGGTCTGCAGGGCTTGCCACAGAAGACTGTACTCTAGCCCTCTCCTAGTCCAAGCCTCCCTCTTAGAGCTGGGGCTGTCATTTATATCCCCAAGCTGAGAATCATCAAAACCAGTCACTAAATGCTGTCCAGCTGGGTCCATAGGTGCTGGAACTAGGGATGTGGGGGGTGCTGCAGCACCCCTTGGCTTGAAGTGGTTTCCATCATATACAAGGTTTACAGTTTGGTTCAATGGCTCTCAGCACCCCCACTCCATAAATTGTTCCAGCGCCCCTGGCTGGGTCAGATGATTCCCAGCTCCTGCCAGCTGGGCTCCTCTCCAGAATACAGCCAGCCCCCCAGCCCTTTGAGGGGAAAGACCTCCCTGTTACACTCTCCCTTAGAGAGGGGAAAATACTGGCAATTCTTAGGCTGCTGCTCAATAAATCATCTCTTAACAAAGACATCCTCATCAATCCTCAATCTGGGGTTCACTTCCTGGTTTAGGGAAAGGTGGTTGAGAAAGTTGGAGTTAGGTGGCTATGGCAACATACGGGGCTTGAATTTTACTTGGCCTTCCTCAGTCTGGTTTCAGGACTTGTTATAGACAAAAACTCCATTGGTTGCATTGGATGCTCTAATTAGTATTCATCTGCCAGTTCCCTCCTTCCCCCCCCCCCCCCCGAAGGACAGTTCTCCAGCCAAGAACAACTGGAACACAGCAGTGTTATGGACACACCTTCATCCCTCTGTCATAGGGGGATCTAATGAGGTCTGGTGTTGGGCTATTTCACGGGCTCTGCAATACTTAGGGAATACCTCCAGTGTAAGGGGTTTCCCTGTGGGCCAGTTCTACTGATTGTTTGGTTCCTTTATGCTGCCCCATTATTGCAAAAGGGCCATGGTGGAGAGCTTAATCTGTTCCAGGGTGTGCACCTCCCTTCTCTTACATTAGCCTCACCATTTAGGGGGTTTGCTGAATCCCCAGCTGCTCCTGGGTACCCACATAACAGCAGTGAACAGGTTGCTTTGTTTTATCTGCAGCTGGTTAAAAAAAAAAAAAAAAAAAAAAGGGAGCCCTTTCCTCTTCCCTTGCTACAGTCACCTGGGCCTTTCACCTTGAGATTGGATCACTGTAATGTGCACTACAAGGGCCTCATCTAAAGGGCATTCCAAAACTTCACTTGTCTGTGTATTGAGCAGTACTAGATACAGAACTGTGATTGATGGGGGGGGGGGGTAGGTCAGGACTCTTTAGATAGGGGCAAGTCTAGACTTTCACTTAAACTTTATTTTCTACCCATTCTGAATTTTGGTTGCAGTAATGTTTGTTTGTTTGTAAATTGTTATGCTTTGGTGGGGCATGAGAAGTACATTTCTGAGAATATGGAAAGTTGAGGATTAAAGATGCATGCGGGCTAAATAATCCCCAAATTACATGTATTTTACAGTTTTACTGTGTCATTGTTTTTCAGCCCATGTGTTCTGCAGATCTCCCGGTATCCTGCACACAGACCGTAGCTCTTTATACACCCAGGAATAGGGTAGCTTTAAATCAGAGCATTTCCCACAAAAAGAAAATTGTTTAAGAATCATCTTTTTTAGGGACCAGAGCCATTAAGTGTGAAGGGATTGAGCTAGACAAATCAGTTTCATTATAATGGGAAGTGTCATGGCTGTTTGCTATCATTGCCTAGGATCGCTATAGAAGTTTTTCAAAGAGCTGAGGAAAATAAAAAAATGATTATTTTACATTAGTGGTTGAATAAAAAATAAGAACAAATTTCATTTTGGGTCAACCTGAAAAGACAACTTTTCATTTTCTCTCAATGAAACAAAAAGCAAAAAAATTCCAACTGTTCTGGAGAGAATGAAATGTTTTGTTTAACTTGAAACAAAGTTTTGTTTTGTTTTTGAGTATTTTTTTTACCCTTTCTTGAGAGAGAGGATTAGTTAAATCTAGCTAAATTTTGAAATGAAACATTATTTCAAAATGAAAAGTCAAAATGTTCTGATTTTTCCTATTTTTTTGGCTGAAACTATTTGCCGATTTCAACCTGAATTCACAAACAGTTGGTCAACCATCAAACTACTCACTGAAAAATAAATTCACCCAGCTCTAGCCTTTAGTAGTCGTCCTCCGGGACCAGAGTATAAGAGAAGGAAACTCGGGTGAAATGGGAGAGAGGGTGGAAAGGTGAAGAGAGAAGGAAGGGAACATGGGGAGAGGAAGTGGGGACTAGAAAATGGGGAGGGGGTAAATGGGAGGAGGTGGGGACTGAAGATGAGAGCCTGGGGGAATGGATAAGATTTGATTCCGAAGCTCCTAATATGTACCGTAGAGTTTCAGAGTTACAAACACCTCAGGAATGGAGATTGTTCATAACACTGAAATGTTCGTAACTCTGAACAAAATGTTATGGTTGTTTTCAAAAGTTTACAACTGAACATTGACTTAATACAGCTTTGAAACTTTACTATGCAAAAGAAAAATGCTGCTTTCCCTTTATTTTTTAGTAGTTTACATTTAACACAGTACTGTACTGTCTTTGCTTTTTGGGGTGGAGTGGGGAGGTGTCTCTGCTGCTGCCTGGTTGTGTACTTCTGGATCCAACTGAGGTGGGTGGTTGACTCGTCAGTTTGTAACTCTGGTGTTCGTAACTCAGATTCTACTGGACACTCTATTGAAACCCAAGATTTTTGTGCAGAAGTTGCATCTTTACTGCATGATCTACACTGGCTTATGATTACTTTGAGGGTGGAATTTAAGAATGATCTATAAAACAAGCCCTAAATGGTTTGGGACCTAACTATGTGACAAACCACCCCTCCCCCCTCAGGTAAGGTCACGGCAGTTGCGAGGCACTGGAGTCTAACACCCCCCTGGTTTCCTCTGGAGAGCGCTGCTGTCAGGGCATTCACCATGAGAGGAGTGCGGATTTGTTAACCTTTGATTCACCTCTGTTCTCCTGGTTCTTTCTGGTTGGAGCTGGGCAAGGGATCTGAGTTGTTTGGTGTGGAGCCTCCCGTCAGATTTATTTTTATGGGCGCATCCTGTAAGAGCTTGTTAGGAGCACTGAGGACTGTGGCTTGATTGTGTTCCATTTTGCTGTGTTATTATGTCGGCTATGTTACACTGCGGCCTCCTTGAGAGTTCCTGTAATTTAGCTGCATTAAGAATATCTATCCTAGTTGTGTTTTTAATTTGGCCCAGCACCTAGGGCTCCGAGAGGCATTATATTAAATCTAACAAAATAAAATACATGGAATGTGACTGTACTGCCTTTGTTTTTTCTTCCCCAAGTTGGAAAGTTCCCCCTCCCCGTCGTCTTCAGTGGAAAGCTGCAGAGCCAGCTTCAGGCTTTCCTTCTCTGAGCCGCAATGAGATCTGGCTCCCTGTTAACGAGCAGCCTTTAGATTCTTCTAAACACGCTGTGACTTGGCCCCTGTTTTCCTTGACTCTGTGCCAAGCCTATTACACGTGTCGGTGTAGCCAGGGAAATGGAAGAATTATGATTTCCATTTGGCGTCTGCTGCTGCTTAGTCTAATTTTCACTGGCTTTGAAATATAGCAATTGCCGTTTGGTTTTGGTTTTCCTTTGCTCTCTCTCAAGCCCTCTCCCCTCTCCCAAATAACACGATAAACCACTCCAGTAAGAACCCCTTTCTTTTTGTAAAATAGGGACTCATTTGTTCTGGGGTGAAATTTCATTATCCAGAGAGTTTTGTTGCAAGGGCGATAATGAGGTTATATCTAATCAGAACACACAAAATGCTTTACCATTAGCGCCATTTCACTACTTCAGAAGGAGTGTGGTAGGAGTGCAGAGCAGCTTGGAGCCAGGGATACCAAGACATTCCTTTGTCATGCTGAGCAGTGTGGACGGTGGGTCGGACAGAGGGTACTCAGAGATGGAGAAGTCTAGCGAATCTATGTGGCATTTGTAATGCACCCATAGCTGTAGGATCTTTGTGCCACTATCCCACAATTAAATGTAGGGGGAAGGGTAGAGTAGTCCAGCAGGTGTGGAATGATGGCTTTGAAAAGTTGGGGTTCCTGTCTTCCCTGCTGCTGCTCCCAATCTTCCTTCTCCTCAGGGAAAAGGGTGGTCCTACATAGGTGACCTTCTCTGCCCTGCACATAACTCACCCAGAAGGTATAGTTTGTAGAATACTGGGTGGTAGTTTTGAAAGTGTCCATTGTCTACACCAGTGGTCTCCAAACTTTTTTGATCGCGTACCCCATCAGTAAAAAATTTGAGCACGCAGTCCCTGCCGCACTGGCTCTACCATTTTTGCCTAAGCAAAAAAAAAAAAAAAAAAAAAAGCCACTTTTTTTGGACACCCCAAGAATCCTCTTGCTCACCCCACGTTGGAGACCACTGGTCTACACAGCAAAGAAAAACTAGTGGCTGGCCCATGCCAGCTGACTCAGGCACGCAGGGCTGTTTCACTGCTAGGTAGACTTCCAGACTCTGTCTGGAACCTGAGCTCTGGGACCCTCCCAACTTGTAGGGTCCTAAAACCTGGGCTCCAGGCTAAGCCCAGACTTCTACACAGCAGTTAAAAAGCCCCACAGCCTGAGCCCCGAGAGCCCGTGTCAGGTGGCCTAGGCCAGCTGCGGGTGTCTAGTTGCTGTGTAGACACACCCTAAGTGACACAAACACAAAACAGGTCAATCACTCCAATTCTAATCATAAGAATATGCTTCTGCTCCACCAACCCGTTCCACTGAGAGAAAATCTAAGGGGCCTTGACATAACTTGACATATCTGGGCACTATGTTCCTTTCAAAATCTTTGCTACATATTTAGATTCTCTCCTGCACGCCATACTCTGGCAGTGCCAAGCGTGGAAAGTCCATGCATCTTTTCTGTTGTGGACTCCTCCAGTGTGAGAGAATCCTCCGTGGCAAAGAGTCCGTATATATGGCTCCTCCACCATCCTGCTCCTACTCCTAGTTTAGTGGCAGTGTACAAAGCAGGGAGGAGTGCAGAGCGGGCAGAACTAGAACATGCTGTGCTCTGGCTATTCCTGAGTGACGGATGGGTTCCCTGGGGACCACTGCCAGCTGGTGTTGGTTAGAGCAGCCCCAAGTCTGCTCTAACTTTTGCCTGGATCAGGGCTGGGACAAAATTGTGCAGAGAATCAGAAGTCGTAACAGACTTCCTGATGGCCTCCCTCCTCCCCTCCCACACATATGCTGCACCCAGTGGATCTGGGCTATAAAAACCAATAGTATGCATCCATCAGGATATTTACATTATAGAACAAGACACGGAGACAAAATTAAGGCTGGGTGGGTGGTGTAATAGCGTGTAATGAAGGATTATATGGCCATGAGGGAACTGGCTACAGCTGCCAGCTACAGAAAGGAAAGTGCTATATCATTTATTACCATTTAGCTGCTTGCTGCTATTATGATTAGCTCATACTTTGTGCAGCTGGGGGGAAAAAAAACATTTCCACGCAACATAAAACTGCCACAGGGTGGCTTTCACCAATTTTACATGAAAGGGAAGGGGAGAGGAGAGCCCACCCTTCTCAACTGGCCAGCCTCAAGAGTTTTGCCATAAACCAGTTGGCCCCTTACAAGAAAAAGCCGCGTTTGCTCTGACGAGTAAAATAAAACAGCATGACGTTTGAAGGAAATTCTGCAGAACTCACTAAAGACAGGCAAAAGGGTCAATTGAAATTGCTCAGAAATGTCCATTCCTAGCTGAAACTCACAGCGCCAGCTCTGGCACCCTGTTGCCCTTGTTTCAGAGATTCTCTCTCCTCCGCAGCTGCTCCCGACACTGTGTGGGGCTGGTGAAAGGGAGCGATTCTCAAATGACAGAACTTTCCCACCCAGTCCAATCTGCCTGCCAGCCAAGGCCAAGCCAACAGTCCATTTTATTCTCTCACCTACAGGGAAGGGGGAGTGGGTTCAAATTCCTCTGTGTGGATTTATTTGGGTTTTTTGGGGGTCTTTTCTAATATTTTCCTATTTTTTTAAAATAATGGCTCCAGCACAGGTGTCCTTGCCAAGGGAAATCACAGATCCTGCCATACTGAGCATCCAGCCCCACTATGCTCTGTGTAGTGGGATAAAGACTGTACCGGCAACATGGCTCATATCAACTCTACCCTCCCACAAGCTGCTCCCGATCTTTTGAAATTCCTCCCATCCTGCAGGAAGGGGCTGCTCCTTGGTGTTATTCAGCGGAATTTCCCTCTGACCAACAGGCCCAATCTGAAAGGGACAGAAATCAGTCCCCCAAATACCTTGCTTGGTGAGCATTTCCTTCCAGTAGGGGTCAAGTCAAATCAAGCCATTGTGTGATTGATCCCTAGTCAACGTGGTGCTCTGCCCAGCTCTGGTGGTGGCTAAGCCACTACAGCCTCGGCTGACAGAGCTGGCTCTTCTAACGTGGCAGCAGAAGGTCACTGCTTTTAGAACTAGACATCCCAGGTTCCATCCCCCACTCACTCCATCCCCCACTGTGACCCAATCAGGACACAGCATTAGAATTGTTGCAGCTACTGCAAATGAATGGAAACCATCTCATTGCAGGGACCATCTCTCTCTGTAAAGCGCCATGCACTCCTATGTCTAGCTATTACTTAGTCCTGCCATGAGTGCCGGGGACTGGACTAGGTGACCTTCCAGTCCTATACACTTCTATGATTTTATGTCACACTACAGCCAAGTGTTCATGGAATCTTTGTTAGTCTCTAAGGTGCCACAAGTACTAATGTTCTTCTTTTCATGGAATCTTTGTCATTTGGCCAGGTTGGTCTGCGTTCCCTCTCTTTGGTGGCTCTAAGAAATGTACATTACCAAGGAAACCTCTCAGATCTTACTTGAAGATCAATGGAAGTAACATCTGGTTGCCTGCTGGGGGGCTGATTCTGGCTCTTGAGTTTTTTTCTCCCTTATCTTTTTGTAGATCTTTCTTAACGCAGGTGAGCAGTTTCACTTTTGCCAGCTGCAGTCCGGAACCTTTAGATAGCAGCATAAAAACAAAGTTTGATGTAATTCGGGGATGACGAAAGTAAAGGTGCAAAGCAGTGAATGGGCTTGGGAATAGTTCCTTTAAAATTTAATAAAAACTCAGGGTATCTGCCTAGTAAGCAGTTAATTTCTATATACCAAGAGGGATGCTGTACTGGGTGAAACAATTCAGGTAATTTATACCATACCCATACGGCAGTGTTTCCCAAGGTATGGGGAACTGTCCCCTCACCCCCAAGGCACAAAAAGGACTACCGAGGGAGATGTAAATAGATGTTTCAGTCGGTCTCCTGAGTTTCAACTGCCAATTTAAAAAAGAGGGTAAGTCCCCAGCTGTTACGACTGTGAAGAAAATATGAAGCAAATATAACCAGTACAGAGGCATCTTGCCTGAATTTGCAGAATACCTGAAACAATAGCTCTGAGTGTGAACTGCCCGAATCATTTCATGGTGCTAACTCAGATGCCAATGATAATACTGTAAATGTCACCATTGTTAACTATTATACTGATCATCAAAGCCTGAGAGAGGAGAGGAAGTTTCATATTATGATGATCTATGCCAGTGTTTCTCAAAGTGTGTTTGCGTGGGAGGGGTGGAAAGACTGGAAGGGAGGGGGCCAGAAGATTTATAAGCCTATAATGCACACCATGGTTGAAGGAAGGTGTGTTTGTTTTCCTCTTGCTGAAAAGAGGCTCAGCTGTCACAAGTTTGGAAACCATTAGTGTAAGGAGAGATTTCTAGCGGGAATACTGTATTGTCAACCCAAGCTTTCAAAAAAAAAAAAAAAAAAAAAAATCACAAGTCAGGCCCTGCAAACCAAACCATGCTAGGTTTAAAAATGAGGTTTTAAAAAATAATCTGTGTTGGGGTCTTTTCATTCGCCTGCTGCATTTTGAATTTCTCAATATAGGATAGCTAGAAACTTACTTTAAAACAAACGAACAAATAAATAATTAGCTACAATTCTCACATCATAAAATGTCTCCAAGAGCCAGGGCCTTAAGAAAATCACCAAGAGACCACACGATAAAATGGTGAGTGTTGGTGATGCTGGGAATTCTAGTTTGCATGAATACTCCCCCTCCCCTCCGGTCACAAGGAGCAATATTAGGCTCTAGATTAAGTTTAGAGCTGTTATTCATGTAAAAGAAGCCTATGGCAATGGGTGGTATCAGGATTTGTGGCGGGTGTATGAAACAAGATGCACTAGAGAATCTACTAGAGCAGTTTCTTCAGCTTGGCAGGGTACATCATTGCATGGATGTCCTGTGTCCCACGCTCCTACTTCTGTCTGTGACTAAACATGTCTACAATGAGGCTATGTCTACACTTAAACTGCTACAGAAGCACAGCTACAGCGCTTCAGCTGTGCCCCTGTAGCCTTCAGTGTAGACATCACTGTGGCAAGTAGAGGAGTTCTCCCATTGCTGTAGTTAATTCACCCCCTAAAAAGCAGTAGCTAGGTCAACACAAGAATTCCCGTCAACCTACTGCTGTCTACACAAACTGTTAGGTTGGCTTAACTACATCACTCAAGGGTATGAATCGACCTAGCTTTTTAATGTAGACCTGGCCTTAGAAATTTTGGCTGATACAAGTCACATCAGCGTAAAGTCGCCAAAGTCAGTGCATCGCTCATGCGCATGCATACTTGGCTGCTTGCGTCAGCGCTTCATGTATTCACCAGGAGTGCTTGGTCAATGCAAAATGCTGTGCACTATGGGTAGGTATCTTAGTGTGCCACTCACCACCCTCTAGCGCAATGCCTTCTGGGCAATTTTTGCAGGGCATGGTGGGGCACATATGAACCACATGGGAGAGGGGCTGGGAGCAAGGGTCACGTTCTCATCATGCAACTTTCTCCATCCCATAATACCATACCTATCCCATAAATTTTGGGCCATTTAAAAAAAAAATCCCACAAACTCACAAGGCACTACTTGCTGTCCACTATCTTTGACAGAAGTACGGTGCCCACACAGCTCAGCACCATTCTCATGCCTATGGCAAACGCAGGACAAATGATCCTTTCATATTTGCAGAGCCTCAGAAAGCAAACGGGGGAAATAACTGTTTCTTTGAGGTCAGCTTGCTAAGGGACATAACAAAAAACAATCCAAGGTTGTTGCTGGTGTTCACAAAGCAACTGCAGGCAGCGGAGTCACACTTCTGGGTCTGAGAAATGAGCACTGACTGGTGGGACCACTTGGTAATGTGGGTTTGGGACGAGCAGTGGGTTCAGAACTTTCAGATGTGAAATGCCACATTACTGGAGCTGTATGCCCACCTCATGCCAGCCCTCCAGTGCAAGGACACCAGAATGAGAGCTTCATTGACAGTTGAGAAGCAAGGGGGTGATCACGCCATGCAAGCTTGCAATGCAGGATTGCTGCCAGTCAGTGGGAAATCATTTTGAAGTTGAAAAATCCACAGTAGGGGCATTAATGGTAACCTGCTGTGCAGGACTGGAACTCTAGGCAATGTGCAGGACATAGTGGATGGGTTTGCAGCAATGGAGTTCCTGAACTGCAGTGGAACACATGCCTAGTTTGGCACAAGCCCATCCTGCCACAGAGTATATCAACAGAAAGGGATACTTTTCTATGGTTACACAAGCATTGGTGGATCATCGGGGACCCTTCACTGATGTCAATGTGGGCTGATCAGGGAAGGGGCATAATACTTGCATCTGTAAGAACTCAGGACTGTTCAGAAAGCTGCAAGCAGGGACATTTTTTTCTAGATAGGAAGATTACCACTGGTGTTGTTGAAATGCAAACAGTGATCCTTGGGGATCCAACCTATCTCTTGTTCCCCTTGCTCATGAAGCTGTACACTGGCCAGAAAAGATTCTACTGTTTCATCAGGTGCAAAATGGCATTGGAATGTGCTTTTGGTAGACTGAAGGGACGCTGGCGATGTTTACTCGCTAATTAGATTTCAGTGACAAAAATATCCCAATAGTTCTAGCTACCTGTTGTGTCCTGCATAATATCTGCGAGCCAAAGTGGGGAAAATTTCCGCAAGGGTGGAGGAGGAGCGGATGTCTGCTGACTTTTAACAGCCAGACACAAAGGCCATTAGAAGATCTCCATGCAGGGCTATGCAGCTAGGGGAGGCCTTGAAAGAGCACTTAAATGGCCAGCCACAGTAATGTGCTGTGCTGTACAGTGTTCTCCTGGCCCTGAAGTTTTGGGGGTTGTTAGGATTTATGTGATGCTTGGTGTACGTGTATGAATATCTCCCTGTCTCTTAATGCACCTATGAATTACACAGTACTTGCTGTACATTTATAATTATTATACTGTGTTTTTCATTGAACCTACAAGTTCTGTGGTCCTGTTGCATTACAAGTAATGTGTGCTTTGAGTAGCGCTAAACATTCTGTGATGTCTGTTAAGATAAATTTATTTCTGAAAAAAAAATTATTGTATACCAAAACCAGTGCAAAATAATAGTGTGATTAAAAAAGAATACAGTGCAAACATATACAATACATTAATGGAACAGAACTTAAACAGAACCATTGAAAATCTGTGTGTCCATTTCAATCTATTTCTGCCAAACATACACCAACCACGGTCAGTGTATGTGAAGCTGCGGTTGTGTCCTTACTGTCCCCTAGCATGGAGTGGTGGTGTAGAAATGTGTGCAGGTGTTCCGCACATGTGGAGCAGGGAATCCTTAAAGGCTGCAGTGGCAGCTGCTACAGATAAAACAGACAGATGTATCATTGTATTTATAGTCACAGCTGAAAACAAAAGAAGTTTCAGAACTCCTTTCCCACAAGAGTTTTACATAGGACATGCTTGACACCTCGGCTTTGGGGTGCTTTCCAGCTGCAGCCATGGGGAGTCTGGCCCAGCCGAGATGGGGGTGGGGGAATGAGGAGGGAATTGTTTTGTTGTGTAAAACAATGAAATTGAGGCCCGTGTCCGTTGATATGACAATGAATACAGGCACCATTTTCCACAAGCAGTGGTGATTTTTAGCTGATATCTCACTCCTGAAGGCAACAAAGGCACAGAGAGCACAGCTGCTGCTGCTGTCCTGAAGCTACCCAGGCCCATATGCTGCTTGCCTGTTTAGTGCAATGGTGCCGGCTGAACTCATAGCACAGTAGCATGGGAAAGTGTCCTGCCATAGAGAAAGAAAAAAGGCTGCAGTCCCTAGAAACCATGGGGAGAGGATTTCAGACTCTCTCTACAAAAAAGTTTAATCGAGATCTCTCATGGAAGATACAAGGGACATCCCGGTGTACATAAAGCACCTGCTCCATCTGCATTGCCTCCCTACAGGGGATTGAAAAACAGATAATTCTACCTCTGTTGCACGGCTACCTCTTCTCATATGAGTAAAACAATGAAAAGTTGATACCTGTGTCCTGCTAACTTGGGGATGGACCAGGTGCTATCTTTACATTTAAACATTGTAAGGGAAAATGCATGCATACACTTACCCATGGTTCCTTCCCCTGGATTGGCCTCATCTGTGCTTGGCTGGTGAGACTAGCTAGACAGCAGTGGAGTCTCTAACAGGTCCTGACACATAGCATAGCTGGATTTCCCCCTGCCCTGCATGTCCCTCCTCCTCTTCCTCTTTCTAGTCCCACCAGCTAAGCATGGACAAGGCCAATCCAGGGGAAGCAACCTTGGGTAAGTGCATGCATGCATTTTCCCTTACAATGTTTAAATGTAAAGATAGCACCTGGTCCATCCCCAAGTTAGCAGGACACCGGTATCGATGTTTCATTGTTTTACTCAGTGTTCACAGCAGGTGTCTCTGTCTCAGGCTCCTCGGAAGCAGCCATAGTGCCCTGTGGGGTGCTCATGGGGTCTCGAACAAGTATGGCATGCAGCTCGTAGTAGAAGCAGCAGGTCTGTGGCTCAGTACCATATCAGCTGTTGGCCTCCCTGGCCTCGTGGCATGCCTGCTGCAGTTCCTTCACAATCACATGGGACTGCTGCTGAACCCTATCACACCCTTTGCCTGCATCCCCAGTGCAATCTGCTCATAGACGTCCATGTTTCTACAACTGGTCTGTAGCTGTGCCTACACAGTCTCATCTCCCCACAGGCCTAGGAGATCAATATCCCCGTCTACTCAGGGCAGGAGCGTGTCTAGTGTGCGGAGCCAGGATGGACAGTTACATGCAACAAGGTGTTCTCGCCAAGGTGGATGATCATGAAAAGGCATTTCAAACATATATGGGGATTTTAAAGGGGAATGGCTTCCAGTCTCTTTGACCCCCTAGGCAATGGAGTTCACAGAGGTGACCAGAGCAGTCACTGTCAGATGGGACAGCTGCTGGAGGACTGTCAGGTTGACATAGGTCACACAGAGTCTAAACTTGCACTACCTTGACCACAGCATGGTAGCCATGGCTGAACGTTGTTTGGGGAGGTGTGTGTTATTGCATTGCTGTTACAGGGCGCTCATGTAAGCGGGAGACAAATTTGAGCACAGACCCCTGCACAACTAGGTCAACACAAGGTGACTTATTTTGACCCAACTCTATAGTGTAGACCAGGCCTTAGTCTATAACTAGCATGTTTGCCTCTGTATTTAATGAAGTGATGGGTAGAAAGATCCCAGCAATACCCCTTTCACACAGAGTTGAGTGGAATATCAGGATTATTGCCCTAGATACAGAACTACAAGTTTTCTGGAGTTTTAAAATTAAATGGATGTTGCTATGGGAAGAGTTGGTGCAGAGAGACTGACTCACAGGCTCTCTCTCACTTATTACAAACACAAATCTTGGATGCAGCTGTCCAATTTTCTCTAGGCAGGGATAGGCTTAAATCTTTACTGCAATTTGGTTCACATGATGCAGGGCCTTCTTCCACTTCGGCCTATAATTGATCAGAAATCAAACCTTAGTGCAGTCAAGAGACTAGTTTAGAAGCATTTAAGCCTTTTCCTTCTAAGAGATGAGAGAAAGTGAAAACGGGAGGGCTTGCCAGGTTATAGTCAGCACTACAGTCTGCACACCTTGTGTTAGGTATTCATCTCCAGATGATTCCCCGAACAAGCATTAACTACTTGAGAGATCAACATACACCATTATGGTCATTTGTTACATGTCCAGTTAAATCAGATCCTTAAAGGTGAAGTTAAAGCTTTTTAACTGTAGGTAGGGTACTCCCCTATGTTTCAGGGAAAAAGGACAACGATGGGAAAAATCCAGGATGAAGCTTATTTTTGTGGGACATCACCCTACAGTGCTTTGTCCATGGTATAAAATACTTGTGTCACAGTGTATGATCCTTTGCACAATTGGTGCTAAAACACAAAACAGAGAGTGACCTACATTAATTGTAGAGGTTGGGTTACATTACATCAGGCACCAAATAAGGATCAATCCTTCAAGCATGGGGTGGAGATGTCATTTAGCAGCTGAGAGCACAACAAGCAACTAAACAATGAGTGGAGCTGCATTCCCTGCCTCTCCTTGCACCACTGTCCCTCTGCGTGTCAGTGGATGTCCCTAATGGTAACCAAACTTAGCTCCTGGGTCTTGGAAGGTATATAGAGGAGAAATAGACTGTAGGTGTATGTAAATATATTATATATAAAGCTTTCCATGACTTTTTTTAAAAGGCAATTTTTGCTCAGTCACGGACCTCAGTCTGTTGCTGCCTTCTTCTATACCAGTTGCCCCAGTTGCTATGGGAGGTGCCTAGCGGTGTTCCAATATGTCCTGGGAAATCTCATATGACCCAGTTTGTGGTGGCGGTTTTGGCCCTGTTATTGCATGTGCATCTTGGAATCAGCAACCTGAAGTCATGACACACATTCAGTCTAATAATGGAGAGCCTCAGATGAGATGTCACATGTTGCCACAACATGGGGAAATCCATTTTTGTCCCATGGGTACTTGGGACCTCACATCCGAAACACTCCTCCTTTAGAGGTGGCCTATGCCTCCATGGAATGCCAGCAATGCATTCAGTTTGCCTTCCAAACTTGTCCATCTTTTCAAACTTCATTTACTAACTTCGTTCCACCATCCTGCTCAATGGAGAGCTCAATCTTCTTTCTCTGTTCATTTCTGCTTCCTGTTGTGAGACACCCAATTAAGTCCCAATGTTTCCTCGCTTCAGAAAATTGATGATGATGATGCAGTAGTTATAAAATCTCAACCTTGTGATATATTTCATATCCAATATATGGCACCTATCTGCACAGTGGATAGTCACATCAAACCTCTCTTAGATTTCAAGTATTATTTAAGATAAATATTAAGGGTCTCTCTTTCATTGTGCCCCCGCTATCACTACTGCCTTGTCTCCAATATTGTTCCCCTGTGCTCCTCTCAACTACCACAGTAACAAAAAGTTAAATGAACAACAACAACAACAACCGCCCCAAACTAACCCACTTTCTTGACGTGAATTTGCTGAGTAACTGACTAACAAAAACTGGATAACCAGGTAACAGTCAAGTTTCAGGTGGTTTCACTTTCTGGGCAAAATCCGTTTCTGCAGCCAAGGTTGTTTACGGAGTATGGTATCATTTACCAAATAAATTAATTTAGACCCAGGAATGAGCAGAATATATCTTTGCAACAGCATCTCCCCTAATAGCACCATTAAGGGTCTGAACTAGAACAGAGCTGCTGCAATGTGTTCAAAACATTATCCACTTCCTGAAAATCACAAAGCCGATCGAAACACTTTCCAATCCTCATAACTCTTCACAGCTTTCTTTTCTTTCTTTTTTTTTCCCTTCTTTCTTTCACAAAACAATATGGGGAGCTGGAAAAAAAGAGTAGAAACTTACTCTGCTTATAAGGACACTTTGGATCATTACACGGCTGTCAACTGAAAATCATAATGGTAATTTAGAACAGCAAAGCACTGACCTAACTAATTAACCCTCGCTACATCCTTTTTGGTAGGTAAGTATCCTCAGCACCATCATTTTACAGCTGAGGAAATAGAAGAATAGAAAGGGTGAACTATTGGCCCAAAGCCAGCAGCAATTCAGTGGTAAAACTGGGATTAACCTAGGACGTGTTGGCTGCCAATCTGGTGGTGAGACTTTTAGAGATCACCCTGCCCCACAGAAAAAAAGAGCAATGGATGTGCTCAATGTGCAGAACCACATTGAAAATGCTTTTGGACACCAGATAAACCAGACAAAATGGAGAAGGGGGGGATGGATAGAGAGATACAAACAGAGTATTTTATTTCCAAGTCATAAGCTTGATTCCCAGATGGGTTGATTTGATAGCAACCAAAAACTATTACTAGCTAACAACTGTTTGGTGGCCTATATGAAACAAATTGGTGATCATGGTTTTACATGGAATGGGGATTGAACTGTCCAGTCATTATTGCTGAGAAAATAATTCAGAGTGGTTTATATATAATATACTCAGTGAGTGCATGCTTTTTCTGCTTGCAGAAAGTCAGGGCTTGAGTTAAGAGGGAAACAGTGGGGTACAACATATCACCAACCTCTCCTAAGCGGAGATCCTATGCTCCAAAATCCCAGCCTTCATTTTTAGAAGACCTTAGCCCTTACAGATGTGAAGAAAACTTTCAAAATTTGACCCAAGCATTGTTGATGCAATGATGCCAGCCTTATTTAGCAGAGAATTTGAAACAATCATCCTGAGTGGGATTAACTAGTCCTATTGAGATGAAAAGGTAATTAACCCAGATGCCCAATGACCACAATTTCCATGTCAATTTCACTATTGATCAAAGCTAAGAAAGGAGAGAGAAGGGAGCCTATTATGCACATCTGCATAATTTATTGTGGGTGATGTCTCATTTTTGTACCAGAAGAGGGTTACAATGGGAGATACCACTATTTATTTCTTCCCCCCACCCCCATCAAGAAGCCAAGTGAAACTAAACAGTGGGGCATCTGAGCTTCACTGAGCAGTAGATAACCGAGACCAGGGCTGTTTCCAAATTCTGTCAAGAGGAATGTGTGTGCAGGATCGTGATTTCCTCTGTTTGACTTTATTAGAGCTGGTCTGAAAAACTTTGACTGAACCATTTTCCATTGGAAAATGCAGTTTCATCAAACTGCTTCACAAAATCATGTCAATTTCACTGAAGTTATGGTTCAGAGAAAAAAAGGGAAGAAGTTCTGACAATGTGGAAATATCCAATTTTTCTTTTTTATTTTTTTTTTAAATAAAATAAAGTTAAAACCAACATGCAATTTCAACCAAAACAAATTTCCCCCAGAATTTTCTTTTGAAATTTCTGGGTTTCATTTCTAATCAGAACAAAAAAATTTCAAAATCCTCATGAAATTAAATTTTCCCTTCTCCACACAGCTCTACAATTTACTCAATGATATTGTGGGTGAGTTTGTTTACTCTGTGGATTCATCATAAACAGTTTGTTGCAAGTAGTTGATGCTTGACTTTTGGAACTCAAGCCATCTTTGATAGCTGTAATTGGTCACATAAATTACATGGCATTGTTTCTGTTTTCTGAGTGGATGAATGTAACTCTTATAATTGGGGAAGGGGTTGAAGAAGCTGTGCTAAGGAGAGGTGAATAATAAACAAGACTGAAGAAATAAAGACAATTTTAAACCTCGCCTTTTATATGCTGCAGAGGCCTTGTCTGAGTCACAGTTTTTAGAAAACCAGGCTACTATAAGTTTACTGGCTAGATGAAGAGTTTAATGCTCTCTTGTCACATTCACATGAATAATTGTGTGCACACATGGTCCTAGGTGCCAAAAAGAACAACAGACCCTTTTCAAGCCCCTTTGACTATCTCTGTTCCAGGGCTCAATGATTTAGAGTACCTTGAGTTCCTGCTGTGTTAAATGTCCCATCTCCCTTCATGCAGTAGTGTCCCATATCTCTTAATACAGCATACTAGGTGCTTGTAACTGGGTCACCGACAATTACATGCCATGTTCTAACTGACCTATAATTTTAAAATTTGACGTTTCTGTCTGAAGTCAAATAGCCCTCAGCCTAATATATTTTCTTTGTAAATTGTTAATTTCTTTTGACAGGCGCTTGTGCTGAGTGCAAGGCTTTCATTTTGGAGCAATTAAGATAATCTGAAGACATCAGTTGTACTTATGAGCTTTTGCCCCAGATAATTATTGAAGATGTGGGTGCACTGGAAGACACTAATTTTGATAGCTATGTTCACTCAAAGAGTGGACAGCTGTCAAATATATTATGTCTGTACTAGTCATCAGCACACAATGAAGTAGTCACAGCATAGGATGAAGAAATGCGTCTCAGACACATTTAGGCCCCAGGCGCACACAAGGTTAGTCATCACAACAGGCATCAGAATAGGTTAGTCATCACAACCTGCCACTTCCACTACCCATGAAAACTCTGGTGTCAAGACCATGAAAAGGAAGTTGACAAAAAAGGCACTGGAATGGGTTACCTAGGGAGATGGTAGAATCTCCATCCTTAGAGGTTTTTAAGGCCCGGCTTGACAAAGCCCTGGATGGGATGTTTTAGTTGCGGTTGGCCCTGCTTTGAGCAGGGGATTGGACTAGATTACCCCCTGAAGTCTCTTCCAACCCCAATCATCTATGATTCTATGAAATTGGAAAGGGTTCAGAAAAGAGCTGCAAGACAGATTCAGTGAATGGAAAGACTGCCTTACATGAGAGGTTTATGCAGCTCAATGTATTTATCTTATCAAATATAAGGTTAAAAGCCGGCCTGGTCACACTCTGCAAATACATAATATGCGGAGAACATTTCTGGTTGTAGAGGGCTCTTGAATCTAGAAGATTAAAGGGATAACAACATCCAGTGGCAGGAAGCTGAAGCTAGACAAGGGCTAGGGTGACCAGATATAGTGATTTTATAGGGACAGTCCCGATATTTGGGGCTTAGTGTGATATAGGTGCCTATTACCTCCCGTCCCGATTTTTCATACTTGCTGTCTGGTCACCCTAAAAAGCGTGGACTGGAAATGAAGTACCTATTTTTAACAATGAGATTAATTAGCCATTGGAATAACTCACCAAAGGATGTTGGGGGTTCTCCAACACTTGAAGTCAGGACTGGAAATATTAGTTCTGCTCTAGCTAAGCTAGAAGCTATGGGCTTGATGCAAGAATGTCTAGGTGAAATGCTATGTCCTGGGTTATGCAAGAGGTCTGTCATAACTATAAAGGGAAGGGTAATAGCTGTCCTGTGTACAGTACTATAAAACCCCTCCTGGCCAGAGACTCCAAAATCCTTTTCCCTGTAAAGGGTTAAGAAGCTCAGGTAACCTGGCTGGCATCTGACCTAAAGGACCAATAAGGGGACAAGATACTTTCAAATCTTGGGGGGGGGGAAGGCTGTTGTTTGTGTTCTTTGTTTGGGAGTGTGTTCGTTCTCGGGACTGAAAGGGACCAGACATCAATCCAGGTTCTCCATATCTTTCTAAACAAGTCTCTCCTATTTCAAACTTGTAAGTAAATAGCCAGGCAAGGCGTGTTAGTTTTCCTTTGTTTTCTCAACTTGTAAATGTACCTTTTACCAGAGTGTTTATCTTTGTTTGCTGTACTTTGAACCTGAGACTAGAGGAGAGTCCTCTGAGCTCTTTAAGTTTAATTACCCTGTAAGGTTAATTTCCATACTGATTTTACAGAGATGATTTTTACCTTTTTCTTTAATTAAAAACCTTCTTTTTAAGAACCTGATTGATTTTTCCTTGTTTTAAGATCCAAGGGGTTTGGATCTTGATTCACCAGGAGTTGGTGGGAGGAAGGAGGGGGGATGTTTAATTTCTCCCTGTTGTAGATCCCAGGGGGGGTTGGAACTGATTCACCAGGAGTTGGTGGGGGGAAGGAGGGGAATGGTTAATTTCCCCTTGTTTTAAGATCCAAGGGGTTTGGATCTGTTTTCACCAGGGATTTGGTGAAGGTTTTTCAAGGTTTCCCAGGAATGGAATCCATTGAAATGGTGGCAGCAGAACCAGAGCTAAGCTGGTAGTTAAGCTTAAAAGTTTTCATGCAGGCTCCTACATTTGTACCCTAAAGTTCAAAGTGGGGATCCAGCCTTGACAAGGTCAGACTAGATGACCACAATGGTCCCTTCGGGCCTTCAAATCTATGAGTCTACTTGTGAGCTACAAATTCACTTTCATCAAGCGTTCATGTAAGCAAACTATGATCTTTCTAATGGGTCTGAACACAAAAGGGAATAGAGCCAAAATGAGTTCCTTTCTAAAGATGGCCAAACACTTGTAGATTTTTTGCAGTATTTCTCAAGTTCTAGTAATCACGGATGTTACAGTTTCCTCTCCCACCTACAGAGCTGGTCCATCCAGTGCATTGAAATATGGCTGGGTGTGAAAAGCTTGTACGGCCACAGGTCTGGCTGAAGCTATTCAGTGGCTAGAGAAGGCTTCAGGGTCCAGAGCTGCCCTCCAAGCAGTGGCCATTGTCTGGAGTTCACTGCTCAGTTTCCCTGCTCTGGATCCTTTGGTTTGACCTTGTGACCTGCATCCCCATCCCTGTTTTAACTTTTTTGTCCCCCTGTGATCTGTTGATTTCTGGGGTCCATGACCCCTCCATCCCCTGAGCGGGCGGGCCTTGTGTTGCTTTTATGGATTCTGCCCATGTAACATAATTGGGATTGGTGGCAGTTACTGCAAGGCAAAGCTGTCTTTAAATGTTTTTCTTTAATGGTAGGCAAATGTAAATTAAGGCCTGCATTCCTCTGAGGTAGTTTTATTATAAATGTGATACTAGAGGGAGCTGCATTCTAAGGAAACAGTCACCTTTTTTTAAAATGTAGAGAAATTTAGACTTCAGTCAGTGACAATAAAATAGTCAAAGTATGGCCCAGCCCTCCCACTTAGTTCCAGTTTTTGAACTAAATAGGGTGCTGTGCTTCTTTCAATGACCCCCCTGTTCCCCAGCACTCCTGTTGGCTTTCTGCTCAGCTAGGTAACATTTTGAGGGGGAGGGGGAAATGCAATTTTTCATCCAAAAAATGTAAATGAAACATTTTCATTCCACTTGTGGAAGCAGAGAAATAACTGTCATGCATTGCATCCCCTTCCTGTCAGTTATTTCTCTGCTTCAACACACTCATATATGCAACCTATCATATGCAGCCAGGAGTTCACGTTGATGTATCTCACCTCCTCCTTCACACAACCTTCCTATTATTTGTAACACCCACTCATTACACCTTGGCTTAAACTGAACTGGGCGAGGACCTTATCTTACTACGTTTATATAACATTTAGAACCCCATGTGACCTCCACTGTGACTGGGGTCTTCCCGCACTGCCATAATACAAAGTTTAAATAATGTTTGGATTGTGATTACATGGTATCTGCATAGGGGATAACCAAGTTATTTGTGCCCTCTGTAATAAAGTCATTCGGACTATTCCTTTTCATTCCCAGCAATTGCTTTTGGTCGGAAGCCTTTCTGTCCTGTTAAGCCGATTAAAGAAACGCTTCCCTTCTGCTTTGATTTTTCCACAATTCCTCTGTGTTTATGCCCTTTTCCTTTGGCTGCCCTCACTCTCACTTCTCCGTACTACCCCCTTCACCCTCATTTGGCCTCTATTATTTGTATGATGGTAGCATCTAGGAGCCATCACATCAGTCACCAATGTCCTTTTTTCCATTTGGATTTTCTTATTCTGAAGATGGTACATTGCCACTGATGTATATTATAGAAGCCAGCTGAAAACCTGCAAAGAGAAACCACCCAAATAAAACAGAGATGAAAGGTAATGGCCAGCATGTTTGATTTACTGGAAAGGAAACCTGCAGTAATTTTTCTCACCTTTCTTCACAACTCACAAGCTCCCATCTCCTTGTTGAATTTTTAAAGCAATAAGAGATGGTGAGAGACAACGGAGCTCTTTCAACTTTGTTGGTCAGAGTAACGTACAAATAAAGAAAACATGGCCTCCTGCATAATTGATGAGATTTTAATGGACAATTAATAATTAATGCTTCAACACACAACTTTTCAATGAGTCAGCATGAGAGAGAGACAGAGTCAGGGGGTTAGCGGCTCAATAATGCAAGTGGACATGTTCTTCAGCATGAAGATTAGCTCTTTTCCATGTGTTTAAGTTTCCAGAGGTTGGGCATGAACCAGCTGTGGTGAAGAACACAGCCTTCCAGTTTTACTATCAAGCTTAGGAGAAGACAGACTTAACAGGCCCAGCAAAATTGCCAGGTCCCTCAATGCAGTCATGTGTTTCTCGTTGGACACACATGGATGTGTAAACTTACATGTACAGTGTTGTCAGGGCTTTGTGCATTCTACATTTCTATAGATACAGAATTTCCCTTGGAATCTATCTATTGTTTGGTGAATCATGCTCCAGAATCTAAGTGCGTACATATAATTTCAAGCACTTTAATGCTTATAAAAAATATTTAAAACCACCAAATCAAGTGTAAACCAGAGCGGTGTAGTGTTGCCTCTTCAGTCATCCTGAAACAAGAACTCAGATGTGTGAACTGCCCAGTTCATGTCAGTTGATTGCTAATTCTGAAACCTAAAGGTGACTATTTCATTGCCACCATTGTTAACTATTTCACTGCTGAACATTTAAGTAGGAACATCCAAGTAATGTATTTATCCCGCAGTAATGAACTGTGGCTCACATCTCCTTTGGTGCCAAAAGGCCCAATTTCCCCCTACTCAGCTGCAAAATCTCTAACATTCCTCCCAATAGTGCATAACTGCCTAATAGAAGCTAGCAAAACAAAAATTTGCAGCGTAGTGAGTGGTGGGACAGCAAAAAACTGAATTTAATGTTAAAATAAGTATCACAGGCTATTGTATTGAGTGTATTTTTCATTCTCATATTTAATTCATTAAATCCATTATTTTTTAATATAAGTTAACCTCATATAGAATTTCTTATCTTCTGCATAAGAGCATTGCATGCACTCCAGGTAACCTTGCCACAGCATTTAGCTCCAGTTTGTCACTGTGTGCACAGGGCTGGAGATTATACAGTGATTTATGTATGTAATACAGACATTAAAATCTGGACATTTGACTATACTATTTAGCAGTTATTTCTATAAAAAAAAAGCGCTATTCTTCTATTTCCTTTGATGTGTCTCTTTCCTTCCTTTTCTGAGTTTAACCTTTCCCTCCAATGTATAGCTGCTACATCTGTTCCTTCATCATTTTCATGTCTTTTCTCCCCTCATTTTATTGTTTTATGTTCAATACAGATTATATTTTTCAGTTATTTTTCCTAAAGGACATCATCGTTCTCTCTTCTTCAAGACACTTGCTAATTCAGCCTCTCCCCTTTGTTTCTTCCCCCCTTCCATATTTTCCTCACTCTCGTTTCTTCCCTCTCTGCTTTTCCCCCTTTTTTCCTCCTCCTGTGCTCTTTTAGTCTCACTGATCCCGTTAAGCATCTACCTATGCATTTATAAGGCACCCGTCACCCTAGCATGTAGGTGCTAACTATGCTATTGTTAGTATTATTTGTATGTCCAGGATAGATAACTGTAACATACCCATCCATAATATTAGTGCCTGGAGCATTAGGCACAGGTAGATGCCATCATCCATCCTTGAATACAGGTGTGATTGTCGCAGTAGAAAATATGAAGTGAAGAGCTGTGCAGAATCCCTCTGGACGGAAAAGTACAGAGGCCTCAGGTGTAGTAAACATAAGAGGGATTTTTAATTTAGGATGCCTGGGGCACACACCCTGTAAGTTCCCTAGCTCACAGACTGAAGACCACCTCTTATGCAGGACAGTGTCACCACACAGGACCCACCTAAATCCTGGCCTGGATTCAGGTCTCATGGAATGGATTCTCCACTGTGATCAAGCTAAGGTACGGCCGAGAATTGCCCACATACAGTAGAAAACTAGACAAGTACCGAATGTGTCAATTATAATAGAAATTCTCACGTTCTCATGGTGTGGACCACATCTTGTTAGAGAGACTGTCTCCTGTACCATCTTCCTCCTGCTCATTTGTGACTCAGCGGTTTCCCTCCTCCCTTCCCATTTCTAAATACAAACCACCGGTCCCCCCCAGTTAAAGTTGTATAACATGCCTGTGGTGACTCCTCGTACTGGTCATTATTGTTCTCATTGAGCTGGTACCTTGTGACCAGACAGCATTTCAGAGAAATTACCAGACTGCATCAGATCCACAGTCCATCTTGTCCAGCACCCTTAGCCCAACAGAGGATAGCACCGGATGTTTCAGAGGAAGCTGCAAGAACCCTGCAGCAGGCAGATGAGTGGGGAATCTGCCCTCCATGAAGGACTCACCCTGATCCCTGATGGTTAGAAATTGGTTTAAGCCCTGAAGTATGAGGCTTAGTATCCCTGTCCCTTCTTTTAAAAAAAAATCATTAACTGTTATAACTCTGGATGCATTCGGAAGCTCTTCGAAATGGCTGATTCTGCACTACAGATAGACCCACTGCAAGGAGCATGCTGGATTAATGCACATTCAGCTCTGTGCAATTCCCATTTCTCCGTTCACCCATTAGGGTTGCCTGTTAGTAAGGCGACATGCATTCGAGAACCACACAGATTTGCTGCTACCATTCCCTTGTAAATGAGAAACTGCAATTTCTTCTTCTTCACTCAGGGCCCTGGCAAGGACTCAGCTGCAGGCCTGGAGGTGAATATGGAAAGAAAGAAGGGAGCTAATTAGCAATCCTTTGACAGAACACTAGAGGGAGAAACAGAAGGACTGGGAGCTGTTATGTATTTGTTGCTAGCGCGTTGCTTCTCTGACTTAAAAAGTGGTTCTGAGGAGAAAGCTGCTGATTGCACAAGGCCCCCTGCCCCCTCCTCCCTGGGATAGGTCCCCAGGAGCTAGGAAGAACTAAATATTGAGCCAAATGATGCATTCTGGTGGGGCAGGAGTGGGGTGGGGGAGAACCAGTTTTTAAAATACAGAGAGGACAGCAAATCCACAAGCATAAACTTTTCAGTTTGCTCTCAGGGTTCAGATCCCTGCACTGCTAGGAAATAGCTGTGAGCTGGAAATACATTCTGGATAATTACATGCAAATAAGCACAGCGTGTATCCTCCTTATCTTACAGTGTTCCTATAGCTAGCACTGCCACAGCTTCCAAACCTCCCCTAGGGTAATCTGGGCCTGGTGAGCTACCATGGTCATTTGCTTCACCCCATTAGGGCTCACGATCTGTATGATGGAGGTACCCAGTGCATCAAGGAGAGTACAGTCACAGCCAGGGAGTGAAGGTGAAGGGAACAGTTTTAGCTTCCAACATGTGATGTAGGTGGCAATAGAATTGTGAGATGCTGCAATTTTGTTTTCTATGCATGTAACTTCAAAGGCAAGGAAGCTGTCTTCTTGGGACAGGGACTGTGCTGTCAGGAAATTCAAGAGAGGAAATCTTGCAGAACAATGCTCTGCTTTCCCTCTTCTTGTGAGGGAAAAATAGATATACAGAGTGCTCTCCCAACCCTGGGTCTCAAATCTACTATCCTCTCTTCATTCCAATCCCTCCCTAAGACTCATTTCTTTAACACCTACAAGAAAAGAAAACCACCACCCTCTAAACTGAGCCATCTAAACCGAGTAAATGCATAATCTTATGGCTGTAAATTATATCGTTCAGCTCCTTATTGTTTGTTTCCCCTCATCTGCCACATCTAAAATTAGACTACAAACGGTGTGTAATGACAGGTTTACTTGCAGTATGTTATTCTATATGTGCTATATAGAATTCCAGGCACACTTTAATTTCAACAAGAGAGGTCAGAACTCAAGCCTGTTTTTGGCTATAGCTTATTAAAGAAAATCACTACAAAAGCCTGACATTTAAGGTGAACTGTGATTCTAGATTTCATGACTGCAAGGATCTCCTCTTTCTTTTTGCCCTGTAAATCACCTAGCTCACTTCTGGCTGCAGTAAGCTAAAGGAAACTTCATACTTGTTTTGTCATCTTTATTTTTTTCCTTTAATAAAAAAGGAACATTACCTAGAGAGACAGTTCACATTGGCTCTAGGGAAGCATAAGACAAATTCTAGGGAGTTATTTGATAGTTTGTTTCACAGGTTAGAATGGGGGATGTTTTTCACTTCTTTTATGAGCCTCAGCTTTTACTGAGAATTATCATAATTTAAAGCCTCACTGGCTGTAGGACATAGACTGAAAGGGACCTCCAAGATCATGGAGTATCACAGGCAAACCCATCATAAAACTCCATTCATAAATGGATCCAGTTTCATCATAAAACCAATTAGGATGCTTGCCCTCACTACTCCTGGAGAAAAGGCTAGCTCTATAGCTGTTTGTATCATGATATTTTTCAGCTATCAGATAACTGATGGAACAGGCCACCTCAGCCAAAACCTACAAAGCAGGGAGCTTCTCTTCTAATGATTTGTTCTGGGCATAGGGAGAAACTATTTTTTTCCTCCTCCCCCCCCCTACTAGCCAGCCCCTCACCTCTAACAGCCACCCCACCCCCTGAATCTTCCTCCCTACTGACTCCCAGAAAGCTGCTTTTAAAATGTGCCCTGTTTTTGCTGATTGGCCCTTCAAGCCACAGCCCTGTTTTATTATCTGACCCTTTACACCTGCAGAAGAGCTGAGCAGGGAGTTAACTTTCAATAGCATCCCCTCTCCCCACTTTTCAAATCTCAGGAGGGCTACTCAGACAGACTGAGTACAAGCATGGTACACTGAAGTTTAGCCTCGGGCAGCAGATTGTCTTGAGCAGCCTCTGTACTCAGGACTTCACAAAGACACAAGCCTGGGTGCACAGGTGGAAGTGATCTTTCTTCAGCTATCCATTGACTGCTGAGCTATCTGCTACCATTCAAGAAAGGCAGCCTAGGAGGCATATTGATGCACTAATTGCTTTGTTTACTTACATTGCCTCTGGCTGCTCATCAATAGGGTTTCCTGAAAGATGAGTCCATAGAAGGTCTTAGGCATTAGGAATACAATTTTTAAAGTGCCTAAGTTAAGACCAGATTTTCAAAGGTATTTTGGTGTTGAAAGATGCAGATAGCAGCCTGGTGGGATTTTCAAAAGTGCTTAACCTAGTTCGGTGCCTGACTTCTATTGAAATCAATGAGAATTAGGCACCTATCCTGCTTAGGTGCATTTGAAAATGTTACCTGATGGATTCCTGCTGCGTCAGCCATTTTTCTCCCCCCTCCTGTCCGCCCTCCCCCCGATGGCTTTGTCTCAGCTGCTAGTTTGACCTTTCTGCACACACCAAGATCCCTCTACAGCATATAGCAACTTGAGGGCACATGCCAATCACCTTTCAAAATCCCAGAGCTAAGTGTGCAGCCAGAATCTTTGTGCATTTAGACCATGGCTGTGAACAATTCTGGCTTGATTTTCAGTCTGTCTAAGCATGTACATAAATGTATGAAAATAGACATCACATAAGGCATGTACAACAGCATATGCCTGCAAGCTCCATTCTGTGCATCTGCAAGATTTTTTGAAAATATGGACCTAATCTACTCTCTACTGTCTATTCTTGGCTAGTCTTTATATTGTGATAGTGCCCAGAATGTATCAGGCACTTTCCAGACAATGGAAGATATACTCCCTGCCCCAGTCTCTTTCCTTTTTGCAATTTCCTCAGCTCAGACAACGAAAATGGGCTGGTTGGTTTCACTTTAATTTATAAATCCCTGTGGATCAGCCCTGTAGACTGCAATAGAAAATGAAAACCTCTCTAAAGGTTTAGGAAACATCCTATAGAATATAATAGAGAATAAGATCCCTGCTAAAGAATGCTATAGGTTTTAGAGTGTAGGATACTTCAAACGCCTACTTGTTTCAGGTTCCATGGTTTTGTTTTGGCATTCATGTCTTTCAATGGCTGTGCAAATATCACTTCAGTCTAATCAGCAGTTCCAACAGTCTCATTTCCCAGAGGTGGATAAAATGTCCCTGCCTCTGGATTCAGACTCTGTGCCATGAGTGGTATCTGGTGATAAAGAAATATATCATATTCTATTAAATTATATGAGCCAGATCCTGTGCTTAACACAGCTAAGGAGAGAATGCAAAGGGGAGTTTAAGTCAACTTTGTGCCTGCCTGATCCTTAGAGTAGCTAGCCACTGGGATGGTCCCTGCTAAAAAAACACAAAACCACAAAAACTGACTATTTTTTGATTTTCAAAATGTCAACAAAATTTTGTCACCCCAAAATTGATGTTACTTGAAACAAATCCAGTCAGCTGTAATCAGTTATTTGCAAAGGGCTAAATAATTTTACAGCATATAGGACACCGAATGCAAGTATAACAGATTATTTATTAATTATTATTATCTCTATTGTAGTAGCACCTTAGCATGGGCCAAGTCCCTCTGTGCCAGGTGCTGTACAAACATGTAAAGAGACTTTCCCTACCCAACAGAGCTTAGAATGTAAGGCCTAGATCCTGCAAACACTTATGCACACGCTTACCTTTGCTACCGTATATAGTCTCAATAATTTCAATGGGACTATTCACAATAGCAAAGTTAAGCAGGTGCATAAGAGACAACTGGTGGGTACAGACATCTAGACAGGAGCACAGGGTAACAATGAGACAATAACAACTCTCTGATGAATGCTAAGAGTGACTGGAGAGAAAAAGTGGCCAGAAAAGACAGAAAGGAGAATGCCAAGGATTTTCTGGGCTTGCCCATGATGGACTTCACATAAGCCCTGCACCAGCAAAATGTGAAATATATTTCCATTTTCCCAAAATATGAAATTTAAGGGCTCGGTGAAAAGGTCATGCAACCCAGTGGAGTATTTTTGGGTCATCTATTATTAGCTATTTATGTATCTGTGGAGATTTTTAGCCTTTATTGTCTCAGTACCTCCAAGGTATTTAAAACAGAAATAACAATATCTTTCTAACTTATGTTTTATAGCTTGTTTTGTGCGTTTGAAGGGTTCACCGAGAGCAAGCTAGAGTGAAGCGATCCATAGTGCATTTAGGTCTGGTCATGGTAAGGTAAGCAATCATCCATTGCTTTCAACTAGCAAGGGGGTTCTTGGGAAGGAAGGAAGGTACACTTATTACCTCACTCCTAAAAGGGGAGTTCCTTAGATTTGTCCTTTGCCAATGCAATGAAACTTTTGGGGGAACACCGTGGGAATGGAGCTATTGAAATGAATTCTACGCTTTCTATCGAGTCCCTTTGCTGCTGAGAATGCGCTCAGATTTAATCAGATTCCCCTACACTGGACAAGTTCTCATATCCTCTCCATTTTGGACGAAGGGAAAACTGCCAGCAGAAGCCGCCACACTCCACAAACTCTTGAAGATTCAGTGCAGCAGGGCCTAGCAGCAGCAGCGGCCACGGCTTCTTGCTAATTAATGGGTTGAATTTTCAAGCAACCCTAAGCTCTCCGTGGGCTGGCCATCTCCATTAATCAGCTCAGCCCCGCATGGGTCTCTTTTAATGCTGCTGCGAGTGCCACACTGAATTAATCATAAAATCTCAAATTAGATGGCAAAAATGCTTTTCAGTTTGAAAATCCTTATTATCCAGGTGCTAATGAAAGTGAAAGTGCTGGCTTTCTTATGGGGTTGTATTGTTGTTGTTTCATGACCATTTTGGAGAGGATCCAATGAGTGGGGCTTGTTTGTTCAGAATCTAATTACAATACATAACATGCAGCCACAGTGTTTTGCATTTGTCCTGTTGTTTTGTTGTTGTTGTTTTAAATGAAGGAAACAATTAAAGAGAGACCACCCCCATTTCGACTTCTGGTTGGAACTATGAAAAATCCGATGGTTTTTCTTCTCAGGGGATTGTAGAAACATTTCCTATCTGTGTCGATTTATCTTTTTTTCTTTCTGCAGCCCTTCCCTTCCTTCCCCAAAAATGGTTGTTTTATTTAACTTCTGAAACTCAAAGCAAAACTCATGTGAAAGTATCACATGGCATTTTGTTTCAGTCCTGTATAACATGGGTTTTTTCTGTCCTTTTTCACGAGGAACAAAATAGTTGGCCCAGATTCACTTGAGACTGCGCCTGGGTTTGATTAGAATTGCAAATGGTGCGTGAGTATGAGCAATCCATTGTGTCAGGCAGACAGGGCTTGATCCTGTGCCCATTGAAGTCAATGATAAAATTCCCATTGGCTTCAGTGATGTAGAAGGGGGCACAATTCTGCCTGCCAGTGTTCAGGCTAGCCACAGGAGAAACGTTACATAAAAGGAACATACACTAGAAAAGGGGATGCTGCAGCAAATTTGACCCTAAAATGATCCATTTTGTATAAAAATGGAAGACCAGATCAGGAGCCACCCTTTGCCAAACAGACCCCAGATGCATACATTTTTTTAGAGAATTTAACTATATGGAAATTCTGAAGGGGAAAGGAGGGAGACAAAGAAATGTTATTAATAGCCAGCTTGAGAGGGCTGTCAAAACCAGTCACTACCTTTCCTATGGAGAGACTACTTCATTCCAGTAATATCTGAAGAGCTATGGTTGCTAAGAAAAAATTTCCATTTAAAATCAAATAATTCATTCTTATGATAACATTTGTATCCATCCAGTTAACTACCCAAAGATGTCTAGTTTTCCTTATTGGACGAATCTGGACAACTGATTAATTAGGATTAAATATAGGGTGCTATCTACTTTCCGAACACTCAAGAAGGGACTACATCCACCCTGATTGAATTGGCTCTGTCAACACTGGTTCTCCACTTGCGAAGTAACTCCCTGCTCTCCATGTGTCAGTATATAATGCCTGCATCTGTAACTTTCACTCATGCATCCGAAGAAGTGAGGTTTTTACTCACGAAAGCTTATGCCCAAATAAATCTGTTAGTCTTTAAGGTGCCACCAGACTCCTTGTTGTTTTTGTAGATACAGACTAACACGGCTACCCCCTGATACTCAAGAAGGGATGTTTTCTCTGAGCTGACAATTGAAGGAAACTGCAAAACAGACTGTGGTTAGGGCAAGGGGACTATCATAGGCAACGTACACAAATCAGCTTGATTCACTGTAAGCAGCATGGCAAATGGATCTTGAAGAGGGACTTCAGTGAGGATGGGGTTGGGGCCTTGCAGATGAGCTCAGAGAAGTTATACCATGAATAGAGGATGCATCATTTGAAAACTCATCTTATGTTGGTGTCATGTACCTTTCATTTTTCAGATCAGCTGGTGACCAGCTGGCATGACTGACAGGTCCTGTGGATTGCTTGTGGAGAAGGAAGTGCGTTTGCCCTGCATAACACACATGGAGCATGAATGTTCTTAGTAAAGCTAGAGACAGCATAAGGAAGTGGAGTTTTCTGTTGACTCCTTCATTCCCCTTCTGTCTTTTGTCAGAAACAGAATTTATTTTCCTTACCATGACTCTTAGTCAAGAATAACAAAGTCCAACCAAAAACACACTGTATAATTCTGGACACTGAAATACAGAACTATGGCTTGATGTCCAGGAAAATCACAACTGGTATACGACTAAAAGATTACAATCCATTATGTGGCGGGCTCTCAGATACAATACAGGCTAGATTTGCAGCTAGTGTATACAGGTAAAGCAACCTTGAGTGTGATTCTCACTTACAATGCCCTGGAAGTGTAAAGTTACACCACGTTGGCCTTAGTAGAGAATCAGCCCCCCTCCCTGACCTGGTCCTATCTTTATATTAGTGGGCATTTGCTACTGGACAGTTAAGTTTGTTATTTTTCCATACCAATTGCCATTATAATCCTGTTGTCAGTAATTTATAACTTCATAAAGCATTCAACTTTCAGACTAAATTTCCCATGCTTGGTCTCTGTCCAAAGATGAATATCTGTATCTATAATCAATTTATGTATGTTTGTATTACAGAACTGTAAAATCTGCAGTTCATTTAATCAACATTAACTGCATCTTTGGCTTCTTTAATTAAATGTGTTGCTGTGTAGTATGTGGGCATTAAAATATTGTGCTATATTTCATCATGATGTAGTGCCCACCCATCACCTTCATCCAGTGTGTCTAGAGCAGGTATTTTGCTATTCATATCATGGCCAGTCATCTCTGGGGCAATACTAAAGAATGGTTTGTTTATTCTGGATGGTAATCCAGTGCTAGAAATGCAGAGTTGTTACCCCCAGAAGTACTGTCTTCTAGACACTTTCCTTGTGGCTATGAAGTATTCCAGGAACACAAGGGAAATCCAGTGACCCTGTTGGTAACCTGCATCATGGCAATCTGGGATAATTGATAGGATACTAGTGACTTAATAGGTCCCTAGTATTGACTTGGTGCAACTCCACTGATTCTGGAGGGTCCCCAGCCACTCTGGAGGACAAGAACTCAGTGAGGACCCCAGAGACACATGGTTGAGATACGGATTCCCTGGACAAGGGCCAGCACCAAGGAAGTCAATGGGAGCTTTTCCACTGACTTCAATGGGTATAGGATCAGCCTTCTGTGTGATCTCTGTACTTCTGCTGATCCTCTGATAGTCCAGTGCCTCCTCCCCACAGGCCCCCTGCCAAAGCCTCAATCCTTTTTGACTCTGCCACCTTTAAGATCCAACTCTCCCAGCAGTGGCAGAGACTGCAGTAGGGAGTGGATTGAAAAATCAAAGCAGCATTTTATGGCACGTACAGTAAGGAGAGTGGTGTGCATCGAATCTGTAATAACTATACTGAAGATTTAGACATTTGCTGTAGTCGACTGGGTTCTCCTCATAGTTATTATCCACTTAAGGCTACATCGCCCTTCAGTGATGAGGTCATCCCTTTTCCTTGAAGATAAATTCCAGCATCCTCCACGCAGTTACTGCAGGTCAGGTTTGGTATGTAACCAGTGAAGCTGCCATGGGGGTTAAAGGAGGTGGCCATGTGCTTACAGACCAAGTTCCTAGCGGAGCATGAACTAAGGAAGGTGAATGAGAAAGGAGGGAGATAATCTTGCCTGCATAAGAAACCCACTCGCCCGCAAAGGGGAGTCCTTGAAACTGCTCGGTATTTCTGCGGAGTCCTCCATCAGACTTACGGCTCCAGTTAGCAGCCAGGCACTGCTGCCTGAGAATGAAAAATCCATGAGAGGCGCGGAGAGGAAAAGTTAATGTAATATTAAAACTAGAAATATCCATTCTGTCAAATGGAAATGCCCTGCTGTTTGATCCCATTTACTAGAGTAAGGCTTTATATCAAGGCATCTTGGGTTTTAAATTACATGTCAGATGTAATTTTGCACTGTGGACATGAAATGCAGGACTGTCCTTTATGGGGAGAAAATAACAGCTCAGCTCTGTGTGTTTGACTAATAGTGAGCTCACTTGCCTAATGGATCCTGATTTGGCAGCCAGCCACGTCTGTGAATATTGGTCTGGATTGTTTCCATGAGCATTGATAGCAAAGTCCAGCACTGACTCTGCTACCTCTGTCCTTCATGGAAGACGTTGCTTCCTGGTGGAGTCTGCCTGGAAACTCAAAAAGGGGAGCCAACCTGAGGTTCCCTTTAGGGATGCATGCTAGACAGCGCCTGTCCTGGTGGGGAGGGGTTCATTTCAGGAAGGAAGCACAGGCTTGATGTGGCTAAGGCACAGAAACAGGAATCAGGAGACTGAGGCTCTGTTCCAGACTCTATCACAGATTGCCTGAGTGACTTTATAAGTTCATTAGGACCTGTGTACATGATGGATAGAACCACATGTGCTTAACCTGCTTCTGCAATGCCCATCTGAACAGGGTTTCAGACCCTCCTTTTTCTCCTCCAAATCCCAACCAAGTCCCAGCCATGTTTGTCTATCCATTATGACCCCATGCTTGCCCAGCAATGTGCCCATTGGGAGCTGACAGCAGGATAAGGGCCCATGTTTACATCACTGCAGTCTGGATCTCTGTGCTTCAATTTCCCCACCAGAAAAAGCCCACCTTTAAGATGCAATACAGGCACAGTACAGTATTTGCTTTCTTTTTTTTTTTTTTTTTTTTGGTCTCTGCTGCTGCCTGATTGGTTACTTCCAGTTTCACTTCGTGTCCAGTTGACTGGTCAGTCTGTAATGCTGGTGTTCGTATCTTTGAGGTTCTACTGTAAATAATTCATACAAAGAGGAGAGGAAAGGAACTGGGGTTTCCTCCTTGGCAGGGCAGAGAACTAAGCACAACGGCAGCAGTCAGCTAACCCTGATTCCTCAACAGACCCAACTGCAGAGCTGCCATAACACTGCTGTGTAACAGCTTCTTAGCATTCCCCTTAGAAATCCTGTTTGTCAGCGGACAGCTGTTCTGAGGTGCTCAAGTGAAACCTGGCAGCGCTTAAAACCCTCAAGGCATTTTTATTTATGAATTTTTACAAATTCTGGAATACATAAGTTGAGGGCTTTTAAAAAACGTACAGCAAGTCTCTGGTTTCAGATTTTGTTGTTGTTGTTCATTTTATACTTCTCTTAACTGAAGTTTCAAACATCTGGTTTTGACATTGTGCTGTGTGGCTAACGTTTTACAGGGTCATGCGGAAGGCGAGGGTTACATTTCTGATCCCATTCTCTTGCCACCTACTGACTGGCAGGGGCTGAGATTGCTACAGTGCGATTATGCTTCTCCTCCTATAGGCTAGAGCCAAGATTTTCAACGAGAGCTTGAAGTGAGGCTCTCCTAAGGCTCTGTCTATACTACACAGCTTTTGGTGACACGGCCGTGTCGCTAAAAGTCAGGCAGTGTAAACGCTGTTTGTCGGCACTTTTGCCACAAAATACTTCCATCCCCTATGAGCGGGGTTCGCATTGTCGACAGGAGAGCGCTCCTGCCGATAACAAGCCATTTAACTGCCACATGCTGTGGCAAAACTTTTGTCTTTCGGTGGGGGCTTTTTTAAGCACCTGTGAATGGCAAAAGTTTTGTCGTTCAATTGGCAGTGTAGACAAAGCCTTAGTCCGTATATAAGCACCTGTTTGGTTTTCAAGAGTGCTCGCAACCCAAGATCTCCTGCTGAGGTAAAAAATGTTGTGCATCTCACAGAAGCCTCCTAGGCTGGACTATCCCCCTGGGAAATGTCACAAAGTCACCGGTGGATAGTCCAGTCTAGGAGGCCTCCGGTGAGTGCTCAGCATTTTTTACCTCAGGGGGAAGTGTTGGGTGCTCAGCGCTGTCCAAAATAAGGCAGGTGTCCGTATGTGGCCTTAGCAGCCTTGAGGTAGGTTTCTATTTTGGAAGTATTGTCCTGCGTTCAGAATCAGACACGAAGGTGGAACTCTTTGTCCCTTCCTGCGCGGGGCGCTGTCTTGGCACATCACAGAGAACTCATATCAGAGTCTGGGGGGCAGTAGACATTTTGCCACAGCATGGTTCCACTTATGTTTGGTCATTTCACTCCGCAACGTCTTTTTGAAGCAATTTGTTGGATTTCCCCTCCCATCTTCATGACATTTTTACTGGAGGAAGAATTTGACTGCCATTTTCATGAATGCTTTTGCTTTGAAATAGAGACTGAATTATTCACCTGGCATCATGACTTATAGTGCTTTCCACCTCCACATACATGCAGGTGTCTGTTGTGTCTGCCAGCTTGTGAAAGGACACTGGAACCACTTAACCAGTTTATACCCTGCATGATACTGCAAGCAAGACTCAAACTGGGTCTTCACTGGTGTTTTGAAGGCAGCAGCAGCACATTAGACAGAAGGGAGCCAAGCACTTGACAAAAATCAGTCGGGGATGAGGTGAACTTACCTCAGCCAAAAGTTACTGTTTGCAACTCTTTGCTCTTCAGGTATCACCACTAGCTGCTATATGCTCCTTAGCAGTATCTTTCTCTGAATCCATATGAAATACATGAAAAACAAAGAACCCTAACAGATCTAAACCAGAGCTGGGTGAAAAATGTTGTCCATGAACCTCAACCGTCAAATTTCAGCTTTGCAATGTTTTTTTGAACAATAACAGAACAAAGTCAGCTGTGTATAGTTTGTTAAATTTCCTTGCCTTCTTGTCAATGGAAAGGCTGGTTTCGCCAGCAAAGCATATGAAATATGACAAAGTTTTACAAAGCTGACAGCAAACTGGTGAAATTAAATAGGCCGTACTTTATACCACAAAATGTTTTCAGTGAAATGCCTCCATATGACACAGTTTCACTGCAGTCTAAAATCTTAGGAGGGGTTGCAATTGCAAAATGTCAACTTCCACTGTGGTTTCTTATCTCTAACATAGAGCTAATATCCCTGAAGATATGGGAGTAGAAAATTAAAATATAGCGAAACCAGGGGTTTGACCAGGGTTGTGGCCACAGTGGGGCCCAAGACCACAGTCCATCTCAAGGGGCCACAGAAATCTAACTCACATTTGTAGCCATCCTTATTTCAAGTGACTTAACAGAAGGCCCAATTTTGCATTCCTTATGAAGAGCAGCACTTAATTACACAAGCCAGAACTCAGTATGAAAAAGGGTTGCAGAATAAGGAAGCAGGAAGGTGTATGGGATTTTCATACTAGACATGTTATTTGTTTCTCTTCACCCCCTCATTATTTTTTCCTCTCTTCCACTCTTTCCCTCCATCTCTGCCCGTCTCTTTCCTGCCTCCATTTCTTTCTCTATTTGATGCTCCATTCTCAGTCAGCCCCTACTCAAAACTTAAAACAAAATGCAAACTTCCAGTGACACATTGCTGTCAGTAGTTAAACCCCACCGCTGTCAGTACTGACCAGAGCATTCGGAGTCCTTTGTGCCGCTCCACTATCGTTACCACCAGTGGAAAGCAGTCCTACAGTGCTGGTTTTTTAGAGGCCAGATGGTTCGCACCCCTCCAGCTGGACTTCTTTCTTTCTGCTCATGTGCATCATCCAAGTGAAATCTTGGACCTTACTCCATCTTTCGCTAGAGTAAGAGATATTCCAGGCCAAATTCTTCCTCCGTGTAACTGCTTTGAAGTCAATGGAGTTACCCCAGGGATAATTTGGTACTGCTTATCAATCCAGATAGCCAGTACGGGTACAGCATGTGTCTTCAATTGCCATCACTCTGCATGAAGTGTCTCTGGCTTCATACATGCATTGTACATGCCCCTGCTTTAGTGGTACTTTCCATGGAATATAATAAATGGTATTGGACTGAGTTTAGCAATAGCGCAGATTTAAAAGAAATGACTCACTGCCTCTTTAAGGGAGGATATTTGAATGTCTCCTTGCTAGATGTGGAAATGACAGAGAGGACAAAATCTAATTTGCAGCCATACATGGAGGAGCAGCATTCTCCTAGTGCTGCAACATCGCTGCTGATCCCACAGTACATGCGTGGCTTCAGACTTTAATTAACTTCCCTGACTGAGCAGAGCCTTCGCTAATGAAGTGGCTAATTCTGAGAGCAGAGGGCATGTTCCATCATTTAGTGCATTCATGTGATTCCAGAATCCTATAATACACTGGATTTCCTCATGAGTTAGTTCTTTTTTATTTATAACTGTAACTCCCTCCTTTCCCACATGGGTCTGTCTATTCTGGTTTCAGTGGCACTTACCCCAATATCCTTTTTGAGCTGGGTACAACAGCTCCAGTTCAAGATTTACCAAAATCTACTCTCAGGTAAAGAGTGCCACAGGAGGTAGAAAACTCCCAACTGGATTTATGGCCTTACTTTGAATGAACACAAATCTTTGCATTAGATTTCTGTTCTTACCTAGAATGGATTGGGATGGCAACTACTGGGAAGCAAATAACCTAAACAGGTTATTTTTTGTTCTTCACCTCTGGCTATTGTCAAGACACCAGGCCTTTTATCAGGAAGCATAGATGAACCATCTGACTGTGATCTTCATATCTGCTAAATCCTCTGTTTGGATTTCTTAATATACGTCAATCCCTCTACTGCTGTGTTTTGAAAAATTCTTCTATCACTTTTTTTTTTGGCCCTATCTTTTCCCCAAACCAGCTAGTCCTAGAAACTTCAGATGAAGTTTAGTTGAAAGATCTTGGGAAGATCTAGTGCATGCCACAAATTCTGAGAGAGGGCGTGGCACACTGGGGAGGTTACTCTCTGGCACATAAGAAACTTCAAAACGGTACTACAGATTGCCAGAAGATTTTTAAAGGGTGTAACATGACTGCAGGAGGTTTAATATTTCAGTTTTTAAAAAAAGTCTCTAGCCCCTTTCCTTGTGGGGAAACATCTTTAAAATGCAAGATGATAGTGTTTTCTTTTCTGAAAAAATAAAAAAATAAGTAACAATTGGATCTCCTACTTCCCCACAGCCATCCCCACCAGCTATGCATTTTCCTAGTACCCTCTGCCAGCAACAAGAGCTCCTCAACTGCTCCTGGAAACTCATCTTTCCACACAAGTTTTAACAGAATATTATAGTCACTGAAAAGCCAGAAAATCTAACCGTAATCCCCTGCAATTTTTGAAAGCTCCTGAGCAGAGAAGGACCCAAAAGACCTGCCTACTCAGGTGCCTGAGACAAAACAGCCTGTGGAGGACAGGTCAGAAGCCTGATTGACATGCCAAGGAAACTAACTGCAGACTGCAGATAGCCTGCACATTGCTGGGACCGCTCAAATGTGTGTGGTGAGTGAAGAGGCACAGTGTTTGGGGAAAGGGAATCAGCTGCAGGGAGTGTGCTTCCAAGAGGAGGAGATGCTTAGAGCTGGCTGGGAATTTTCCAACAATATGGTTTTTTGGTTGGGAAGGTGGCTCAGGCCCAGGATGGAATTACTGGTCATGAGGGAACAACCGAGATACCTGTCCCTCAATAGCCTGGGAGTTAGGACACTCATTTAAAGGCATCCTTTAAAAAGTGGAAGATAAATCCTAATGAGGAAAATAGAAAAGAGCATAAATTCTAGCAAATTAAGTGTAAAAATATAATTAAAAAAAACAAAAAAGAATTTAAAGAACAGTTAGTCAAAGACTCTAAAAGTAATAGCAATTTTTTTTTTAAATACATCAGAAGCAGAAAGACTGCTAAACAACCAGTGGGGCCACTGGACAATCGAGATGCTAAAGGACCACTCAAAGATGATAAGGTCATTGCGGAGAAACTAAATGAATTCTTTGCATCAATCTTCATTGTTGAGGATGTGAGGGAGATTCCCAAACCCGAGCCATTCTTTTTGGGTGACAGATCTGAGGAACTGTCCCAAATTGAGGTGTCATTAGAGGAGGTTTTGGAACAAATTGATAAATGAAACATTAATAAGTCTCCAGGACCTGATGGTACTCACCCAAGAGTTCTGAAGGAACTCAAATGTAAAATTGCAGGACTACTGTCACCTGTAACCTATCATTTAAATCAGCTTCTGTACCAAATGACTGGGGGATAGCTAGACAAGGTAGGTGGGGTAATTTTATTGGACCAACTTCTGTTGGAAAGAGAGACAAGCTTTCAAGCTACATTGAGCTCTTCTTCAGGTCTGGGAAAGGTACTGAGAGTGTCCCAGCTAAATACAAGGTCAAACAGATAGTTTAGCATAAGTAGTTAGCACATATTCTAAGGGACCACTCAAGGTGATGTGGCCCGTTAATACCCCTTCAGCCATAGGACAAAAGGGGGGTTAGTGGGTTACAGATTATTATGATGAGCCATAAGTCCAATGTCTCTGTTCAGTCCATGATTTTCAGTGTCTGGCAGAGTTATGAATTTAAGCTCCCAGGCTTGTCTTCTGAAAGTGTTGTGCAGGTTTCCTTTGAGGAGGAGGAGGTCTGATAGGTCAGCTATAGAGTGATCACGCTGTGAAATGTGGGGGAGGGGAGCTATGTCGCTAATCTCTCTGTAGTCTGGACTTTATGCTGTTCAATAGGAGCAGTAATGTTTGTTACAAGGTTTTGCCAGGTGCAGTGGCAGAAGGATATGCATGTTTTACCCTGCCATCTGGTGACAAGCTGCATAACTAAGCAATTTAGTAAAGATGTATGATGGACCATAAGTCTGCATGCATTGTAGTTGTAGCTGTGTTGGTCCTAGGATATTAAAGAGACAAAGTGGGTGAGATAGTATCTTTTATTGGACCAACTTCTGTTGGTAAGAGAGACAAACTTTTGAGCTTAAAAGACGAACTCTGTGTAAGGACCGTAAGTCTGGCTTCAAATATGTTAATGGCTGTGATAAAAAGGATTGGGTCAATTTTCTCCATTCCCACTAAGATAGGTCAAGAAGTAATTGGCTTAATCTGCAAGAAGGGAGACAGAAAGATTTTCCTACTATCTAACCTCAAAGTATAAGAATAGTTAAACACTGGAATAAGCTTCCAAGGGAGATCATTGGAGGTTTCTAAGAACAGGTTAGAAAAACTCCTCTTAAAGATGGTCTAGGTTTATTTGATCTTCCCTCAGCACAGGGGGCTGGACTAGATGACCTCTTGAGGTCCCTTCCAGCCCTACATTTATATATTATATGTTATATATCTATGTGACTTCAGGCACTTGGCATTACAGCTTTCACCCACTATCTCCATCCTGCAGCTAGAAACAACTTACCTTTCTTTTTTTGCCAGTCCTATTGCTTTAATCTAAACAAATATTTTCTTATGTGCTCTGCTACAGGTAGGGCAATTTCTTGCAATATCCATAGGAGACCTTAATGAATTGACTTTAAGTATCTTTGGGGTCCACTGTATTAGATGAATGTTTTATGTATTACTGTGGGCTGGAATTGTATGTAACCCCTCTTTAGGGGGGCAGATGGGATGTGACCCTGGGAAGTTTTAGAAACTTCAAAGGGCCATACTGAAGTGTGCCAGACAAGACTGGACTTTTGGGACAAACAGTGACGTGATTTACCTGGGGAATCTCTAGGGGAAGGTGAATGCAAATCCCCCACCTCCAGTTATGCAAAACCCCAGCCTTTTGAAGCTTTGCCCTGAGGAGAGGGCATTTATCTGTTCCCGGAGTCTCAAGATCAAAGGCCCAAACTGTATAAAGGAAAAACTGACCTATTCATGAGGGTGCTAGTTCTGAGCTAAGGCTTTTATGAACTTGTAACCACAGAAAAACCTCTTGGTGGGGTTTGAAGGATTGACTCCTTCCAGAACCCTTGTTGCGTGTAGGTTCTTTTATTGTTTTAAATATGTTTTTTCTGTAATGCTTTCACCTTAAGAATAAACTTGCTTTCTTAGAAAGAGCTGTGTGGTAACTTGTGAGTCCTGGCAACTGCAGCTGTTCATAGCCTTGTAAGAGAAAGCAAATGTAGATACTAGCTTGTCTAGGCAGTTTGGCTTGCTGGAGAGTTCACAATGTAGGCAGAGAACTGTATAGTCTGGATAAACCCCAATTAGGAAGGAGAGAGACCCAAGAGAAGTGATGGTTAAGAGCTGGGAGCCTAAAGTCGGTGCCCTTGGTGGACCACAAAGGGGGAGTGAAGGTGCAGCTGTCCTGAACTCCTCATACCAAAGGATGACAAAAATCACTCAAAGTTAATCATAGACCTCCAGAAGATGGAACTGGGAGGGACTTTCTAGGACATCCAATCCATCCTCTTCAATTAAATGAGAAAATCTAAACACCATGTTCACTATATGCAGGTACTTACCTAACCTACCTACATCTTCAGAGTTAGCTACTGTACGAGGCAAAGTTTCCACTCTTTGATTATCTTTATTGCCATCTGAAAACTTTTCCTAATAGCCAAGATAAATGAGAAACAATAAAGCTTGGTTTTTATAGCACTTTTCTTGCAAAATGCACCCTGAAGCACTTTACTGAGTTAAATTATACAGTTATAGTATTAAATAATATAAATTTAAAACATTTTCAGCTTTAGTCTCTTACTCCTTGTTTTACTGCTAGTGTCCAATTTTAATAATTTTTGCCTTCTCTTCTAATATTAATATTTATATTCCAGTACTGCTCAGAGGTTTCAATCAGGCACTGTACAGAGGCAGACACAGTCCATACCCCAAAGAGTTTATACTGTAGGAAAGGGACTTATCCTGCTTTTATTGAAGTCAGTGGCAAAATTCTCATCCAAGGAGGATCAGGAGAATCAGGCTTTTATGGTACATCTGCATTCTAGCTGAGGGTGTGAATGGCAGGTCATGCTAATGTAGCCGCCCGAGCTGTGTTCTGACACAGCATGCTAAAGGTAAAAGTGAGACTGGCATGCCACAGCACCTGGCCCCCCCAGAGAGGCTCCCACCAGTGCAGAGAAATGTGCACAGAGCTCCACAATGCAAGTCTGCCTGCTCTGGGAAGACCACAGGTGAATGGAGGACGGATGGGTGGGAGGGGGTATGTCAGGCACAGGCACAAGGCACATTGAGAGTACAGGGATTACGTGTGCAATCCCGCATATACAAATAATGTGCATAGGGGCAGATTTCGTTATGTCGAAGTATTCCCAATGCCCCCGTGGGGAAGTGTCATCCCAGAGGGTACAGAAGACCTGGCCTTAGGTGAGAAAAGTGAGAGCACAGTCTCTCCTGATGGCTGGATGTAGACAGAGAAATGCTTCTGTTGGCTCCCTTGAAACAATCTCTCCCAGCCAGCTGCTCAAAGCCTCACGACATATGCTGAGCACAGCATCCTTCCCAGTCCCTCATCCTCCCAGCACTTGTTCCTCCCAGTTTGCTTCACCTTAGTGGATCATATATAACAACCAAGTACCAAGCCCAGCAGCCCTACCAGTGGTCCAGCAGTGTTTTCTCACAGTCCTCAGCTACACCCCTGCATATTCAAGCCTTTTCATTTTCTGTGACTGATTCTCATTTATACTATGCCCCCTTTACACCACTCTGGTTGTGCAGAGTGGCCTTAATGTGGATGTAACTGCAATGTACATTCTGTGCCTCGGTTTCCCCATCTGCAAATTGGGGGTAATGATATTCCACTACTTCACAGGGGCCTTGTGAGGATTATTTGTTTGCAGATACTTTCAAGATGAAAAGCAGCATGTAAGAATTAAGTATAAACAGTATTGCTCTTTGGGGACCAGATCTGAGCTAATGTAAGTGGGCATAACTCCACTGGCTTCTATTAAACTACACCGATTTACACCAGTTGAGTATTTGGTCTTTGGTATTTATTTTGTCCGTCCATCCATTCCCAGCGTACATATGGTTTCTTAGGCTAAATAAAAATCCAGACCAGCCCCCTTACTCATGCCCTGGCCCACAGCCCCTCATCCCAATGCCCATTGAAGTCGGGTGTTGGACTTAGCTGTTAAGGAGTAAACACTCAGCAGGCTCAATTTCCCACTGTAAGCTAAGGGGGATTCTGGATAGGGAACCACTCACCAGCAGATAATGCTGACCCCGAGGACGGTGAAATGCTAGCACCCTCCCTGCATGTCCTGTCCCTTTCATACCTTCAGGGCTGGGTGCTTCCTTGCCCCAAATACATTTTCTCACCTCCTGGGAGTCATGACAGGGTGACTGTTGTGCCTGTTGCAAGTGACAGAGTTTGGGGGTTGGGGGTTCTCCCCACAATTGCATAACATTGCCTGCCTCTGGTGTGTATTTCCCTCTTTCAGGCTCTCTGCTGGGAAGAGGACACTTGATGTCAGGGGTCTGACCACACTACCTCTAGGTGGCACCTCGTTGTCATGGGGAGCCCACCCACATCCTCTCTTCACCAAGGACTCCAACCCCAAAGCTTGAGACATGAAGCAGCTGTCTGCTGCAACCTTAGAACAGCCCTGCTTCACTTCCCCCACAGGACTACTGGGCTGGCCTGCTTCTTAGTCCTGCTCCTGGGCCCTTCAGCCACCTTCCCCTCCGCAAGGTACTTTCTGTAGGTTCTGACTGCTCTGGTCATCTCCTCGATGGAGCACCCCATCAGGAGCCACAAATCTCCCCTCCCCGCTTCTGAAGGAAAGGAGAATATATATATAGTTTCCCCCTTCCCTGCAAGCCTGGCTCTTACCCTGTAGTTCCCATGAGTCCCTGTGGGAACCACAATTCCAACAACAACTTGGCCTGGGGTCAGGGCAGTAACTGGACTTCCAGTCCTGGGGCTTGTTCTTAAAGGGCCAGCAGGTCCTGTTACAGTCATCTCCATAAGACATCCCCCATAGTGCCTTGTCCATACAGGGAACCTATATATCCATAAAATCTTCCATAGTTCACTCTCCTTTCCATACAGTGCCCAATGTAATGACCTCCCCCACACTGCCTTGTCAAATACCATCCTCTCTTCTTAGCATTTTGCACATCTCCATAGAGTTCGTCTACATTGCGGTTAAAAACCTGAGCCAGCTGACTCGGGCTCACGGGCCTCCGGCTAAGGGGCTGTTTCACTGAGGTGTAGATGTCTGGACTCAGGCTGGAGCCTGGACTCTAGGACCCTGCAAGGTGGGAGGGTCCCAGAGCTCAGGCTGCAGCCCAAGCCTGAACGTCTACACCACAATTAAACACCCCCTTAGCGGGAGCCTGAATCAGTTGGCATGGGCCAACCACCTCCCTTATCTCTCCCTGCTCCCTGCTCCTCCTGACAACATGGATGCTGTAGACAAATAGATACTGCAGCGAATGTCTATTTTCCTGTGAAGCTATTACCCTTGCATCTCTCTCCAGATCCTCTGTTGTTGTCTGTAGCATTTCCCTGGAGGCTGCTGCCTGAATGACAAACAACTGAAGGGACAAGACGTGTTTGAAAAGAACAAAAGCTACAAGAAAACCCTAAGGGCCTCTCTACTCCTGCAGTGAAATTCCCTCTAGGAGTCAAAAGGAAACTCTGAGCTCCCGAGCAGAAGTGTCTTCTGAGGCCTCCAAATAGAATCAGGCTTCCCTTCACCGCAAGGCTTCCTTTATCCTGGCTTGATTTGACTTGTTCAGCCAGGGGGCTCTTTTCGTTCCAACCACTGGAGGATGATACTGAGGCATGAGACTGTCACCCAATGCATCTGCTTCTCTGCCAATGGCATCTATGGAGTCCATTTGCAATGCTTTCTAGGGGTTTTATCAAATGGGCTTTCTTTCAGCTGACTTCAGTGACTTTAGGCCCTGATTCAGCAAAGTTCTTAAGTGTGTGCCTAACTTTTAAGCATGTATCCAAGTCCTAGTGATGTCAATTGGGCTTGAGCATGTGCTTAAGTGCTTTGCTGACTCAGGACCTTAATGACTGTAAAATTTGATGCAATGCATTGATAACGTTGATGTACAGGGGATAAGAAAGCACAGTATTTTTTGTCGTGCGGTTGATGTGTACTTTTGGGACTGAAGCCAGGCCCTAATGTTAAACCTTAAAAAACTAGGGATTGAAAAATTCTATTCTAAAATGTAGTGAGCAGACCATAGAACTTAGGGAAGGGGCTCACTGGGTCAGATAGTTCATCCATTGTCCAGGGCAGGACTTCTTCCTGTAGTGTGTTCTTCAACTGTGATGTCTTTCACCAGTTCCCTTGGGAGGAAAGTCTACAGTCTAATGTCTCTCTCTGTTAGGACACATTTCCTAATATCCAGCCAAAATTTGTCTTTATCCAGTTTCATCCAATTATTCTTAGTTATGCTGTACCTCTCTGGGCTGCTCGGAAAAGTTCCTCTCCCTTTCAGACTTCAAATACTTGTACCCAGTATAATTTCTCCTGCTCCCCTTTAGTTTTCGCATTCAGACCTGGTGTAGATGAGTGTGATTTCCTTGAAGTTCTGTTTTCTGCCTGTAGCCCACAATAGCTTAGTCTCTTGAAGCTTGGCTGTAATACTTTAGTCTAGTCCAGTTTATTGGGCTCAATACAGGGGTAACGGTGCGTTTTACTGGCCTGTGATGTGCAGGAGGTCAGACTAGATGATCTGCCGGTCCCTTCTGTCTGTCTCTGATTCTCTGTTTCTGTGAATTGTACCCATTAACACCAGGTCAGAATTTGGTCCATTTTAGTGTTTTAATTTTTCTTTATAAGACAATCAATCCCTCCATGCACTTCATTATTTTTGTTGTCCTTCTCTGGATTCCCACCAGCTTGTCAAGGTTTTACTTATATTGAGAACAGTGGGGCTCATTCTGGCCATTGCTTCTGATGGGATACAGGGTACATAAAGGAGTAGCAAGAGGCTGGGGTAGAATTCCCTCAGTGTATGAGTGGTGTAAGGCCAACATACTTAGCCCTATGCTGCCACCCATTGGCAGGCACCAGCATAGAGGGCATAGCAAGGGCGGGGCTGAGCAGTGCTGGAACTAAAGGTGCTGGGAATGCAGTAGCATCCCCAGGCTTGAAATGGTTTCCATCATATCCAGGGTTTACAGTTTGGTTCAATGGCTTTCAGCGCCCCCACTGTACAAATTTTTCAAGTGCCCCTGAGGCTGAGGGTGGGAGGGAGAGTCGTGGCCTATGGGCAGCTGTGGGGAAAGTCAGAGATTTCTTACCCTGGGGCCATTTCAGTCCTTGCAGCTCCGCAGGATACAGGTGGCATAATGCTGACTTCAATTCACTTTTGTCCCATCTCCCCGTGGGCTGTGCCTAGGGTGACCAGACAGCAAGTGTGAAAAATCGGGACGGGAGTGGGGGGGCAATAGGAGCCTATATGAAAAAAAGACCCCAAAATCGGAACTGTCCCTCTAAAACCGGGACATCTGGTCACCCTAGCTGTGCCTTCGGTGCTGCTCCTCTCAGGAGGCCCGGCACAGAACCTGCTCCAGTATTTCACACTCCCTGGTCTAGGACATTGTTGCATCAGATTCATTTTGCCATTATTTCAAGCTGCACACTCATATCTAATTTTCTCTCCATTATTACCCATAAGATAACAATACTAAGCCACACTCTCAGGCCTGTACCGTATGTGGTGCATGGGAAATAAAGACAGTGCCATCTCCGACTTAGTTGCTTTTGCTACTTAATGCCTTAATAGATGCCTAATGTAGCTCTTATGTTCGGGAAGAGTTCATTAGTTTACAAATTAGCAGCCTGAAGTGAATTTTGTTACCATTGACTGCCTTCCCATTTCTAGCAATATGGCTGCTTTTATTTTTTTTTCCAGATTAGTGTTTATGAAGTATAAGTGAGATGATTCACTCAGCTACTTAAACTTTAAAGACACCCATGATCATTTCATCCTCTTTCAGGCTAGTCTCCCACCCCCCTTCCTCTGCTCCCAAATACGAAATCCCACTTCGCTGCCGCTACAGGAAAGTGCTGTATCTTTTCATCTGTGTCGGTAAGGCACAGTAAGGAAATCAATTGGACTTGGGAGAGTGAGCTGGTAATAATGCTGTCTACCTTATGTACGGTGAGGCTCAACAGGCAGTGTTGAAAGTCTGAGGGATTATTGCATGCCTCAGGTGAGTTGCACGGCACGAAGCTAAAGGATCAATGTCTTCAGCCATCTGAGCCATGAAATGATCCCTTAGAAACACAATGCTCCAGAGAGACTTAAAGGAATTATATTCAATTTAAAAAAAAAAAAAGAACTAATGAGATAAACCTGTGCATTTACTGCAGATTATAGGCACTGGTATGACATCACTGACAGTCAGTCTGAGTGTTCCGTTCCTGTCCTGTATGCTTAATTAGCACTACAAACCCAGCTGGCGTTGACAGATCTGGCTCCTAGGTATGCATTTGTACGAGTGTGAACAGTGCAAGGGTAATGAGAAAGTTCCACCAACTTTCCACAAACGATAATGTCTATTAGACACATGCCAAGGTGTGGAGTTAAATGGTGAATAAGAGCAACTCAGTGTAGCAAGGGGTTAAGAGCTGGCTTGCTATTCTGTTCTGTTTAGATTCTCATATCAGGCCCATCACTGTGGTGTGGTATCTCAGCATCTAGCTGAACAAAACCCGAGGGAACCATGAACTTCCCCTAGGTAAACACTGCAGGGCAAGCCTTCCTAAATATAGAGGATGCCAGATGCCAACATAATATAAATGTCATTATAAATGTTTGAGAGGGATGCAGTGTGAAAATCTCCTGGGGGGTTGCCTAATACAAAAGGCTTTTGTTAAACCTTCTCCATCCCTCTTCCTCTGTTGCTCACAATGGGTCAAATCCTTGCTTGACGAGCCAGCTTGCCTGACACAGCTGGGCTTCTCCAAAAAGGTTGGGGGTAATGGGTGGGAGCAAGCCTCCATTTCTGGCCATAGAGAGGAAGCAAGCTAATGGTGCACCCATAGAAGAGGGGGAAATGTGACTCTATGGGACAGTCACCTCTTCCCTGTGACTCTGCACATGCCCCATATCCAGCGCTCAGTGGAGCTGATGGTATACTGTGTTTTGGGAGGGTGTCACCAGGGGGCGGGGGGGAAAAGAGGACAGCAGGGAACTGGTCTCTTGTCCCCGGACTGAACCTTTCAGGCTTCCATTTACAAACTTCATTAGGAGCTAATGCGGCTTCATTGACCACTGAACTTCATGGAGCTATTTGTGAAGGGATTTACACAACTCCTGCAAGAAAGAGGGGCCCTGCATGGGGTAGCCAGCTCTACTTGAAGACCCATCCACAAGTTATTCCACAGCTCCCTGGGACTCAGGAAACTGGGAAATCTCATCCCCTGACCACAGCACATCCTTAAAGCCCCTCTCATCTGCGAGGATTATTCTTTGGAAACTCTGGGAGGTGAACCTGAAGATTTCTCTCCCACTCCCAGCCCAGATGGGATTAGCCGGACTTCTTTTGTTGGATCTACTGAATACCGTGGTCTCTGATAAGATCTGAGGGTTGTATTAGAAAATGGGTTTGGCTAGAGTGCATGTGCTTATCTCCACTGTAATCAGAACACATCACTCTTTTCATGTTAATTATAAAGGTAACAAGCAAGTGGTACTATGGGTCAGATTCTCAGCAGGAGGAAATCGTGGCCTAGCTCAGTTGACTTCAATATTGCTCTGATGATTTATGCCTTCTGAAGATCTGGCCCATCTATTTTCGTACATGACATAAAAAACCTTAACCAGACCCCACCCTTACTCATTAACTCCCAAACCTAAATTTCCTTTTAATTAAGAAATATGGACACCCCCTACAGAAGAAGGGGAGGAAGGGGGAGGAAACCCTCTAACTGCAAGAATAATCCGAGGCTCAAATCCTGTAGTTGGATCCATACAAACAGACCTTTGTGCCTGTGAGGAATAGAGCCCCACTGAAGGTCCATGGGGCTCCATACAGGCCCACTGGTTTGCCTGTGTGGATCCAGCTGCAGTATCGAGGCCCCAGATTGCAACACAATCTTGCACTTACACAGAGCCTGATTTTCAGAGGTTTGAGCAACTGTCGTTGCAGGGACGGCTCCAGGGTTTTGGCCGCCCCAAGCAGCCAAACAAAAAACAAACAAAAAAAAAGCCACGATCGCGATTGCGATCGGCAGCAATTTGGCAATCTTCGCTCCGAGCAGGAGTGAGGGACCGTCTGCGGAATTGCCGCCGAACAGCTGGACGTGCCGCCCCTCTCCGAAGTGGCCGCCCCAAGCACCTGCTTGGTAAACTGGTGCCTGGAGCCGGCCCTGTCTCATTGAAGTCATTGGGAAACACATGAGCTCAACCCTTGAGAAAGTCAGGCCCACAGTGATGTTCATCCTCACGGATCAAAAACATATTAGAAATTATGCACACCTTGGGATCACTTTCTCTGTTGCTGAAATGTAGCCACCTCTGGGTGGAGGACAGAAGTGGTGATACCCCAATATTCACCACTGTCATGTAATTAGGATATGTTTTGTACAAAGTATGTCTTGTGAGGTATCATTCTAAATGCCTTGGTCTGTGAGACATTAATATCTCGTTGGATTGTATGTTATCGTTGTATGTGAAGTTATGAAGTTTGGCTATGTATGTGTTACTGAAACATGTTGTGAGGTTGAAAGCAATCCACAAGCAGCCTTTCAGGTACAACAGTAAAAAGGCCAAACAATGTTAGTGGCTTATTGAGGAAATACACACAAACACGAGGATTACCCCAAGAACTGTGTACAATAGAAACCTCTCAAAGATAGCACTACACAATGGGAACTGTTTGACCCAGATCACAGTAAAAGAGCTTTCCAGCAAGTGGGAAGAAGATATAAAAGGGGGACAATGACACCATGGGGGGACCTCACTCTCCCTGCAACAACACACCTGGAAACACCTGAGGGGCAAGGACTGAACTGTGGGAAGTGATGGTTCCACGCCAGAAGGATCTTTAGCCTGTGTATGAAAACCTGGGAAAGCCAAGGCAACTTGTGCCTTAAGAATCTGGCAGACCATTTATCACTCAGGATGAGAATTTGTTAATTTATAGCCTACCTATCTAGTGTGTTAAACTCAGTTTGTGGGGTTTGTTTATTTACTAAGATAATCTGCTTTGATCTCTTTGCTATCACGTATAGTCACTTAAAATCTATCCTTTTTAGTTAATAAACTTGTTTTTGTTCTCTCTAAACCAGTTTGTAAAATTCATAACTGGGGCAAGAAGCTGTGCATATCTTCCTCCACATTGAGGGAGGGTGTGAATTTCATGAGCTTATGCTGTACAGTTTTCGGTGCAGCACAAGACAAGACAATTTTGGGTTTGCACCTCAGAGGGAGTATGCATCTGAGTGCTGGGCAACCCCCTAGCTGATTCTTCCCATGAAGAGCTGACTTCAGTGTCTGTGTCTTTCCACAGCTGGGCATGTCCCTACCTGTGTGTGTGCTAGAGGAGGCTTGAGGGCCTGGCTCAGCAGGACAGAGTGAGGGAGCCCAGACTGATGGAACAGGTGGGCTCAGTGGTACCCTAGTACATCAGGTGGCACCCCAAAGTGGGAGGCAATTGGTCACAGTAGTCAGTAGGACAACTGGCACCATTGCACACAGCACACCAGTGGGGGAGTGGTCAACTGCTGGTGAGGACACCAGGACTGGTATTCTTACAAAAAGTGCTATGGGCTCTTTAATGTGCACACACCAGGCCCAATGAGATTTTGGTTATTTAAGGTTTTATCTGAAGGCCTCCCTTCCCTGGGCAGCCACAGTACAGAAATCAGTATTTAGGTATGTTAAACCTGATGCTTTGAACACTAGTCCACCGATGAAATAATGTTGCTGACCGAACATTTGGGTGCGTATGTGTATCAAACGCTGCAAGAGCACAAAGCGTGTTGCTAAGCATGGCAACACATAACTGAGTCAGAGCGATGCAAGGACCAGCCTTTGTTTCTGTTCTTTTGAAGCTAAAGACAGAGCTGATGGGTAACTACTGCTCCTAGGGCCTGACCCAAAGCCCACTGACGTCCATGGAAAGATTCCCATTTACTTCAGTGCGCTTTGGATCAGGTCCTTAATGTTGCTGAGGATGTAACCTACACCTTGTAATAAAAGTCTGAAAATACCCTATTGTGAGTGGTGGGCATTATTTGCCCAAGTTTTGTGAGTCACTTGCAATCTGAAAAATGGAAGACAAAAGCTACAGATTGTTACATATGAGTGGTTAGATATTACTATTATGCTAAAATTAATACTTGAGTGAGAAAGCAGAAAAAGCATGAGAGTGTGTCAGAGTTGTGTCTAGACTTCAAAAAAAAAAAAAAAAAAGGGGTGTTCTCAATCCGAGTTAACTAACTTACATTGGATAACTCAAATTAAATAGCAGGGAAGACATAGCAACTCAGCTTTTAACGCACATTAACAGGTTGAGTTAAATGCCAAGTTGTTGCATCTTCACTGCTCTTTTAACCCGAGTTAGCTGCTGAGGTTTATGAACATATCTTTCATTGCAGTGTAGACATAACCAGAGAAAGAGAGAGTGAGGATGGAGGGGAGTATATGAGGAACAATCTTCTGTATTCCTTATTTGAATATGCTATAGGCACTAGGGCCCTGCAAAAGCCTTAGCTAAAACCAGGACTCAAGTTCAGCCCTGCTGTGAGTCTCCACTGATATTACTGAAGGCAGTGACTTGGCAGGAAGATGTCTGGAAACTGTCCTGGCTACAGGAAAGCTGCTGCCTCTGACAAAGCATTTTTAGATGATTAGAAACGTCTTAAAATTGTCCAGTCAGAAAAAAAATGTGCGTATTGAGATGCTGGATGTGCTGCAGCACACAGTGCATGGTGTGTATGTGTGTTATTTTGTACCACTCCAGGCCTCAGGGTACTTCAGGCGGAAAGCTAAAAGATGAAGTGCCTTCAACCCCATGACAGTCTCTTGGAAATTCACAGCTTGCTGTGCCTTATTGCTTTTCTGAAAAGGAGGCTTTTCTTTTCCTTCTTTAAAGTGAGAATATAGAGCTAGTAAAAGGTGTCAGATTGACAACTCTGGAAACTGAAGTCCTGTCTGTTTATGCTAAGCATTTCTAAAGCACCCATCACCATAGTTTCTGGGCATCTTTGGTTGAGATGGAACATGACCTTGATGAGACCTGTTAACTAACAGGTTGTTAAACATGACTCTCCAGTCAGTGTAGACAGGGAAGAGTCATGTTTCTTATCTCACCTGACACAATTTATCCACAGCCAGTTGCCATGGTTTTAAATATAACTGATCCTTGTCTGCATTGACTGCAAAGTTGTGTTTAAAATGATAGTTAACACAATTTCTCAAGGTCATGTCCTAATACAGTCTAATGTTCTATCCACTTCTCTCTTGTCTGATACTTATGTAAGCACTATGGCCAGAAGTTCTAGAAAGGAAAGAGCTCTCTACTCCTTCTATTGAGGAAAAGGGGAAAATGCTGCCATAAAGAGCTTCATTTGCATAGGCCACCTACCCACAATTTCTCTTGTAACACTTGGAGAGTCACCATACCTAAACATTAATTTGGGTTTTGGGCTCCAACAGAGGCTCCAGAAGGACAAAAAAATTATTTCCAAGCATCTAGAACCTTGTCTAAGGGTCCTAAGCGCTCCTGGCTCCCCACCTGTGGTGTGAGAGACAATGCAGAGGACACCAGCAAAACTGACTGGACTCTGAGGAGGTCCTGCACACCCAGCACCTTAATAAAGTTAAATCACTAATCTGGGGGAGGGTGATGGTTCTAGAAGTCAAGCAGCTCCATTGGGACTGGAAGCAGACCTGCCAAGAGACACTGGGGGTATGTTTACACTGCAGTTGGCAGTGTAAACCCCTGTTCGAGTAGACAGATTTGTTCTAACTCTACTCAAGCTAGTATGCTAAAAATAGCAAGATGGACATTGTGGCAGGACAGTGGCTCAGGCTAGACATCTGAGTCCAAGCCTGCCAAACTCCCTGGGGCTAAGGTAGGCTGGCTAGCCCAAGCCACTGCCATGCCACATCATCCACACTGCTATTTTTAGCATGCGAGCTCAAGCAGCTCACTCCCTTCTGCAGTGTAGACACACCCTTCATCTATTGCTAATCACTGAGCCAAACCATGGGAAGGGGTTTGCTGGATGGGTGAGGTGGTGCAGTGAAGGGACATTCTCCCTGGCGGGCGGGAAGGGCATTACACAGACTTCTGCCAAGATAACCAAGAAGTGTGTGTGTGTGTGGGGGGGGGGAAATGTTATGATTTATTTGCATAGATATTCTGTTGCTGTGTTTTCCCAGGTTTAGGATTGTGTTCTCTTTCCCCTCATAAAAAGGTCCCTGTTTGTACACAAGCTCAGAGTGCTTGTGAGTGAGCTGTCTGTTAATAGCATCAGGGAAGGGTGTATTATTTCCTAGGTTCTGAGCAGGGGCTTGAGTTGGTTTAGTTATTTCTCAAGCGGGCCCCTACGGAAGCCAGCTCTCTCTGCTGTTGTTAACTGCCTGGCAGAAGCCTCACGTGTAGACTGTAAGCTCTTGGGTACGAGGAGCATCTTTTGGTTCTGTGTTTGTGCAGCACCTAGCTCAATGGGATACTGACCTATGACCGGGGCACTAGGCATCACTGCAACATGAAGAATACTAATAATAATGGTGAAGCCCTCAAAGCGCTGTCCTTTATTCCAAAAACTGCTATCACACACACACACACACACACACACACACACACACACACACACACTGCTGCCCCTCCACATGAGAGGTGTGTGAAATACAAAGCTACTCTACAATTCATGGAGTTTTGCATTTCATTATGAATTCAAAGACGAGTCATGAACCACCAATCCTAAGAGCCCCAACTTCTTTGACCAAATGTCTCTAGCAAAACGTTTTAAGTGATGGCAACAATACCTGGGCTCCAGCTAAAGCAGCCGGGCTCCATGGCCGTAGTACCAAGTGGCTGGGGGGGAGGGGCAACACAGAAGGACACACACACACACACACACACACACACACACACACACTCTCCCTTCTCCAAATCCTTAGACCGACTGGCCCTATGCCTAGCGACAGGGAATAGGGCAGACTGTTCAGGGGCTATTGTTTCTCGGTTCTCTCCCCGCACCCCAAATGCTACTGCCAGCTCTGTGATTCAGAATCAACTCAGGCACTTCAGTCTTGGTGTGTCTTTAATCATTCTCTCTTTCATATAACAGTCACTTCAATAGCGGCATGTCTTTGTAATAACATCTGACCAAGTGCCTCCATACACCTGTCTGTGCTGTAACAGGCGGTCAATACCATCCGATCTCATATAATCTCTATTGTTCCCACCCTGTGATCTATTCACTATTCGAACTTTTAGCACATTATGCAAAAAACATAACTGCTCACTTAAAAACAGCAGGGCTTTCAGTCACCAACTTCTCATACAAATCAATCACCTAATGAAAAAAGAGTAATGAAAAATATTCAGGACCAAGTTCTTGCTTTTCAAACGCAAATATTTGCCTCTGGGGCTGCCTTCTTCATGTCTGTTTAAGTCTTGTCCCATCTCGTGGGCTTTGATGTATTTCTTCATTATGGTTTGCGGACGTTTTTTCAACCCAAAACCCAGTGCTAGTTCAATAATGCTGTTCAATTCTTAGCTGACACTTCAAAAGAATTGTAAAAATCTTAGTGGATGGACATGAAAATAAAAAAAAGAAATAAAGGAGAGGATGGAGTTGTCAGCAGTAAATAGCAAATAACCCCAAAGCATTCTATTATTTTTATTTGTTCTTTGCAGTTCTTTACAAGAGAACTGGATGGCTCAACGGGTTTATAACAGGCTAAGGAGTCTTTCATCTCTAGCCAAACCCAGGATGCCAGTCACTGAAAATTGTTACGATCTGATGGCTCTTAGGTGGTGGCTATGAAATGACTTGCTGGTGTTAGTCCTGATATCCCACATCACAAAATCTATCACAGTAACTGTGAGAATCTTACATGGCATTATTAAAAGGGAAGCTGTGGTGCCTAGTGGGTAGTACCCCAGACCAGGACTCAGGAGACCTACATTCACTTCCTGCTTCTACCACTTGTTTGTTGGATGACCTTGAGCAAGTCACTTTACTGTGTCCCCAACCTGTAAAACAGAGCTAATAATACCAACCTCCTTTGTAAAGCGCTTTGAGATCTACAGACTAAGAGCTAAGTATTATTATTTGTATTACAATAGCAGCTAAAGACTCCCACCAAGATCACACCCCACAGTGCTAAGTGCTGAACAAGCACATATTAAAAGACAGTCCATGTCCTGAATATTTTATCATCTAAACAGATAAGGCACAGGATGGGAGAAAGGAAGGATTAATATTCCCATTATTCAGACAGGGAATTTAGAGGTTAAGGCCTTGGAAATTAGGTTGGTATAACTGCGTCGCTCAGGGGTGTGAAAAATCCACACCCCTGAGCGACACAGTTAAACTCAGCTAACCCGCAGTGTACACAGTGCTAGGTCGCTGGGAGAATTCTCCTGTTGAACTAGCTACTGCCTCTCGGGGAGGTGGCTCACCTACCCCGATGGGAGAAAATGGCTGCAGCATTTTAAGTGTAGACAAGCCCTAAGTGACCTATCCAAGGTCTGTCTCTCTCACACATACAACCAAGCACTCAAAAGTTAGGAAACGACAGAATTATAGTCGCCTTTGTTGCCTCAGCTCCCTTGTGTGTCTGCATTATGAGACAGTCTTGAGTTGCATAATCACCTACTATTTTTCCCCACAAGACCCTGCCTTAATTTGGTAAACTAAGCTATTTGCTTTTATTTTTAACGTCATCTCAGGTATGTCTACAACTTACCTGCCACCACATAAACACAGACACCACAGTCATCAGCAAGGATTGAATCCAATACCTTCAGCACTGAAAAGACAGGGTGAAGAGCTCCTTTAACTGTGAAAAAGTAGCAGGCTGCATCATCTCAGGAACCAGCAACGAGAGAGACACATGGTCACCTATATTAGAGTATTATAGGGGCACATCCTCCCCTTGTAGTTGTGCCTCCATCTTTACAGTCTCCTCCCCTCATCTCACAGTGAGCTTCTCCAGAGGCTGCAGCAACGGCGATGGGAAGAGAAGGCATTAACAAGGTCAGCCACACGGACCTCTTCCACGGGCAGCTCCCTGAGGTGGAGCAGCAAGCTGGCGAGCGACCAATCAGGAAGGGGGTTGGTGAGCACACAGTCAGTCATGGAAGGGGGCAGGATGGGGATCTAAGTGTGCAGTCAGGTGAAGGGGTAGAGGAGAATAACAATTTTATAGCAGTTCAAATTAAGGACCTCGTCTACTCAGCTGTGCCCCTTTCCTGCAGTGCTGAAGAACCCCGCTTCCCACAGCTGCAAAGAAATAACTCATTTAAGTCTTAAGAAGTATTTAAATGTCATTTTGGGGCATTAAAAGTTTAATTCATCTTCTTTAAGTTTATTCACTTTAAGTCTGTGAAAGAAAGATGAATATAATAACTGGCAGGAGTTATGGCCTGCAGGCATAGCAGCAGATGATGATCTCATAGTTAAATAAGGTTTACTGATCCTGTACTTAAACTGGCTTGGCCAGTACTTGAATCAGAGAGGTTCACGTAAACCCAATTGTGGTAGTTCACCACGGAATAGTCAGCATCCAGGCTATGACCCAGTGTGGGACTAGGGAGCATTCGAACTACTTTATGGTGGGCTGTAAGAGCGGGGGAAAGGGAATAAAGCCTGATACACAGACAGAGCATGTGTGAGAGTGAGAGGGGTGGTTTGTACCTTCTCTCCTCCTCCCTGCCCCCAACCCCAAGGCTGCCAGGGACTGATTTAGCCACTCACTTCAGTTAAGGTAGCCCCGAGGGATGTCTTAACTTGCACCTGGCTGTCCAGAGCCCATAGGGAAGAATATTGATCCCTCCCCTACACATATAGGGTGGCCTTTTGTTCCCCACACACCACGTCTTGGTGAGCAGCAGTTAGGATGGCCAGGTGCCGGTTTTCAACCAGAAAGTCAAGTCAAAAAGGGGACCTGACAGCATCCGATCAGATCTACTGACCAGACACCCAAAGTCTGGTTACTATGGGTTGGGGAGGCGCCAAGTCATCACCTGCGCCAGCCCATACTCAACCAGGGCTGCCTCCTGCCTGCATCAGGTGGCTGCAACTCCCAGCCCTGGCTCTGCAGGCAAGTCCCTCCTGACCCACGCAGGGAGTGGGAAAGATGGGAAAAGCAGTGAGTGATGGAAGGGAAGAGAAAGAAGAGTGAACAGGGGTAGGGCCTCAGGGAGAAGGAGCAGGGTAGGGGAGTTTACAGCAATCGTGCTTGAGTGTCCGATTTTTAAATATTACAAGGTTGGCAACCCTAGCAGCAGTTCCTCCTCCATCCAGCTCAGGGTCTCGTATAGGGTTACCAAACTTTGTAATATTTAAAAACTGGACACTCCAGCAGGAGTGCTGGAATCTCCTACCCTCTCCCCTGAGGCCCCGCCCCAGCTCCACCTCTTCCTCCAAGGCCCTGCTACTGTCCTGCCCCTTCCCTGAGGCCCTGCCCCCCTTTCACTCCTCTTTCCCCTTCCCTACATTGCTCATTGCTTTTCTCCTCTTCCCCTCTCCCTACATGGGTCAAGACGGACTTGCCTGCAGAGCTGGGGTTGGGAGCTGCAGCCACCCAATGCAGGTAGGAGGTGGCGCTGGCTGAGTAGGGGCTGGCGCATGTGATGACTGCGCCTCCCCTCCTCCCCTGCCTGAAGTAACTGAACTTTGGGTGTCCAGTCAGTAGATCTGACCGGACACCATCAGGTCCCCTTTTCGACCGGACTTTCCAGTCGAAAACCGGACACCTGGCCACCCTAGCCCTGTACATTTTCACAGACCATCCTGCAGTCAGAGTGGGAAGGAGGGGGGAAGCACCCCCTCCTTCCTGACTGTCTCAGGTATCAGTTTCTGTGTTACCTGAATGGGGGAATCCAACCCCCTACCCCCGCATTGTGGCTGAACCTCTTTGTATGTGGAGGGAGTTTGATTCACCCTCTCTGCCGTCCTCAAGAAAAAGGTGGTACTGTCTCATCAGCCCCCTGTATGCCCTGTAGGAGGAAAAGGGCACTCTCCTGGCCCCCTATCTGGAGAGGGTACCCCATTCTGCCTCAGATGTCTGAATGCAGCATGGCTCACCACCTCCGGTTTCTTCAGATTCTCAGCAGACAAATCCCACTGCTCATAAAAGGTCACCAGTGACTTTTTCTTCACTGGCTCCTAATTCCTATTCCTGTCTCTTTTTTTGCTATTCTTTTCCCAAAAAAGACTGAGAGACCATTTTTACTCTGCACTTTTTCCTTCTATAGTACTTGTTTTCACTATTGTTGGCACTTATGCCAATTCACACTATCATAGATCTCACTCTGTAGTTGTATTATCACCACATCAGGGTAACTTCACTTCTATTCCCACCTACGTGATCCACTCCAGAAGTTCCCACTCAGGACTCAAGTCTCCTGCTGTCACCTGTCTCTGGGTAGGGACCCTTGTCCCACTCCCTTCTGACCAGGGGGTTTTAAGGCTGCACAGCCCCTACCACACACTGTGATATCACCAGCAAGCCAGTCTGCCTAAAGGCTAGCAGCTGGGCTGTGCTTTTTCTCCAAGAGCTATGGACAGTGCATTGCCAGCAGTTACAAGTTACCACACAGCTCCCTCTAAGCAGGTATATTTATTCTTAAGGGGAAAGCAGTACAGAAAAAAACATAAAAAACAATAAACAGATTTAAACACACACTAAACATAGCAGGAGACACCCATCAATCTTATAAGGCCTTAGTAGGCCAAAGCCTTTCCAACCCTTCCACAAGGGTTGGAGGCCCCGTTTGGACAGAAGGTCCCATCTATTTGTTGCTTCAGAAAGAAGGCCCTAAATCAGTTTAATCCCAGCCTTTTTATGCCAAAAGCCCTTTTGTGGCCTGGTCTATATGACAGTTAGGTTACTATAAAGTTGCTTTCTGTCAACCTATTTGTCCATCTGTCTACACTCAAATTTGTTTCCGGCCAATATACACACCAATTACGGTGCTGCAATAAAACCACCTCCCCTAATGCCAGTGACTCATGGTCGACCTACTGAGAGCTACTCAATACAAATGTAGCCACTGCGTGACCTGTGTTCACCCAAACAGTTCTCCAGAAGCTGTCCCTCAATGCAGCATTTCCTGAACAGTGAGTGCTCTTGTCACAGTTGTGAACTCTACTGCCCAGAGGTCACAGAGACTGGAAGCCAGCCCCGCCCTCCCACAAACACTGTTAAAAACTTCCTGCAATTTTTAAAATGTCTTTTACTGATTGCCCACCTTGGCGAGCACACCTAGCAGCTCTTCCTTGTTGTGAGCATCTGCCCAACTGACACACACAGTTTTTGCTTTCTGGATGAACTGCGGTGACCCTCCCTCCTGGAGCTGCATACAATCACTGGCGCACAGTGACACATACATTTAATAAAATATAGTCCCCAAAGATATTACATGGGCTTGTAATATCTGTCACAGGTGGCTTCCATTGTCTCCATTTATCTCACTCCTTTACAGACCTTCATTGGACCTTCCATTCAGCCTGGAAGAAAGGTGGTTAGCACACCCATCCGCTTTAATGAGGTCTGGGATTGTCTGTAGATCAAAGATTTGCTTGGTGATAGCCATTAACATCTTCCATACTCTAACACCTTGTGTTTTTATATAGCACATACTCTCCAAAGATCTCAACATGCTTGATAAACACCAGTGATGGAAAACCTCTTGCTCACTTGTGAGGGAGGTACCACTATGGAGACGCCGAAGCACAGAGGGGTTAAGTGACTTGCCCAAAATCACACATCCTGGGACTGACATGGCTACATGCATCAAGTGAATGGCAGCTCCAGATATAGGACCAAGATGACATTATGCCGCATCCTGTGTTCTCTCCTTAAAGAAACTAAGGTAGTTCCATCAAGAGTAGTGGTGTTAGTCAGGCCTGATTTGCTGGCTGAGTTTCATGTTGGATAATTGTTTGCAGTATTGTTGTGGCCATGTCAGTCACATGGTATTAGAGAGAGAACTTTTGGAGCTGACACAAAGCTTTTCTTCAGCTCTTTATAAGCCCAAAAGCTTGTTTCTTTCACCAGCAAAAGTTGGTCCAATAGATGACATTAGCTCACCCATCCTGTCTTTCACCTTGGATAATTACATTCTGGATTGTCTGAATACTCTCCACGTACTTTCAATTGGATATAGTATTATATTACTATTCTATATTGACTTATAAAGCACCTTTCACATGTATCAAGGCATTATACAATCTAATTACAAACCACACAAGACTAAATAAAAAATAGCCAGAGGAAAGGACTGTTTTAAGCATGTTTTAGAGTGCTAAGAGAATCACAGGCACAGCAAGAGTGAATGGAAAGGCATTCCACCATAGTGGAGGACACAGCTGGCAGTCCAAGCAATAAATCAGCCAGAGAACATAAACCATGAGCAGGAACTTATGCACAAACCAAATGATATCATTAGGACTTGTCCAAAGTGTGACAAACTTTGAACAAAAGTAATGTTTTCTTTACTCCTTGCTTTCCTCTCATGTATGGCCTGATACAAAGAGCATTCAAGTTAATGGGATTTCATTTGACTTCATTTGGTTTTGGATCAGGTTACCAAACCTTGTCATACAGTATTATCAGTGCAGAATTGCTGCCACATTACATCCCAAATGTCATGTGTGTGGGTAATGATCACTGTACGTACATTTTGCAATCAGTTTAAGAAGAATGTAACATCATATTAATGAGCCTGAAACTACTTTTTTCCTTGCTGGTTAGGTTCTTATTGCTGTCTTAATTCCTGGAGATTTTGCTTCACTTTCCGTAAGTCATCTCTTCAATCTTTATAATTAAACCTCATTTAAATATTTTGGCCACTTTCGTGAACTAATTATAGTGAATTATGGCTGAGATGGCACTTTCATCCTATGTTCCTATTTTCAGGCACTTTCAGTGTAACTTTTAGGAAAGAAACACCCTTTGGGCTTAAAACTGTTATGTTCTTAAATATCAAAGCTGACCTGCAAATGAAAAACAATTGTGTTTGGACCCTTTTTTTCTCCTCTATGATATATAATGAAGGTGTGAAATGCTATAGGGATTTTCTTGTGCTTATTTGTTACCTTAGAAACATCAGGACTCTTAAGTCATGTCTATCCTGGTTTTGATGCAATGCAATTCAATTTATTCCGAGAAGAGCCGCAAAGGAAAAATGCATATTCTACAGTTGAATATGTTATGGTGTTTGAATTTTTAACATAGACACCTTTTCTCCCAAGTATCTGTCAGGAGTTTGAGTCAGATATGCATTAAAAAACCCCACAACCAAACAAAAGCAGAATTTTAAGGAGTATGGTTACAATGCCTTCCCCTCCCAGTTACTTAGGTGTCATCCTCTTGGGCCTGATCCAAATGGGAGTTTTCTCATTGATATCAACAGGCTTCGGATCAGGGGCCTTGCCATTGGCCCCCATCTTCCACTGAGATCCACCTGGGCAGATTGTTGGACCTGCAAACAGTCCTGCTGACTTCAGTGTGGCTCCAAGCAGGTGTAGCAGTCTGCCTGCACAGGTCACACAAGGCCGCAGCCTAACCAACTCTCCAGTCCTCTAAGGAGTCCTTCAGCAAAAACAGGAAAATCAAGGATGGACGCTTCTAATGTGACCAGCAAGCACACAGGAGTCATGGCCTCAGCACCTTGAAGGATCAACCTCTGAGGGCCCTGATCTTGCAAGCTGTTGAGTGTCCTCTCCTTCCCTAACTTTCAATGGGAGCTGCGGGAGCTCAGCACAGTGCAGTATTAGGATGTAGATATTTTAAAGAGCAGGAACCTAGGAGATTTTATACCATCAAGTCCAAGGATTGACTCAGTGCATCTAGAGAATGAGGTCTGCTCCGAGCCCTGAATTTGATTATTTTTTCCCTTGTGCCTTGGCTCAGCAAAGGCCAGGAGTGCTAGAGAGTACTGATCCAAGCCCAGTGTATGGAAACTGTGAACCTATTGTCTCCTACCAGTCCCCAGATTCTACAGTGAACTGCTCTTTAGACGTGCACGCAACAATAGCTGCTTCTCTCTGGAGCTATATGGAGAGGTTGGTGGCAGGCTCCCAAAGGGAGAAGAAAAAAAAACAACAGGTGGAAGTGGCATTGATCATGATGTAAAATGGACTTTTAAGGGTTCAGGGGGGAGCTAAAAGGGAGAAAAGTGGTGTGTATGCTCAAAGCTCCAACTCTGAGAGGCACACAAGGTGCCATGCGGTGAGAGGAGCAAGAAATGGCAAGGACTTTCTGGTTTCAAACACTCAACGTTTTTCCTTTCCCAGTCTTTATCCACCTTTTCCAGTGCAGCCCCCAATTCCACTCCTAGACTCTGGAACTTCCTTAAAGCCGGTACCATCTCCATGTCAGAGTGCACTGGGACTCCCAGCCCTGAGCCTGCTCAGATCCCACCCCTGGTATCAATTCCCTACTGTCATCCTGTGTACGGAACTACAACACGCTTCATTATTTCCCAGGAGGATGGATTTCGGAGCATGCTCCATTTCTCCTCTCCCAGCCCCCTTCCTGGTAGCACCTCAGTAAACTGGAGAAGCGTGCTAGGAGTCTGCAGCTATTCCCCGAGCAGCATGGCCAATGCTCAGCAGCTCGCTTTGATTAAATAACCTCCTAACTTGGTTTAGGAGAGATAATAAAAGGAGGAGAGAATTGCACTTGGTATCTTTACCTCTTCAGGCCCCATCAAAGGATTCCATGAAGGTGCAAATCCAATCTCAGTGCTTGAGAAGCACTTCTACTCTGTGGCTGGAGGGGGAAAACTATCTGTGCCGTTCAGAACATCCTCCTCTGGGAGGAATTAGCGGTGCCTGGAGCTTCCCCAACTCTCCCACCCCCATTTTCTGCCTTCCTTAAATTTAACTCTCCTTTAAATTTGGCATTAATAAACAAGAGAAAGCTGCTGCTTTCCCCTTTTCGCCTCGCAGCTAAAAGCTTTCTCCTTTCTTCATAGCGCTTGTTAAACGCGACAGACAGAATGAAAGCTTCATAAATCATAAACAAGCAAAGGGCCTAAATAAAAGTCACCGCGAGCCGAGGAAGAGAGAGGCCCAGCGCTCACATTAGAGCTGGAATCAAGCTCATAGTGCTTATTTTAAACCGAACAAGCAGGAGGCAAAGTGCATTCCAGTTTCATGTCTAAACCAGAAACTAAACCAAATGCAAGTGGGCCACGAAAGGCAACTAGAATACAGCTCTGCAGAATTAAAGCCAGAAGGGGAAACAGCAGATTGTTCCCTCCTGTCTGGTACTTCCCTACCCTAAATACAATGACCAGACCTTGTCCCTCTGCTCCCTTTTCTAGCATGAAAAGACCCTTCCAACTGCTGCCAAGGGATCAGTTTTTCTGCTGCTGTGGCATTCTGTTGGCATAGCTCCATCAACGTCAATGGGATTCTGCAAAATGACACTAGCAAGAGAAGTTGGACCATAATGTTCTGGTGGATGAACTAGCATCCATGATCAGTGATAGAGCCCACTACAAATGCTTCGGTGCAAGAATGAGAAGACTTGAAAGAGGAGAAGCAACAATGTGCCAAGTGTTGGCATGAATGGCTCAGCAGAAGAAATAGAGGCAGTCAGCATGGGCTTTCCCTCAAGGGAAAATGTTCTTTTAGTAACAGAAAAGCAGAACAAGTTAATATAAGACAATTAAGAAACAGAGAACTCCCTAGCTTGGGATTCAGCTCCTATAACTCTTGGGTGTGCAGCTCAAACTTCCCAGAGGCCCTCAAGGTCCCAAGTAGCCAATGGTTGGTCCTTTCTATGAACATTGTGCATGCAGAGGGCATGCTGGGCTGAAATTAACCCCTTGTTCACCAAGATCTGGGGACTGGCTCTCAGCTTGTGACAAAGTTACCAAATTCCCTGCACCATAACAAAACCCTGTTGTCCTCCTCTTGGGAATTCACTGTTATCTTTAGGGGGAACTGCCGCTAGAATGCAATGTTATCCTGATGGAGCCTGCTCCATCCCACCTCCATCCCTATAAAAAGGGAAATAAAAACAACCCAGGAAACTACAGACCAGTTAATTTAACTTCTGTGCCAGGGAAGATAATGGAGCAAGTAATTAAGGAAATCATCTGCAAACACTTGGAAGGTGGTAAGGTGATAGGGATTAGCCAGCATGGATTTGTAAAGAACAAATCATGTCAAACCAATCTAATAGCTTTCTTTGATAGGATAACGAGTCTTGTGGATAAGGGAGAAGCGGTGGATGTGGTATACCTAGACTTTAGTAAGGCATTTGATACGGTCTCGCATGATATTCTTATCGATAAACTAGACAAATACAACTTAGATGGGGCTACTATAAGGTGGGTGCATAACTGGCTGGATAACCGTACTCAGAGAGTAGTTATTAATGGTTCCCAATCCTGCTGGAAAGGTATAACAAGTCGGGTTCCGCAGAGGTCTGTTTTGGGACCAGCTCTGTTCAATATCTTCATCAACGACTTAGATATTGGCATAGAAAGTGTGCTTATTAAATTTGCAGATGATACCAAACTGGGAGGGATTGCAACTGCTTTGAAGGATAGGGTCATAATTCAAAATGATCTGGACAAATTGGAGAAATGGTCTGAGGTAAACAGGATGAAGTTTAACAAAGACAAATGCAAAGTGCTCCATTAGGAAGGAACAATCAGTTTCATACATACAGAATGGGAAGAGACTGTCTAGGAAGGAGTACAGCAGAAAGGGATCTAGGAGTTATAGTGGACCACAAGCTAAATATGAGTCAACAGTGTGATGCTGTTGCAAAAATCGCAAACATGATTCTGGGATGCATTAACAGGTGTGTTGTGAGCAAGACACAAGAAGTCATACTTCCGCTCTACTCTGCGCTGGTTAGGCCTCAGCTGGAGTATTGTGTCCAGTTCTGGGCACCGCATTTCAAGAAAGATGTGGAGAAATTGGAGTGGGTCCAGAGAAGAGCAACAAGAATGATTAAAGGTCCTGAGAACATGACCGATGAAGGAAGGCTGAAAGAATTGGGTTTGTTTAGTTTGGAAAAGAGAAGACTGAGAGGGGACATGATAGCAGTTTTCAGGTATCTAAAACGGTGTCATAAGGAGGAGGGAGAAAACTTGTTCACCTTAGCCTCTAAGGATAGAACAAGAAGCAAAGGGCTTAAACTGCAGCACGGGAGGTTTAGGTTGGACATTAGGAAAAGGTTCCTAACTGTCAGGGTGGTTAAACACTGGAATAAACTGCCTAGGGAGGTTGTAGAATCTCCATCTCTGGAGATATTTAAGAGTAGGTTAGTTAAATGTCTATCCAGGATGGTCTAGACAGTATTTGGTCCTGCCATGAGAGCAGGGGACTGGACTCGATGACCTCTCGAGGTCCCTTCCAGTCCTAGAATCTATGAATATATGAAAACCTTTGTCCATGCCTGTATTGGAGGGATACAGAGACATTAGCTGGTTATATTGCATGATGGGATACGCCTTGCCTGCCCCTGTAACTCGCTGGACACACGGTTTGGTCCTATCCCTTTGCCTGCAGGGATTTCACTGAAAATTTGATCAACTCATTTTATTTAGAGAGAAAAATAAAGAATTTTAAAAAAATCACCACAGAGAAAAGAAGAACACAATAGGTCACCTTGTTGATCAAATCTAAGGAAAGACAGAAGCTGAAATGGAACAAAAGGAATGGGATGGAGGGTAACAGAGAAGGAGAGGGCAGGACAATAAATAGAACAGCAAAATTCAGTTCCTGGGGACAGGGAGTGGGAATATGAGGAAATGGAATAGAAATAGTTGGACTCAAGGAAATGGAACATAAACAGAGAGGGCTCAGTTCAAGGTTGCTCTCTAACCTCTTTGAACAGGGTAAGCTGGTGAAAAGGAGATGCAATGCAGTCACATGGCATCCTCAAGGAACACCCTCGGGCACAAAAGACCCACTCTGCCAGGTGTATTGCTAGCAGAACTTGGCTCTGCATCTTATTCATAGATTCCAAAGCTAGAGGACCACAGTAATCATCTAGTCTGACTTCCTGTATAACTCAGGCCATTGAACTTCCCCAAAATAATTCCTAGATATCTTTTAGAAAAACAGCCAAGCTTGACTTAAAAATTGTCAGTGATGGACAATCCACCAAATCCATGGCCCTTGGTAAATTGTTACAATGTTAATTACTCTCACTATTAAAAAATTATAGCATATTTCCAGTCTGACTTTGTCCAGCTTCAACTTCCAGCCACTGGATGAAGTTACACCTTTCTCTGTTAGACTGAAGAGTCCATTATTAAATATTTGTTCCCCAGGTAGGTACTTACAGACTGTAATCTTACTGTCTTAACCTTCTCTTTGATGAGCTAAATAGATTGAGCTCCTTAAGTTTACCAATATAAGGTACATTTTTTAACCCTTTAATCATTCTCATGCCTCTTCTCTGAACTCTCTCCAATTTTTTAACATCCTTCTTGAATTTGTGGAAACTAGAATTGGACATAGTATTCCAGCAGGGGTCGCACCAGTGCCAAGTACAAGATTCCCCTGGTTATGCATCCAAGGATCACATTAGCCCTTTTGGCCACTACCTCACACTGGGCGCTTTTGTTCAGCTGATTATTCACCACAACCCCAAATCTTTTTCAGAGTCATTGCTTCCAAGGTTAGACTCACCCATCATGCAGGGGTGGCGAGTTATATTGGCCCGTGGTGCCCGGGCTCCAGCAATATTCAGGGCCTGGAGGCCTGGCGGCCTCCTGTCCCATATTGGGCAAGGGGCAGCCCCATCTCCTAACCCCACTGAGGCTACAGTGAGGGGCAGCAGCAGGGGAGGAGGCGCACATGTGATGGCAGCTCCCCCCCTCCCCCTGGCACCTACCAGAGGGGAGGCGAGGGGGCTTCCTGGACCTGAGAGGGACTTTAGGAGCACATGGAGTGAGAGTGGTGCATGGTAAGTGTGCTGCCGGTGGGGAGATGGGGGGCCCTCCCCTGGAGCTCGCTGCTACTGGCAGGGAGAGGGCTGGGGGGAGTCCTCCTCTCTGGCCCCAGCCCCAGGGCAGCCTGCCTGCACCCCAAACTCCTCATCCCCAGTCATGCCCGCCCCAGAGCCTGCAGCCCCAGCCAGAGCCCTCACCCCCTGCCCTAGCTCTGAGCCCCTCCCACACCCCAAACCCCTCATTCCCCCATACCCTAACCCTCTGCCCCAGCCCTGAGCTCCCTCCTGCATCATGAACCCTTCACCCCCACCCCACAGCCCTGACCCCTGCACCCCAACCCTCTGCCTGAGCCCCTCCCCACCCCAAACCCCTCATCACCAGCCCCACCCCAGAGCCCTCACATTTTTACATTATTTTTAAAAATGTGTATCGGCTTACAAGACATGGGGGGGGGGCAGGACTTGGACTTGTTCTGGGCACCATCAAAAAATATACAAACCCGCTGCCCCTGCCATCATGTAAGTATGGCCTACGTTCTTTGTTCCTAGCTGTATACATTTACATTCAGCCATATTAAAATATATAATGTTTGCTTGTGCCCAGCTTACCAAGCCATCCAGATCTGTCTGTATCAGTGACCTGTCCTCTTCATTATTTATCAGTCCCCAGATTTTTGTGTCTTCTGCAAACTTTATCAGTGATGATTTTATGTTTTCTTCCAGGTCTTTAATATAAATGATAAATGGCACAGGATCAAGAACCGATCCCCTAGAAACACACCAATTCAGTGATGATTCACTGTTTACAATTACATTTTAAGACCTTTCAGTTAGCCAGCTTTTCTTTAATATATAGTTTTTTAACCAAAATGTCATGCGGTATCAAGTCAAGTGCCTTACAGATGTCTAAGTATTTTATATCCACTCTATTACCTTTATCAACCAAATTTGTAATCTCATCAAAAAAAATATCAAATTAGTTTGGGATCTACTTTCCATAAACCTATGTTGATTGGTATTAATTATATTATCCTCCTAAAATTCTTTATTAATCAATCCCCTTATCAGCTGTAACGTTATCTTGCCTGGGATCACTGTCAGACTGACAAAGCCTGTAATTACCTGGCTCACCTTGTTTACCCATTTTAAATATTGGCACAACCTTAGCTTTCTTCTTGTTTTCTGGAATTTCCCCAGTGTCCCAAGACCTACTGAAAATCAACATTAATGGTCCAGCAAGCTCCTCAGACAGCTCTTTTAAGACTCCTGGATGCAAGTTATCCAGACATGCTGATTTAAACATGTCTAACTTTAGTTGCTGCTGTTTTAACATCCTCCTGAGATAGTAGTGGAATGGAAAGAGTGTCATCATAGGATGAGACTACATCATCTGGGTTTTTTTTTCAAATACAGAACAGAAATATCTATTGAACACTCCTGCCTTTTCTGCATTATTATTGATAATTCTACCATTTCCATCTAGTAATGGACAATACAATTGTCAGGCTTTTTTTTGTTCCTAATATACTCTAAAAACTCCTTCTTATTGTCCTTAACTCTGCTGACCATAGATTTCTCCTTGTGTCTCTTTGCTTTCTTTATCAATTTTCTACAATCCTTAGCTTCTGATTTATAGTCATTACTATCAACGTCTCCTTTCTTCTATTTTCTTCTAAAACTTCAAAAACAGACTCCAAAGAGAGACTGCTGAGCTAGAATTGATATGCAAACTAGACACAATCAACTCCGGTTTGAATAAGGACTGGGAATGGCTGAGCCATTACAAACATTGACTCTATCTCCCCTTGTAAGTACTCTCACACTTATTATCAAACTGTCTGTACTGGGCTAGCTTGATTATCACTTCAAAAGGTTTTTTTTCTCTTAATTAATTGGCCTCTCAGAGTTGGTAAGACAACTCCCACCTGTTTATGCTCTCTGTATGTGTGTATATATATCTCCTCAATATATGTTCCATTCTATATGCATCCGAAGAAGTGGGCTGTAGTCCACGAAAGCTTATGCTCTAATAAATTTGTTAGTCTCTAAGGTGCCACAAGTACTCCTGTTCTTCTTTCTTCTATTTGATATATGGTATTTTTATACTGCTGCCTCCACTTCCCCTCTAAACCAGGTTCATTTTTAACCAATACAATTTTCTTCTTCAATTTTGGGTTTGGGGGCATTTAGAAAAGTGTTCTTAAACACTTCCTAGTTATCATTCACATCTTTTTTCATTAAATTCTTCCTCCCAGCTGATCTGGCTCATAATTGTTTTCAGCTTTGTGAACCTGGCCCTTTTAAAGCGTGAAGTATATATATCACTGGCCTGAACTTTATTCTGTTCGCACATTAGAAATGTGATCAAGTCATGATCAATTGTACCTAAGTTATCATTCACTTTTAATTCTGTGATCAGTTCCTCTTTATATGTCAAGACAAGGTCTAATATAGCATTTCCCTGGATTGGATGCAGCACTTTTTGAGTTAGGAAATTGTCATCTATAATATTTAGAAATTCTAAGGAAGTTTCAGTACTGGCAACATGAGACCTCCAGCTAATTTCCCCACAAGAACTCGCTGGTGCTGGAGGTTGTCTAGAACATATTGGGGCGTGTTCCAGCAGTCAGGGATGTGTGGCTGCATTGGAATAGCTGCATTGACTTCAATGGAAATGGTCATGTACTTAAAATTAAACACTTGCTTGAGTATTTTGCTGAATCGGGGCTTTCTGAAGGGAGTATAGTGGGAGCAAATTTAGCATACAAAGCATAAAAAAAAAGAGAGAACAAACAAACATGGGCCAGATCCTGCCACTCTTATACTTCTGAGGAACACCACCCTCTCTCATCATTAGGACGAGTGGTAGAATCTGGCCCTCTGCTTATATGTTACATCCCTTCCCTCCATCCTCCAAATAAATATTTATTTATTTATTTATTTATACTTCATCTGTCTTTATAGACTGTAAGCTCTTCAGGCCAGGGACTTTGTGTTTCAAAAGTATCTCACACATTTTGGCTGCTGGTGTAAGCTAAACAATAGCAGTGCTGAGAGTCATCTATTTTTTTTGCTACTGTTTGTTTCCTACTTCCAATTAGCCTTTAAATCTATAACAACACTTTGCCTCTCACTGTGTGGTTATCAAACTTCTTGAAAATCTCCTGCAGAAAAGCTTTATCAACAATCTTTTGTACATCTCCTATTATTTTTATCAATCTTCCCTCATCTAAGACATTGTTCATTCTTATAAAATATTCTAACAGGCCAGACAGGATTGATTTACCTTGGCAGAAACCATGCTTGTTTGTCCCAATCATGCTTATTAAAGTGCTTTGTAATTTTAGCTTTAATGGTTATCTCAGCTCTTATCCCTGATACTTAGGCACATCCACCTGAAATTCCCAGGATCACACTTAGCTGTATTTAAAAGCATGGGTTTTGTACCTGAACCCCTGTGAGGGAGATTTGGGAAGCTAGAGGATAACAAAGGTAAGGTTCATTCCCCTCACTCCTTCCTAGGCCTACACTACGGGAGGGAGGGGGGTCGACCTAAGATACACAACTTCAGCTACGTGAATAGCGTAGCTGAAGTTGCGTATTTTAGGTCGACTTACCTGGCTGTGAGGACGGCGGCGAGTCAACCACTGCCGCGCCACCGTCGACTCCGCTTCTGCCTCTTCCCGCGGTGGATTTCCAGAGTCGACGGCAGAGCCATCGGGGATTGATTTTATGGCGTCTTCACTAGACGCGATAAGTCGATCCCCAATAGATCGAGTGCTACCCGCCAATCCGGCGGGTAGTGAAGACGTGCCCTATAGAGCTCACATTCTTATTCTTCCTCTCTCTCTCTCCTCCCAGCCCACCTCCTCTATTCCCCAGGTTGCATCCAAGAAATTGTAGTTCCTGGACCCAAGGCTACAGGAACCACTGAGGAACAAATGTACAAGCGCAAACTGGTGTCACTATCGGCACCTACCTAGATACAACAATGGTACAGCTCTGGCCACTTTCCAGTATTGTGGAAGAGGAGTTGCTTTAAGGAAAGATTATTTTCATTAGCACAAATAGCTCAGCATGATTCTTTAGTGCCTTCAGCAAAATTTCGGACAAATACAGTCCGACTTTGGGGATCTGTTGCAATTTAAAATCTTTAATTATTCCAGTACTTTTTTTTTTGGTACCTCCATCTCAGATAGTGTTTCACCTTTGATATCTGCAAAGAATAACCGCAGGGTAGATTTTCCTCCATCACGTCTAGGGTTAAAGAGCAAAGCAAAGAAGTCATTTTGATTCTCTGCATTCTGTCTGCTCTCTTTGATTCCCCCTTCCTCCCTTTGTGATTTAACAAACCCACTTTCTTCCCCACAGGCTGCCTATTTCTGATGTACTTTGGAAATTATGTGTCTTGGTTTTGCTCACAGAAATCTCAACTTGACAAATGCCATTCCTTCCCTGGACCTAATACAACCTTTAATAACTCCAGAGAGGAGTTAACCCTTAAGTCAGTATGATACAAAAACTGTTGTTGTTCTGAGAGCTTGAGTTTGTATCAGGTGTTTCTCTTTTTCCTTTGGAAGAGCAGATAATCTAATAGAGCTATGATCAGGAGGAAATGAAGCATCTGTAACAGCTTTTAAAACATTAGAAAGGAAACACTCCAGGAGTAAATACTCTGTTTGTGGTTCAAGGCTGAAACATGACAATTTTGAATGAAGATCTTTACAGAGCCAAGCCTGCTTGTTTAAAAGAGATCTCATGGGCGAAAACGCAGAATGAAGGCATGTGTGTTCCTTTGTTTAGGGGAAAATTAAGAATGTATGCAATGCACGTGCCTTAAATGTCTTGGTTCATTTTTATGGGGTAAAAAGCTGGGTTATGTTAAAAAAAGATTGACCAGGAAGGCTTTCATCACTGGAGATCTTGACTAAGTTCCTCAGCCCACAAGTGGAATGAGTCTGGTGATTTTAGGCAAGGTAGTAGAAGTTCAAGTCATCACAAAAGCCTTAGATTGCATGGTACTGTTGACAGGCACTGGAGTGTAACACTAGGGTTTGTAGCCAGGGGATTTATTGGTAGTAGTACAGTGGGACCCCACTGTTTTATGGTCCCCAAGCACTGGATGCCATACAAACACATATTAAGAGAGAGTCCCTGCCCCAAAGAGTTTACAATCCAAATAGACAAGACAGAGAAAGAGATACAATTATACAGGCAAAAGATTGGGACCTGAGGCACAGAGAGATTAAATGACTCCCACCAGCTTATATCAGACACCCATGGGAGAGCCAGGAGTTGAATCCAGATCCCCCAGTAAGTCAGTGCCTTCATCAGGTTATAACCCTCCTCTAGTTATCCTTCCTCTTGTTTTATAGTCCTCTGCTCCAGCCATTAGACCACACATCCTCTTGTACATTGCATTCAAAACAGACAGGACTCACTAGGTGACCTGGGCCAAGTTAATTGTGCTCCTTGCATCTGGGAGAACCAAGCTGGGAAAGAAAAAGCAGGTGCTGTAGTGAAAGTGATAGTCTGCATCTGAATTGAGCTTTCCTGGAGAAGTAAGAAGGAAAAAAGAAAAAGAAAAAAAAAAGAATTCGAATCTCTGCAGTGTTTCCTGCTGCATTGCTTCAAAGTCCCCATAAGGAAGAATGCCTCAACGGCTGTGCACTAAATTTAACAATATTTTGTGTTTGTTGTTCCTGTTTACCACAGATAACCTTGACCTATTTCTCCCTTGTTGCTAACTATCATAGCAACATAGGCAGCTACTCACTTCACTACATAAGGACATCAGGGGTGCCCTGCCAAGGCTATTGATCAGTTTCCCCGATTCCAATCTCTGCATGCAGAGCACTCTTCCTCCCTCTGTGGGCCACACAATACTGTGGGTGCTGGAAGAGAAGAGGAACAGCTGAAAGGAATGGTGCGCGTGCATTGATTGACTCTGGTTTTGCCAACAGCAGAGTCACTCAACCGTGAATAATGACCGCAGCACAGAAGACAAGATAAGCACAATAAATAAGATTGAAGTAGACACACAGCATATAAAAATGTCCTCTCCATAATGCCGGCTGCTAAATTCATTCATTAAACAGTGATGAAAATGCTGTTTAAGTAGGGTAAAAAGCAATGCAGGGCTTGATGGACACACACAACCATCCCACTCGTTCTCGCACAAACAAACACGGACTCTTACATTAACATACGACATACACCCACTACTGCACTCACTCAAATAAAACATACACTCTAGACATACAGAAATATACACCAACTCTGGCATTCACCCACCCACCCATCCAACACACTAACCAACATATGCATTCTTATACCCCTTCCCTCCCACACACACACTTTTTGACATTACTGGGAAAGGTTATTGAGGCAGCATCACTTGAAGTGTCCAAGATAAACTAGATAAACACTTAGGAGTTTAATGTAGAGGAGAATCCTGCACTAATACAAGGGGCATAGACTAAATGACCCAGGAGGTCTTTTGCAGCCCTATCATCTGCGACTCTTGAGGCTATCATGTAATTATCTGCCATCAAGTCAATGTTCACTAGGTGTCTGAAAAGATCCCAGAGGGGTTGTGTTCCACTTTTGCCTATTGACAGTAGCTGACTTGATTGGCCCATATGAATATTATTTCCCCCTCTCCACACAACCCATATTCATTCTCTGAAATGAATAATTTGCAGGAGGTGGAGACAGCACTCTTGATGGAAGAGCCAGAGATAACGTCTTCCAGCACATTGTTTCTAAAATACCCACCAGGCACTGCAATGAGGTACATTCCAAAGGCCAAAATATTGCACTTCAGAACTGTCTTTATATGTCAGGGCTGAGAGTTACCTGATGGCAGAAAGGGAGATGGACTCCATCAGCTACACTCAAAAGACCCATTCCTCCAGTTTAACCTCACAAAGGCGCTTCTCACAAATGTGTGAGACTCAGTCAGATCAACTGATTTTCTATTTTCAGTGTTTGAACAGACAAGAGCACAATTAAAAGGTGATTGGAGTAGTTTAATATTTTTTGGCAGGCCATCCCAGTGGCTCTATGGTGGCACATCGTACTGCCACAGGGAAGATCCTTAGATTACAGTCTGGGCCAGCAAGAGATGAAAATTTTAGTGGACTGGTGGGAGCATCTTCTTCCAAGGCAGTATGTACAAGTTGGGTAATTCAACTAGGACTATTCTCTAACGCCGCCACACGCTATTGAGCTTGATAGTGTTCACTTACGTAGTGAGGAAGGATAATTCCCTCTGTTGCAGGAATTACAGGGTGAAATTGTATGGTCAGTGTTATGGAAAAGGCCAGAAGAGGACCTAGGGGTTACAGTGGATGAGAAGCTGGATATGAGTCAACAGTGTGCCCTTGTTGCCAAGAAGGCTAACGGCATTTTGGGCTGTGTAAGTAGGGGCATTGACAGCAGATCGAGGGATGTGATCATTCCCCTCTATTTGACATTGGTGAGGCCTCACCTGGAGTACTGTGTCCAGTTTTGGGCCCCATACTACAAGAAGGATGTGGAAAAATTGGAAAGAGTCCAGCGGAGGGCAACAAAAATGATTAGGGGGCTGGAGCACATGACTTATGAGGACAGGCTGAGGGAACTGGGATTGTTTAGTCTGCAGAAGAGAAGAATGAAGGAGGATTTGATAGCTGCTTTCAACTACCTGAAAGGGGGTTCCAAAGAGGATGGATCTAGTGGTATCAGATGACAGAACAAGGAGTAATGGTCTCAAGTTGCAGTTGGGGAGGTTTAGGTTGGATATTAGGAAACACTTTTTCACTAGGAGGGTGGTGAAGCACTGGAATGGATTACCTAGGGAGGTGGTGGAATCTCCTTCCTTAGAGGTTTTTAAGGTCAGGCTTGACAAAGCCCTGGCTGGGATGATTTAGTTGGGATTAGGTCCTGCTTTGAGCAGGGGGTTGGACTAGATGACCTCCTGAGGTCCCTTCCAACCCTGATATTCTATGATTCTATGGTCTCATCTAGCTTTAAAATCTATTAATTTAATTTGAGTACAAAGCAGTGCTTCTAGAACCCTGCTCCTACTCAGGTCTTCTGTATAGGATTTTTACTGGAGTGCTGCTGCTGGGTCATGGCGAGAAAGCACTATCTGAAGGGGAAGTTCTGCAGAAGTAGTCTGGAAAGACAGTGCTTGTGTGAGCAACTGAAATACAGTCATTCTCTTGGGCCCTTAGCACTCCTCACTTGTTGGAGGGGTGAGGAGATAGCTGCTTCATGTCCCCTCAGGCGAGCACACAATTCCCATGGCAGGATTTTATACTAACGAGAAGCATGGTTGGAATAATAAAGACACTGACAGGAACCCAGTAGTGGCCAAAGATTCTACTTCTTCCCTAGGTCTGTGACTATAATTGGAAATTGAACCAGGGCTGTAAACAAGGTGGGGCGAGCGGGGCAGCCACCCAGGGCACAAAGTAGCGGAGAGCGGAAAAATGGGGCATGGAGGGGTTTGGAGGGGCCAGCCATGGGCAGTAATTGGGGGGCATGCAGGGGCATTGCCCCCCCTCCCCCCAAACTCTACACTGGTCCCAGCACTTCAGAGCCTGCCAGAGTCACTCCCCACTCCGCAGCGATGCACACAAGATCTGCCCACCACAGCCGAGTCCTCTCAGTGCACAGAAGGAGGGGAGCTCCCGGCAGCTGGGTTTCTAGGGACTCCCTCCCCCAGCTGGGTGCTCTGCTCCACTGCATTCCCAAGGGCCGCTTGGAGTGCAGCCCGGCAAACTTCTACGGCACCGGGGGGAGGGGCAGCCAAAGGGGGGTGAAACTTCCTCACAAGGGTCAGGCGGCCAGAACCTCCCTGGGAACTCTGGGCAGGACCCTGGGACTCACAGGGGAGCAGTTGCTGCAGCCCGGGATCAGGAGTGAGGGGAAAGCCCAGCCCCAAGCTGCCCTGGGCAGGGCACCAGCCTTGGGACGGAAGCCATATGGCTGCCCTGAGCAGGAAGACAGTCATCCAGAAGCTGGAGAGGAAGCCCCTCGCCAGTAAGCTGCAGCCAGACACTTTGGGAGGTGACGACAACATGGGGGCAGGATCAAGTGCTGGGAGAACAGACCCTACTACAATCCCTGCTGGAGGCCCACGAAACCCGCTCCCTCATTCTCTGGGGGCCTTCCAGCTTTGTTTCTAAAATGATGTTCTGTTTAGAAATTTAGCTAGATAAGGTAAAAAAAAAAAACACCCAAAACTAAAATAAAATGTTTCTTTTCATTGGACCTGAAATGAAATTGTTTTGACTTCTGCCACCAAACAAACAAAAAAAAATTATTATTTGCCCAGGTCTACTGCTATAGAACTTTTCTGATGTTTGAAAATGATAGATTAATATTTTTTGTTTATTTCCCTCTATTTTCCATTTTTGTTTTGCTTGGAGTTCCAGGCTGAACAACAACACAATAATAGTGGGAGAAAGACTGTTCTTGCAGTATTTTTGTGCAGGCGGGAAGCACCACAAATCTTGTTATGAAATTTCTAGTATGTTTCTGCAAAACAAAGAAGTTCGGATTAATATCTGAACTGAACTATCTGAGGTTTGTCCCTCACAAGGTATTATTTACAACAGTGGTTTTCCAGCTCTTTCGTTAAGTGTATAAGTTCATACAAAAGAGATCCTCCAAGGACCCCCTCCTCTCCTAAATACTCAATTCCCCCAGTATGTGCTTCCTCAAACACTTCATTCTGAGGGTCACCACGTAAAGGAAAGTTGAGCTTGGCTGGTTGAGGGTAATGCTGGTGGACTACCACTAGGAGTTATGGGGTGAAACTGAGCACAGGAAAATTTGGGGTGAATGGAGAGGCCTATTATATTGCTGAATAGTGTCCAAAAGGCAATGATAAGAGCCCCACCCCTCATGAAATTGGACTAGATAAAGTGCCCAAGGAGGCACTGGAACAAGGTCATGTTCCTGGTTTGGTAGGAGATAAACACGATAACTCGTTATGTCTATTCCCTTCTAATTTCTGATTTTTAAACAGGGTTAAGTGAATAACTTATTCAGCAAGCGGAGCCATGTTTTTCTGTTTGTGGGATATAAACAGGCAGATCATACTTCCCTCAAATTTATTCCACAGACATCTTGTCATAATATTTGCATTCTGGATTGCCCAAAGTTCAAAAATCAAGATCTGTTATTTAATAATGAATGGTCAGATAAATCATAACACAATTGTCTCTGTTCTGTAATTGGGTGATTGCGCATCCATTTCACGTACACACACTTGTGTGTCTAATTTCCATATTATCTATCCACAAACATCTGTATTAAGCCCTATGTCCCCCAATACAGAAGTCAACCTCTGCCTATGGGGCCAGTCACACACAGTGGGTATCGGTGGGGCTAGCCCCATGTGGCGGGGCTTGGGGAGGGAGCACTATCTCCACCCCCTGTCTCACCTCAGTGGGCCACCTGTCTGGGTTGGGGAGATGCAACCAAAAAATGCCCCCCCCTTGTTGCCTATGGTAGGGGGTGCAAATATGCTTGCTTGCCTCAGGCACCATAATGCCTAGTTACGGCTCTGAATGGAACTCTGTGACTGATCCCTTGAATTTTCCCCATAAATATTACAATATCATTCAGGTTATGTTAGAAAGTATACTTTCAACAATGAAAAATTATGAATCAAGAGGGATGTAGAGGTAAGCATATCAATAATCAAATTTGTATAGGCATCCCAATCACTATTTTTATGTCTAGGCCACCTCAGTACTTTGTACCATTTATACGGATAAGAATTATTAGCTTATTCCCATGCCCTGCATTCCCATTCGCATAGCCTATATCCATAGATCACACAGTGCATTGATCCAGCTGGTGGCCCAAAATCAATTGTTCCAAGTCAATACACAGTACTGTCCAAACCTAGTCCATGCCAGGAAACCTACTAGTGGCTACTAAGAACTCCTAATAGTTGGTAAAGTGAGGCCTTGTATAACAGCAACAGTTATAGCTTGTTGACTGGGGGAAATGGAGGTATATAAAAAGGCATATGCTACATGTACGTAAAAAGTTTGCCCGCAACTATTCATTCATTCACTGGGGAAAGTCTTTCAAGAAATCATAAAGATATTGCGTCTGTCTTCTTGGAGCAGTGTTCTGAGGCAATGGGACCCCAGAGCACCATAACCAGCCATCACCCTATTTTGTAGCTGTCTTTTATGCATACAGCTATATGGGGAGGGATTTGTTTTTGTCCCAGCCGTCTGTTCTTTGTTCCACTTGACATGCCCAGGGATGCAAAGTTGCCTTTGTTTTCCTTCCATACATCTCTAGGTAGTTAATCTCCACTCCTCCAGTCATTAAACAGAATGGGGTGGATGTGGAAAAATGCAAAAACCAGGAGCCTCTCTGTCTAAGAACAATCTTCCCTCACGCATCTCCTTCTGCTGACTGCCCTTTTGGGAAGGTCACACGCTGAGCTTGGAAGCAAAACAATGGAAAGAGCTTCCCATAAAAACCTAATGATGAGGGGAAAGAGACTCATTTAGTGCTTTAATGCTTTTTGACTTGGTGAACACAAAAGAGAATGAAGCAGAGCTGTGAAAGACTCCATTAGACCCTCTGTTACGCTTGGCATGAGTTGCAGGTGTCAGTATGCAGTGAGTTTTAAGTGCAAATCTTCAGTGTCAAGAAGCCCTGCTGATCGTGTCCTAGGAAAGCAATGGTGGTGGGTGGATGTGGGGCCCCCAGAGATATGTTACAAACTTCATGCAAGGCAACAGTAATAACGTGGGGGATGTCCCCCCATTGCATAAAGGCAATATTTTGTTACATTCTTCAGTAATCTCAAGCAGAAAGAAAGTAACCAGTTATGACCATGTTTTACTGTGCATTTCCGCTAGAGGTTAGATGTGCGGGTTGGACTCCTCACATCTAAGGTGTGTTTCTTTGCAGGTGCACACTCCAAACTCCTGACTGACTCCAGGTAGCTGTTCTGACAAAGACACTTCAGGTCACGGTTAGTCCAACAGAAACCAAAGTTTGGTATCTTATCTTGCATCTTATTATTTAGAATATTGTAACTGGATACAACACTTTGTATGCTCCTCAGAGCAGGGATCTTATTGTAATCTAAGTCAGACAAATCAGAAGAGCTCTGTGTAAGCTTCAGAGGTTATTGATACAATAAAAGATATTACCTCACCATTCAGTATTGTCTCTTTAATATCTTGGGACCAACAGGACTACAACAACACTGCAAAGAACAGTAGAAGCTATTGAACGTTGCTCTCTGAAAGGGAAACTCCACAACATGAACAAAAAGGCAGCCAAACTTAACAGCAACATCTATTTCCTGAGCAAATGCAAACAACAAAAGATCATCCCCAGAGGATTCACCATCTTTAACCCTCTGACCACTACATATGACTCCAAGATGTTGAAAAGCTCTTCAGAGAGACGTCAGAAAAACTGAGGAATCATCTTCTGCATCTCACATGCTCCAGAAGGGACCCCCTCAAACAAGAAATCATCACATACTCCCACACACTGGAAGGAAAAACAAATCAGAAAGCCTACCTGGACATCAGGCAAGAAACCCCAAACAAATAAGAGACCTGAAGCAGAGCGCTGTGTAAGCTTGGAAGCTTATCTCGTTTGTAACCCTTCTGCCAGTCAGAGTTGGCAGCAACAAGGGCCGGGTTCAGTATCTAGGGGTTCCTTTTCAACAATACAACACAAAACCACTCGAGTCCCCACCCAGTGACCTGGGATAATTACACACCACCCCTAGGCGCCTCTGAGAGGCAACACTTCTGCTCTCACAAACACAGAGTCCGAGTGAAACAAAAAACTTCTAATAAAAGGAGGGAAATAATGCAGCATTAATTTGGGAAAACACCGCAAACCAGGTTTATAAACATAAACCATGATCAAAAGTAAGTTGGGCAGTGTCCTTTTCTCCTCAGGTTCTTAAGTCCAGCAACCCAAAAGTCCCTTTCATGTGCCCGTCCCTCTTCTGCACCCCACTCATAGTTGCTGTCCTTGGACAGTGCAGACCCAGAATTCAGAGGTGCATCTGCAGAGTTCACCTCCCACCCTTAACTTGCTCTGCTGCTCGGGCACTCACTCACCACCCCTCTCTGCAGGGCTCTGCTCTGGCACTCTCTGCCAGATGCCCCTGCAAGTACGGTTCTGCTGCCCTTGGTTCACACAACAAGGATAACAACCCTTTATTACTCCTGCCCCAATAACAAGGAGACTGGGGATCCCACACCAGCCAAAAGTGACCATTTGGGCAAGCAATCCCATCATGCTGAGCACCTAGGCAGGGTGGGAGTGCCCATGCAAACGAGATCAGCTCCTGACCTCCTTTTCCACAGCTCACCACTAGGGGAGAGCTCATTCAGACTCTGCTTACACATTCACCAACAGAAGCTGGTCCAATAAAAGATATTACCTCACTTTGTCTCACAAGGCAGATAACACGTCAAAGGCAGAGACCTGGAGTCAGCATGGGTAAAGTGATTAGGATCAGAAGACTTCCTGAATGAAGGAGATCTTTAAGAGAAGTTTGAATGAAGACAGTTTTTTCAAGGGTAAGGGGTGGTATAAGTGCTGGTGTGCAGCTGGAAGTGGTTGAAGAAGACCAAGGTAGGAGAGGAGGAGGAAGAAGGGAAAAATAAGCACAGGCAGCTGATGGTGGGGCAGAGTTTGATGACCCTGGATGGTAACAATGAGGCTGTTATCCCCAAGAGCATTCTCATTATCTAGGCCAGGATTTAGAAAAGAATGGGTGCCTCAAATTGGGCTCCTAACTCAGTTTTTAGGCACCCAAATAAGTGGCCTGAGTTTCAGAAATGCTGAGCACCCAGCAGCGTTCACTGAAGTCATTTCCTGAATGAATTATGTTTATGTTCCTGAGGGAGATATTAATCCAAGGTAATGTAGACTATTGAAAAAGTGGTTGTGCAGGCATGAAGGTAAGGAAGGGGTGGGATAAGAGTGGTATCTCCTGGATGTGTGCCTTACAGACAACCTCATCATTCTCTAATCAAGTTTACATCCGTTCAAATGAATATCTGAGGCAGCTGTGGGAAATCACAAGGGAGAAAAGGCTTTTATGCAATACAAGAGTATTTGGGGAAACGTCAGCTTATGGTTTCCGCAAGAGGAAAGTTTGTGATAAATAAGCCTATTCTGAAAGCACTAATATAGGCAGAATGACTCAAGAGGAGTCTGACTGATAGCTCTGGTTAGGGCCAAGCACATGTGCTATGCAAGCTTCCTCCATACAGCAGAGTGACACATAGCATATTTTCTGCTTCCACCACAAATACATTAGATGTTTCATCTGATTGTTCTCAGTGTCAGCCCAAATGACTTCCCCAGCAGCTTCTGCGCTACCATCTCAGGATGAATATCTCTGCTCAAACTCCTTGCACTAGCTTTATGCACTTTAGATAGAGCACTGGATAAGGACTCAGAAAACCTGGGTTCTCGTCCCACCTCTGCCATTGGGTAACCTTGAGCAAGTCAATTCCTAGCTTTGTGCCTCAGTTTCCCCATCTGTAAAATGGGAATAATGATACTAATCTCCATTATAAAGTGCTTTGAGAGTATGGCTACACTTGGAGCTGGTGGTGTGATTCCCAGTTTGAGTAAATATATTTGCGCTAGCTCTGATCTAGCTTGCGTGCTAAAAATAGTTGGGTAGCTATGCTACCACCAGCAGCAGCAAGCGATGGCACAGCTTAGCTCCTCGAGTACATACCCATGGGGTCTGGGCGGATTTGTACTTGAGGCAGCTAGTCTGTCCTGCTGCTCACTGCTGCCCGTGCTACCCCGGCTACACTACTATTTTTAGCACGCTTGCTCTATCTAAGCTAGTGGATCTAGGTCTACTTGAGCTGGGAATCACACTCCTATCTCCAAGTGTACACATCTCTCTCTCTCTCTCCAAGCTGAGTTGGTTGATCAGCATTTCTCTCTTTCTTGGTGGGGAAGCAGAATGCATGCTTGCAAGTCAGAAGCCTGAAGATCATGTCTGTTGAAGCCATATATAGATTTCAAAGAATAACTCTATGGCTAGCTATTCCCAAATAATGGTATTTGGGAGTAGATTGCCATAAATTATTACAGCAGCTCCACCCAAAAGCTCCTCAGACACCCGATGGCATGCTTGGAGTGTTAGGAGCCACTATGTCTTAAATGAAAGGACACAGAGAGAAGACTGATGACTTCACCCATGTGAAGTATATTTAGATATTGTTGGACTATTCAATGACAGGCTATTGCCCTGTAAGAATTTCCCATCTGAATCCAGCTTTGGTCCATGCAACCTTTGTTCTCTGAGCCCAATTACTGGCCCCTCTCCACTGGCTCGAAAACGGGTGGATGTTTCTCCCTGAAAAATTTCAATGAAAAGGGGAAAATGTTCACTTTTGACAACAGTTTTCTACAGATTTTTCAAGTTTTAGGGCATGTCTACACTTACCTCTGGAGCGATCGAGCCACTGGGGTTCTAGTGAAGACGCGATAAATCGATCACCGAGTGCTCTCCCGTCGACTCCGGTACTCCACCAGAGTGAGAAGCGTAGGCTGAGTCGACAGGGGAGTGGCAGCAGTCAACCTACCGCAGTGAAGCTATTTTCGTAGCTGAAGTTGCGTAACTTAGACCAACTTAGCTCGCCCCCCCCCCCAGTGTAGACAGGGCCGGTGCAAGGAAGTTTCGTGCCCTAGGTGAAACTTCCACCTTGCGCCCCCCCCACCTCCCCTCCGCCCTGAGGCGCCCCCCCGTGGCNCACCCCAGCTCACCTCTGCTCCGCCTCCTCCCCGAGCATGCCACCCCCGCTCTAATTCTCCTCCCCTCCCAGGCTTGCGGCGCCAAACAGCTGATTGGCGCTGCAAGCCTGGGAGGCGGGAGAAGTGGAGCGGCGACTGCGCGCTCGGGGAGGGGGCGTAGGAACGCTGTAAAAAAAATCGGGGGCACCGCTTTTTGGTGCCCCCAAATCTTGGCGCCGTAGGCAACGGCCTAGTTTGCCTTAATGGTAGCACCGGCCCTGAGTGTAGACCAGGCCTTAGTTAAAACACCAAAAATTGAATTTTTTTTCCATTTTCAGCAATCAACAATAAACCTTTTTTTTTTGCTATTGGCAACCAAAAATGGGTAAAAAATTGACCAGCTAAGCAAAAAGTTCTGGCTGTGCTCCAGGGAGATTGTTTGAACATAAGCATGTGCCTGAAATGAAGCATGGGCTTAAGTGGTGCTCTGAATTAGGCCTTTCATTTCTGTATCACATCATCTGTGATGTAGGAGTTTGTATAAACAGGAATTGTTACAAAGAATTAAAAACACATATAAGCAGAAGAATGGCCGTACTGAGTCAGACCAATTATCCATCTAGCCCAGTATCCAGTCTCTGAGTGACTGGCCAGATGCTTCAGAAGGAATGAACCGAACATGGCAATTATCGAGTGATCCATCTTGTTGGCCAACCCCAGCTTCTGGCAGTCAGAGGTTTAGGGACACCCAGAGCATGGGGTTGTGTCCCTGATCATCTTGGCCAATAGCCATTGATGGACCCACCCTCCATGAGCTTATCTAATTCTGTTTTGAGACCAGTTGTACTTTTGGCCTTCACAATGTCCCCTGGCAATGAGTTTCACTCACTGGATATCTAGACTGTGCTGTGTTTGAAGAAGTGTTATTTTTATTTTTTTTTAAATCTGCTGCCTATTAATTTCATGGGTGATCCCTGGTTCTTGTTTTATGTGAACACATATTTAATCATTTCACATGATGTGGTTTGCACCTCCCATTCAGCAACTTATCTGCCAAGGAAGGCTTTTTAATATCCCCCAATGGATTAGGTTAGCTTTAACTCTGCATATGCCATATTCCCTGCATGGCTTTTACATCCAGTTCTCTGAGCTTTCATAGGAGATCACAATGACAGACAATGTTAAGGCTACTGAGATTAGAAGATTTTTATGAAAGCTTTTGCACTTAATGGTTTAACTGAGGACTTGACTGTGTCAGCAAGAAATTTGGAGAAAAAGAAACAATATAATTAGAAAAATTATATGTATACTGTAACATAGTATATTAAAGTACATGCCACTTGTACTTAATCATAAAATCCATTTAATCGGGACATCTCTTGGAGAAAATCTAATTTAAAGCTAATGACATTTAATAGCTATAGCTGCTGCTTGTGGGGATGGTAATTCCACATAATTGGGATGCCTTCAGGTGATGTACTGGAACTTAGGTCTTTGTGTGTGTCACAACTGCATGCTGATTTTGGCTGTTTGCTTATCTGACAACAGCCGTTGGTCCCTTTTTCACTGTCAAGAATCAAGAGAGCCTACAAAAGGGTATGAAGTCCTTCACCACTGCTTGATCTTGGCATCTACTGTAACATGCTTATTCCATACCAGCTACACATGCTGGGTATGTTGACCTGTTACCAGCCCTGGGCTCTGTACCTATCCTGGTACAGAGTCACCTTCCAACCTTGTAGGACCTGTCCCATATAGGTAAGAAGATCTGTAGCTTCCTAAACAGTAACATTACTATTGCAGAGGTGTCTTCTCTCAATTCAGAATTCTTAATCAGAGCAAAAGGCCATCCACAGGGATGTCTAGAAGAAGCAGATTCTAGGGCATTTTGCCAACTTTCCCTCTGTCCAAAGCTCTGTTGAAGCTATTGCTGCTGAATTAACAGCCACTGTGTTTGTCTATGCAGTCACTGCAGTATCAGCATCCAACTTATTACTGAAGAGTGCTTTGGTGATACCTTGAATATGAAAGTGCCAAACAAAGCCAAATTCTACTCTTATGTATGGAACTCTCTTCCTTATCCCAACGGGGTATAACTGAGTGCAAAAACTGTTCCTTTCTTCTTTCAGTTCTCTCCATAAGACTCATTGTGTTCACAAAGCACAACACTTAGGTCTTGTCTACACACAAATGTTGCACCAATTTAAATAAATTGGTTTAGAAATTGATTTAAACTGGTGCAACCCTCTAGCGTAGACCGTCTTAATTCAGTTTATATTGATATAGCTTGTGGCTTTAGTTAGCTCATTACAAACAGTCACTCTACTCAATAATTTTTTTTAAACAGTAAGATAACCCTCCTCTGAGTGTTGTCTGTTTAGGCTTTAAGATCCTCAAGGCAGGGCTATTTTTGTGAGTGTGTGTATGGCTTGTACATCTATGAGCAAATAATTATAAAGACAGCACAATCATTTAAATTACAACATCTAGCTCTTATATAGCACTTCTCATCTATAGACCTCAAAGTGTTTTAGAAAGAAGGGCAGTATCATTACCTTGATTTTACAAATGGGGAAACTGAGGCACACAAAGGTTAAAGTGACTTGCCCAAGGTCATCCTGCAGATCAGTAGCAGAGTCAGGAACAGAACCCAGCTCTCCTGAATCACAGTCCAGTGCACTGGCCACTGCACCATACAGCCTCTTGTACAGTAGGCCATACTTTGCACTCTGTTGTACTCCACAGTATAGTGGTTGGGTGTAACTGAAAGCACAAGTTTCCCTGTCCTGATATGAATGTGTGATCAATTCCAGTTCTCTCTCCCTTTTTAAAAACGAGAAAATTAAATGTATATGGTGTGGGGGGGGGAGTTATTGTAATGTTATAGAGAAGTATTTGCACACATGCAGGACAGGAAATTCCAAGTTTTGTTTCCCACACTCAGTGTAACTCATCCACATTACATGTAAATATTAAGGCACTACATTTTATATACTACACATAAATACAAATTATATATACACACCAAGTAGTTTGTATGGGACTCATACATTCAAATTCCTAGATTATTGGCATACAAAATCTCAACCACAATATCACGTTTAACACAGTCTTTCCCTTTACTTTGCTACAGAGCTCAAGGTGGTTTGGAACCAATATTGGAAGCAGACATGGTAACAGAAAACGATGGGCCTGATCCAGTACTCACTGAGGTTAATAGAAATACTCCCATTGACTTAGTGAGCTTTGGTTATCTCTTTGTCACCTGCGCAGGGACACTTTAATGACTTCATCCAGCCTTCTATGTTTGTCAGCCTTCACTGTGATGTGGGGGTCAGAGAGGGGGTGGTGAGGATTTAGGCTAGTAAGGGAGGCAGCAGGAATGAAGAGATCTGAAGAGGGAACCCTGCATGGAAAGAAAGGTCTAGAGCCAAATTCTCTGCTGGTATACATGGTGCAGCACCACTTACTACAATGGAGTTTTGCCCATTTACAACAGAAAACGTGGTCTCTAGAATTAAAATCAACCATACTTGAAGTATGTGGAACAAAAAGCACAATGGAAGCCAGACGTGTAAAAAGATCCATGATATGCATGTCACTGGTGCTTCTCTCTCACAAAAACATGTTGCACATTCACAGGGAGTGGCTGAATTGTGTTAAGCCCTTAAAGTGTGACTGGAAAGTTCTGCCCTGTGATATACAGTGTTTATGCAGGGAATGGCATCCAAAAAGCAGAGGTTAGAGTAATGGGGGCAATGATTTTTTACAGTCCAAATGTCCTTCTGGTGCTATATGCTGTTTCTTTAATATTCCAAAGTCCACCTCAGTAGGGTGAGAATTTGCAGCCCTGCAAATTTGTTCGATTTATATTAGGGTTCCCCTATCCCAACAGATGGGTTTCACATTCTTTACTGATATTCATCATAGATTTCCACTCATCTCCCACCCCTTCACTCAGCACTTCAGGAAAAATAAAACTATCCGCCAGAGGTGCCGACTTTCTACTGTGTCAGGGGCTGCTCGACCCCTGCTCTGCCCCAGGCCCTGCCCCCACGACCCCACTTCGCCTCTTCCCACACTGTCCCACCCCCTCCCCTGAGCGTGTCCCATCCCCGCTCATCTCCCTCCCCCACACTGCCTCCTACACGTAGCAGAACAGCTGATCCACAGTGGGCAGGAGGCGCTGGGGAGGGAGGGAGAGATGCTGATCAGGGGAGCTGCCGGTGGGTGCTAAGCACCCACCATTTTTTCCCCATGGGTGCTCCAGCACTGGAGCACCAACGGAGTTGGTGCCTATGCTATCTGCCCTTCTTATTTAACTTCAGTCACCTCGGAATGAGAGGTTTCAGAGTTGTAGCCGTGTTAGTCTGTATCAGCAAAAAGAACAACACTTGTGCCACCTTAGAGACTAACAAATGTATTTGAGCATAAGCTTTCGTGGGCTAAAAACCACTTCATTGGATGCATGCAGTGGAACACTTTTCATCGGATGCATGCAGTGGAAGATAAAGTGTTCCACTGCATGCATCCGATGAAGTGGGTTTTGATTCACGAAAGCTTATGCTCAAATACATTTGTTTGTCTCTAAGGTGCCACAAGTACTCCTTGTTCTTTCTTCTCGGAATGAGAGATATCCTTGTCCCTCCCCGAGATTGAGAATCACCAGAGCAGTTCTCACCCTCCCTGATGGTCTTCAGAGATGGACCTGCAGACCCCAATCTCCCAAAGAGGATGTGAACTTCACACCACTCCACAGCTGAGCAAGGACAATATTTCATTGCCACATTATTATGCACCAACGTGCACACTAAAGCCATTTCTGTTGATTCAAAATAGTATTTACTGACGTATGTAGAGCAGTTTACCATTCGTTATGGAAGATAATATTGTAGATACAAGAACAAATTGAATATATGTAGCGCAGAAATTGCCATCATGCACCCAAAGCTGATGTGTTTGAATATTTAGGATAGATAAGGTTTCTCCAAGGACTACCTCTCAGCATATTCACCATATTTAATTTCATATTCTTACTTACAAGTTCTTCAAGCATATTACTCAGAAAAGAAAAAGACACTTAATATTTTCTTGAGAAAACCTTGCACACACTTCTCCTATCCTCCAACCTCTGGGATCTTTGCAAAGCATTTTTATTTCCCCTCCTTGAGGTAATATCGCAGTCAGAGCAAAACCAATCCAGGCCCATTATTCTAGAGTGGAGTATGGGGGATCTGATTGCTGACTATGCAAATCCATTCCACTTATGTACTCTAAATACTGTAGTGTATTTGCTCGGTACTTGGACAATACAATTAGATGCTAAAACCCTAACACAGTTATCAGATGCCATTTGGAATGAGTCTCAAAGATACTTGTGTGTAATGGATATGAAAGGATTAGAAAGCAAATGAGGAAGGAGATGGGATTTCGTCTCTCATGATTTGTGTGGGGACTTGGTGCAAAGGGGTGAGGAGTGCTCATAAACGACGTGGTCGAATAGCAGTGGCTAGAGCAAAGCACAGTTGAAAGAGGGTATGTGCAAGCTGCTCCGTATTGATGTCCAGAACCTCAGGCCAGGGCCGGCTCCAGGCACCAGCCCACCAAGCTTGTGCTTGGGGCGGCACCTGGAGGGGGGCGGCGCGGCGCGGTGCTCCGGCTCCAGCTGCCGGGGAGAGCGGAGCCTTAGTGGGCTCGCCGCCCTCCCCCGGCACTCTGGCCGCCGGGGAGAGCGGGGCCGCGACTGGGCTTGCCGCCCTCCCCCGGGGCTCTGGCCGCCAGGGACAGCGGGGCCGCAACTGGGCTCGCCGCCCTCCCCGCGGCGCTCTGGCCGCTGGGGAGAGTGAGGCTGCGACTGGGCTCGCCGCCCTCCCCGCGGCGCTCTGGCCGCCGGGGAGAGCGGAGTCCCGGCCGGGCTCTCCGCCCTCCCCCCGGGGCTCTGGCCACCGGGGAGAGCGGAGCCCCAGCCGGGCTCTCCGCCCTCCCCCGGCGCTCTGGCCGCCGGGAGAGGGGAGCTGCGGCCGGGCTCTCCGCCCTCCTCCCAGCGTTTTGGCCACCGGGGAGAGCGGAGCCCCGGCCGGGCTCTCCGCCCTCCCCCCGGCACTCTGGCCGCCGGGGAGAGCGGAGCCCTGGCCAGGCTCTCCGCCCTCCTCCCGGGGCTCCAGCCACCAGCGGCAAAAAAGCCAGAGCCAGCACTGCCTCAGGCTATATCTCCAGAAGGCATACTCAGGCTAGCTTAAGAATAGTAGTATAGCTGCGGTAGCATGGGTAGTGGCCAGCAGCAGCACATGCTGGCCACCCTAAGCACATACCCACAGGGTGTGAGGGTGGGTAAGTACTTGAGGAGGCTATTCCATGCTACCACTTAACACTGCCCATGTACTGTGGCTACACTAATACAGTTTGCACGCTTGCTCAAGGAGAGCTAGTCAGGGCTGGCTCCAGGCACCGGACTACCAAGCTTGTGCTTGGGGCAGCACCTGGAGGGGGGCGGCGTGGTACGGTGCTCCGGCGCCAGCCGCCGGGGAGAGTGGAGCCGCAGTGGGCTCGCCGCCCTCCCCCGGCGCTCTGGCCGCCGGGGAGAGCGAGGCCGCGACTGGGCTCGCCGCCCTCCCCACGGCGCTCTGGCCGCCGGGGAGAGCGGGGCCCCGGCTCTGCTCTCCGCCCTCCTCCCGGGGCTCCAGCCACCAGCGGAGCCGCGGCGGGCTCGCTGCCCTCCCCCTGGCGCTCCGGCCAGTCGGGGAGAGCGGCCCGCGGCCAGGCTCAGCACCCTCCCCTGCCGCGCTGGAGGCGGGGGTTGGGGCAGCGAGAGGCTTTTTTGCCTGGGGCGGCAAAAAAGCCGGAGCCGGCCCTGGAGCTAGTGCGAGTATGTCCAATCAAGCTGGGAACCACTTCCACAGCTTCAAATGTAGACATAGCCACACACTCCGGTCCTGGGCCCACCAGTTTCTGCCTACGCACCTCAGTCCTGACCTGCAGCGCTTACTCCTGTTTCAGTCCTGGGCTCACACAGAATTCCGCCAATGCCCATTACTCTTGACAAGCAAGACCCCTGTTATTTTTGTCCTGAGCGTCTCACACAACCCTGCCAGTGCATCCAAGTCCTCATTGGCACAGCTCTTTGGTAGTCCAGTGCTGGGCTTCTCCTGTCCAAGCAGAGATTGCCAGCAGTGTCATTCAGGGGTTTTGCAGTGTGAACAAATATCCATTAGGGACTAGACTGATACCGAGCAAACTAATTTTTAGTTATGATCTAAGTAGGATTTGAACACGGGACTGTAGGTCAGAAAGGCCAGTCAACAATCCACTATTTCAAAACAAAACAAAACCAACTTCCCAAACCTTATGTGACAGAATGTACCCGTATCCACACCCTACACACTATTGTTATAATCTTTGTACAAAGTATGCCTTGTGATGTATCACTTGAAAACTCACACGATGCTGGCCATTAATGTCCTGGGAGAATTGTGTGTAACAACACTGGATGAAATTATAAGATTGCCCTATATGATGTTATAAACTCATGTTCCAAACCACAGCCCTACCCAAGCAGAAGTTGGCAAACAGGTTTGTCCTAAACTAAAGAATGTGTGCTCGGCTCAATTTGCATTTAAGCAGTAAACGGGAGACAAAGGAAGCTCAAAGAGGTGAGAAAAAAAGCAGCAGGGACCATCCTTCCTTAGAAGCTTTTTGCCTCCTGATTTTCAGCTGGTAATGTTTTCCAAAAGGGGGCCTGAAACCATAAAAAGGAGGGACAAGCACCCCATGATACCCCCATCTCTCTCCATGCCCTTTGCATTGATGGCACCTGAAACAATAAACGAAGATATGTTGGATTCCGGGAGAAGGGGTCCTGACCTAAGAAGTTTGGTCAGTAAGACTGCTGAGAGCATGTGGTGGGAAAACTTAGCTTTGAATTTAGCATAGTTTACATAAGAACATAAGAAAGGCCATACTGGGTCAGACCAAAGGTCTATCTAGCCCAGTATCCTGTTTTCTGACAGTGGCCAATGCCAGGTGCTTCAGGGGGAATGAATAGAACAGGTAATCATCAAGTGATCTATCCCCCGTTGCCCATTCCCAGCTTCTGGCAAACAGAGGCTAGGGATACCATCTGCCCATCCTGGCTAATAGCCATTGATGGGCCTATCCTCCATGAACTTATCTAATTCTTTTTTGAACCCTGTTATAGTCTTGGCCTTCATAACATCCTCTGGCAAAGAGTTCCACAGGTTTAAACTTGCTACCTAATAAAACATAGTTTGTTAAATTAGGCATCAATTGCATTTTATCTTTATTTTCTTGTAAACATTTCTGACTTTTATGCCTCATTACTTAAAATCTCTCTCTTTGTTTTATTGTTTTATCCGATCCAGCATGTTTAAATTGAAGTGTCTGGGAAATTCCATTTGGGGTGGCAAATTGTGTGTGTTTTCTTTCTATGAAAACAAATAACAGACCTTATATAATTTGTATTGTCCAGGAGACAGCTGGGCAGTACAGAACATACATTTCTGGGGGGAAATCTAGGACTGGAAGTATGTTGGGGTCACCCTGCAGTATAACCCAGGCTGGTAAGAGCCAAGGTGTGGCTGGCAGGCTGCAGCACACACAAAGACATAGCTGGAGGCTGTTTGTGAGCAGTCCAGGCTGGAGGTTACAGCAACAAAGCAATGTAATGGGCACCCCAGGTGAGAAGGCGGGGGTGACACAATTAGTCATTAGTCTGGATTGTACACCAGCTATGTCACATCCTACCAAAACAAAAACACTGCACTGAACACACAATTCTCCGCCTTGTGAGGGGATGAAAGAAAGAACAAGCCACCCATGACAGACGTTAGTCATATCACTGCTGAAAGGTGCTCAGATACTAGAGTGATGAGGGTAGCATAAGAACCTACATAGAATAAAATAGAAACACCCCAGCCTTCCCCACTTTTCATTTCAACTGAAGTTTGGCCCCATGAAGCAGGGTCTCAGCCATCCTCAAACACCACCGAGGTACTCAGACTAGTTTCTGCCTGTTCCATACAGGGTTCTGAAATACCACCTCTCTATCTTTTTTCTGATTCAAACACATCTACTTTCACATTCCCTGCGGTTCTGGCTCCAGCTTTGAAGCCCCTTTCTCCTTCCCTCCCCCCTCCAATGCTCCTCCCGCATCTCCCTGACAAGAAAAGAGGAGAGGGAGGCATTTTGCCGTAAACAGCAAGAGAGTTTTATGGCAGTAATCAGCATTTGCAAATGGAGATTAACAAAACTGCAAACAAGCCTGTATGTGATAACTCTAAAGCCCAACCTAATCTTAATGAAATCTACAAGATATATTTATATAAATAATGATGATTTTCCCCGCTTTCGATATAATGTAATTTGTGCATGCAGATTGCAAGTGACACACACGATTGTTTTGCCTCCATAAACTCCCCAACTTTAAAGAGCTTACTGACAGCTCCCTGCCAAGCGGAGATATGTGCTGACAGAGCTGTCTCAACTTTATTCACCTCCAGCAGGAGGGCTCTCTTGCTTTTCTTTTAAAAATACATTTCATTTAATTCCTTACCTCCCTGAGGATCTCAGACAAGGCCAGCTCCTGAGAAGAATGGTTCTCTGAATGCTGGCCAAGTTGTGTGTGGTGGCGTGGGGGGAGGGATATTTTTGGCTGAGAATTAGGGGGGCTCTGCATGGGCCGGAGGCAGTTTTGCTAGTGTGTCGGTGTGCTGTGTTGGGAAGGGAGAGGAATCAGAGCTGGAGAAAGCATTGGGGGCTCCTATGACTTACCCCCAGTTCCTAAGGTCATCCCTATGAGGACTGTGTGCTGTATTCTTGGGCCTTGGCTACACTTACCAGCTAGTTCGACGGCTGGAAATCGAAGTTCTGGGTTCGACTTATCGCGTCTAGTCTGGACGCGATAAGTCGAACCCGGAAGTGCTTGCCGTCGACTGCGGTACTCCAGCTCGGCGAGAGGAGTACCGCGGAGTCGACGGGGGAGCCTGCCTGCCGCGTGTGGACCAAGGTAAGTTCGAACTAAGGTACTTCGACTTCAGCTACGTTATTCACGTAGCTGAAGTTGCGTACCTTAGTTCGAATTGGGGCGGGTAGTGTAGACCAAGCCTTGGAAATGTATATTTAGCCTGATGCAGACAGAATTACCACAAAAGAGCTATTGTCAGTGTCTCTGCTGCCTGGGTGGGAAAGAACATAGCCCCCTCGGTACTCTGGTGAAAAACAAGGCCAAACCTCGTAAGCCTAAAACTAACTAATTAACTAACTAACTAGGAGAACCATCACACTCTTGCATGCGTGGGAGGCGAGAGAAGGGCATTGCCTTTCCCTGCTTCATGCATTCGTATTAGGGTGACCAGATGTCCCGATTTTATAGGGACAGTCCTGATTTTTGGGTCTTTTTCTTATATAGGCTCCTATTATCCCCCACCCCCATCCCAATTTTTCATACTTGCTGTCTGGTCACCCTAATTCGTATGTTGTGCCCCAGAAGAGAGGCCTCCTAAGATTACCGGTTGGCCTAGTGGAGCACTCACTTTGGAGGCATCTGACTATAGTTCCCATCTCAACACAGGTCTCCCCAATGAGCTCTTACCCAGGGGAAGGTCCTGACTGTAGGCAATAAGCCAAGTGCCCTCTGAGAGATTTGGCCTAAGAGTGTATATGGCAGCAGAGTGCACCACACAATCTATCAGATACATGATATGCATTCACGGGTGTGAGCGTGAACGTGTTCCTGGCCTAGACAGGGAATTACCTTGAGTTCCTACAGAAAAGGCACCTCCCCCCACCCCCAAATGTGTCAGTATCACATTCTGGTAAACACAACTGTAGGAGCCAGTTATAGGGTGATGAGATTATTTTAAACAGAAAACTGGGCCATCTCTCAGTTGTCACGTGGTGGAGCAGGTTTGGCTGTTTGTTGGCACCTGGAGTGGTGTGTGAGGTTGGGTTGGGCTTGTTAATGAGGAGAGCAAGGGTGGTTTGCGGTTCTTAGCATTGTGGGTGCAGAGGAGTTCCAGAAGCAAAAGGACAGGATCAGGGTTGCTTGCTACCATGAAGAACTTCACTCACACTTCTGGCCACCTGTGGCTTTTCTAGCACTCAGAGTAGATCATCATGCTTCCTCCCTCTGAACTGCCCCCTGACACCACCTTCCTACATCCTAAAATGAACTTGGGGCCCTGGTGAGTGTGTGTTGCGCCCCAGGATGGAGTTTCTTTGTTGTGTTGTTGCACATGCTGCCCCACTCCAGAGATTATGATGCTTCAGAGCCCAGTCTGACATGATTTGGAACGTTCCAACTTCCACTGCACTCTAGCGCAGGCAAGAGTCCCAGCAAAGAGGTAACTTGATGCAAGTTCACCTTGATGAAAGAAATTACAAGGGACGAGGAAGTGCAGAGGAGTGGCCAACTGCTAAGTATGGAGAGATTATCCATCTGGTCGATTGTACTGAAACATGGTTAAAGCGATTTCAATATTACTGGATGGGACACTGCACAAAACAGACCTCTAGTCACCCAAACCAATGTGTTCATTAATACCCAGGAGAGGTAAAGAATGTGGTTCCACAAGGGAGGTCTCTGAGGACTAGCAAAGAACATACATTATCCACAGTTCCTTACATTGCTTTTTTTCCTCCCTGTCCAATAGTCACACTTGAAAGCTGCTGGTAGGTATTTTAGACTGATTCCATCTGCTGCTCCAGAATTCCAGCCATAGCCCCTGGAGCAGAGAAAGTAGCTTAGAGGCCCATGTGCAGCCATCACAGGACTACAGACAAAAAAGAATCCCCCAAAGGTGTTATCCTTGCTCTGGGCTATTCACAGCCAGAGGGCACAAGCACTTCTTTGCCGGGGCTCAAATTAGGCACGGTGGAGATGGGAAGTAAACAGGAGCTTAACATAAACTATGAGATTTGCATTTTGCAATCCTCTTTAGTACCTCCTGTTGACTGCTGACATTGCAATATCTTCAGGACTAGCAAATGCAGGTCATTGGGAAGGAGGGGCAAGGGGGAATACAGTGGAGGGAGCCTATTTCACTTTAGACATTTTAACATCTTGCACGCTGTTCTGCCTGCTCATATGTGACAGGCTTCTCCTAATTTGGTTTGACAATGAGCTTTGAATGCTGTAGAGTGCTGACACATCTCTGGGGATCCACATTCATGTTTGCTCATTGTAACCAGTCAGATAACTTTCCATCCCACAGGTTAAATGGGAAGTAGTAGTACTGGATCGTTTTCAACAGGCTATCGCCCTTGTGTCATTCAGGATAAGCTTTCATGGCAGGTTAAGTTTTGTAAAGTCACAAGTCATTTAGCCCGTCTTTCAGGAATGCCAACTGCTTATGGCTCTGGTCTGTCTGTCTGTCTAGAGATCGGCCTACCGCCTGGTTTTATGTATCTAAATCTAGAATATTTATGCCCACAGCTTCTGTATATTTATTTGCAGCATCTTCCTTTTCCTCTCTTTCCATCTAATGCCATGTGTGCATGTCACTGGTTACCTGTCTGTGTGGATCAATAGCCACAAATCAGTTATTTGAAATTAGATATACCAGTACAGATTAAACCTCAAAAGCTGGACATATGCAATAGCCCTGCAGTATATACAAATGTTCATTCATGATACTTATTAGGGTTTGCAAAGGAACCTTGGGGAGTTAGGTGCACCGAATTTCAATGGGGCTTGGATGCCTAACTCTGTTTTAGTCTCTTTTGAAAATCCCAACCATTTTTCTTTATTTGTTTGCAGCAACACCCATTATGTTCTATTTGCTTTCCAGACATATGAGGGAGTGTCCTCGCCCCAAGGAGATCTCACTCCAAGGACGGACAGACAGGCAGGTAGACAAAGGTCAGGGAAGGGGCACAACAAAAGTAGGGTTACCATATTTCAGCAAGCAAAAAAGAGGATGGGAGGAGCCCCGCCCTAGCCCCGCCCCTGTCCTGCCCTAGCCCCGCCCCTGCCCCACCCACTTCCCACCCCCCTCAAAATCCCCAACCCTCCCCCCCGCTCCTTGTCCCCTGACTGACCCCTCCTGAGACCCTCCCCCCAATCCTAACTGGCCACCTAGGACCCTACCCCCTACCTGTGCCCTGACTGCCCCAACCCTTATCCACACCCCCACCCCCAGACAGACCCCTGGGACTCCCACGCCCCATCCAACCACTCCCCACCCCCTGACAGCCCCCCCCCGAACTCCCGACCCATCTAAACCCCTCTGCTCACTGTCCCATTGACTGCTCTGATCCCTCTCCCCACTCCTGCCCCCTGACAGCCTACCCCAACCCAACCCCCCCCCCGCTCCTTGTCCCCTGACTGCCCCCTCCTGGGACCCCTGCTCCTAACTGCCCTCCACAACCCCACCCCCTACCTAAGCCTCCCTATTCCTTATCCCCTAACTGCCCCTTCCTAACTGCCCCCCAGGATCCTACCCCCTACCCACCCACCCCCCAGAAAGCCCTCCCCAAACTCCCGACCCCCCCATCTCTTGACTGCCCCCTCCAAAACCTCCCTGCCCCTTCTCCGACCCCCCGGCTCCCTTGTCGTTGGCCTTCGGTTCGCCTAAGGTCTCTCTGGGAACTTGCTCAGGAACGGCTGGAGCCGTTCTCTCCGCACGCTGGGCAGCAGCGGGGGAGGAGCTCCAGACTGCCGGAGGTGAATGCAGGGAGGGAGGGAGGGAGGGAGGGAGTGAGCTATGCTGCAGGGGAGGCGGAGGGACTCTCTCTCTCACTGTCGGAGCCCCATGTAAGTGGCACCATCCGGCTGCCCTGTTAGCCGTGCGTGCTCTGCATGGGGGGGAGAGGGAGGGGGGAAGTCCGGACATTAACAAATTCCCCCCGAATGCTATTTTTAGTTCAAAAATCCGGACATGTCCGGGGGAATCCGGACGAATGGTAACCCTAAACAAAAGGGCTTTTCTATGCAAATCAACAAGATCCATCACAGACAGTATGGTACAAGGACTTTTAAGAGGAGCATACATGTTAGGATGGTAGGGGCCTTATGAATGAGATCAAGGAAACTGTACCATTCGAATGGGGTTGCTTGGAAGATAGCATGGAGGCAACTGTTCAAGAGTCTGATAAGCGGATGGGAATGTAAGGGATGTGGGTGGGATGTGAAATAAAACTTAGCAAGTTTATAAGCAGAATTATACAGAGTCACCATCATCAGGTACAATACAACTCTCCCTTTGCCCTCATTTGCGAATGTTAAAACAATATGGGAAGTGATTTAGGCCTGGAGAAGGCTTCTTCTGCATGTCTGTTGTTCCTCTCACATACAAATCTATCTAGATACCACTCAAAGATCTTCTGTAAAGACACATGCATATATTAGAACCTCCTAGACAGCCCTCCAGCTGGAAAGTGAAACTATTGTCATTCTTGTTTCCAAATTTTAACAAAACGCTAGCTGTTTTTGATGCCAAAAAAAAGGGGGGGGGAATGTCACAAAGTGAAAAAGGTAAACATCTCCCTAAGGTAAATTCACAGAATGAGAATATGACCATGAATACCCATGTTTCCTTGAAGAAAAGATGGGAAAATTTCAGCTGGGGTAAAATTTACAGATATTATCAACACATATAATGGAAACGATCACTCATTTTTTTAAAAAGGTTCCATGCACCAGGGCACTTTGCACTAATTCACTACCACTGTTCCCATTTAATATCAATTTACATTAAATGGAATCAAAACATCTAATGTTAATGGAAAATGACTGATTAGCTTCTCCAGAGGGCATTTACTGTCAGTTACTGCACACAATGCTGGGTGGTTTTGCATTTAACACTGCTATATAATTTGAGGCTTTCAGAATGTTACCTATAAACCAACAACCTTGTGAAACAATGACAGGAATAGAACGTTCTCACTTTCTACCACTGAAGAGTTGCCTCTGTCTTGGGGAACTTAATGGCAGTTTGCAGAGGAAACTGATTGCTTAGTGGAAGTTTAAAAACAAAAACAAAAATAAAAAAGTGGAAGGGAAGCAAATTTTCTATCAAGTAAAAACAATAAACCTCAAACAAAAGAGTATAGAAACAGAGAGGTAAAGTACCCCAAACAACTTTAATTCTGCCCCATATCCATCTACCTTCCATTCATATTCATGAGGTTACCTTACACCTTTTTTGTGTGGGATCCGCTGCATAGTCCCACTTGTGGGATCAAAGTCTTTTCCCAGGAGCTTCTGGAACCTTCTGGAAAGCAATGTCAGTTGGGGGCCACATGCCCCTCCCTCTTTCACTCCCTTCCATCTTGGAGGGCTGCAGGGATATAAAAGGGGGAGTGGCCCCAGCCACCCTCAGTTCCTTTCTAACCACCTCAATAAGGTCCTCAGTCTTTTCTCCTCCCCCTCATTAGGCATGTTTTGTTTATAGTTAGTTTCTCACATAATCAGATTTTTCTTTTAAAAGACGAGGTGATGCCCACCAAGCATGAGCTTTGTATGGACCTGCAAGAGTGGGAGGGTCACCTCACACAGCCCTATTAATGGGGGAGGCTTCTCAGGCGTTGTTGTGACCCTAGGAACCCTCAATGCCAACTGACAAAGGGATCACTGTTCTATAACAGCAAGTCCCATCAGGCCTGACAAACTCACTACACCTAGTACACTGCTTCCATAGTATTTATCCAAAGAAGGTCAAGAGAGGTATCTAATAAAAGCTTATGTCCTAGTGATCTTCACAATCATTGTGAGACATGTGTGCGAATGATTTTTAAGAAGTTGCTAATATGTACCGAAAATAGGTTTTTGAGTCTGTGTCCCAGGCAGGGTTGACAAACAAGTTTTGCCAAAGTGATGCATATTCTCCTGTCTGCCTTGGTTCACATACAAAATAAGCATGGAAAGCCAATGCATCTACAGGAAGATGTGAAGCCAATTTGCAGCCAGCACACCAAGCAATAGGTCATGGAGATCATTCTGACTCTGGGGTCAAAACAATGAACCTTGGAACAAAAGGACACATCTTTATCCTTCACTGAGGAAGCAAAAAGGATAGTGCTTTTTGCATTCATGGAAAGGGATTCCCAGGCATGTTGGTTGGTGATGCTGGGAAATTGCTCTAGGTGAGAAACTGCTTTAGACAATGATTTTAGCCTGTTAAAATTAAGTTTAGACTCTAGGAAGCATGTTCTACTTTTTGTTTTATATGTAAACATTTCTATTGTTTCCTTACTCGCTATCTCTTAAATCTTAACTTTTGATCATAAACTTTTCATTGTTTTCACCATAAATAAATCTCAGTGCCGTGATGTTACGAAGGACCTGATCCTGAATTGTACTAGTCAATCTGTGTGTACACTGTTCCCTTGGGGATAGCAAACCTGGTAATTTGTGTGCCTGTCCAGTGATGGGGCTGGATGTGACAGGGGGATGCTTTCAGAGGGACCCATGAGCTGGGGTACACCTATTGTTAACCTACAAGGCAAAGTAAGGGCTGGCAGAGCCCTGAGAAGATTGTTTGGGTTGCTAATAGACTGGTGGTGTCAGGGAGATGACACCCAGTTAAGCATAAGCAAGTCTCTCTTTCATTGAGGCAGGGAGGTAATGAGATGACTCACAATCCTGGGTACCCCAACAAAGCATCACACCTGTCAACTAAGCTTGCAGTGAATAAGTCCAGTGCTGGCTTTGGGAAGCATCCCATAGGAGAGGTTTGGCCTCCTCACATACTCCTGCTTACAGGGGAGGCTCCTTAGCCCAGTTGACAAACTGGCACTAAGTAAATCCAGTGTCAGCTTCAAAGATTGTCCCACAGAAGCAGGTTTGGCTTCCCCTTGCACCTCTGCATGGGGGAGGCATCTCAAGCTGGTCACTGGGTCTGTCCTGGTTGACCTAGGAGACCTAGCTTTGCGCCTAAAGGGGTTCTTTGGCTGTTGAATCCAATTTCCATAGACTCTCGATCCACAGAGTTTGGATTCTGCTGCCAAGCATAGAACTGGGGTTGCAAAACATGGATCTGGCAGCCTAGCATGGATCCAGAGCTGGAAAACCCAGATCAGGCAACCTAGCGTGCATCTGGGACTGCAGAATTCTGATCCAAATCCCACAACCTAGTGTGGATCCAGGGCTACAAAATCCAGATCCGGCAGCCTTGCATGGATTCAAGACTTCAAAACCCAGACCTAACAGCCAAGCATGGAAAAGGGAGCAGCAAAACCCAGATCCACATCAGAGCATAGATACAAAGCTATGGAAAAAATGTGTATGGATCCCTGGCTGATAAGCATGGCTTTGCATCTAAGTGGATCCAGGGTCAAGAGCCTGAATCCAGATTTAGCAGTCAAACACGAAGGACTCCCAAGCACAGTTGCCAAGAAGGGATCCTATTACCTGGGATCCAGCCAACATGAGGATCTGACATCTGACTGTTGAGAGTCACTTGTCTAGATGTCTCTGTACCACTGAGGCCCTGGATCTGCCCAGGTCAGTGGAGTCCAGTAGTACATTTCCAATACCATGAGCAGCAGAACCGCTGATTCTGTGCCCAACATAGCGTCATAAACAAACATATCAGTGTGGAGGTCCTCGCAATGCTGGCAAGGGGAAATGCATTACAAACTGCTGATCAGATCTGGAATGGTGGATCTCTCCATTACAGAAGAGTGTTTTCACGCTGTGCTTCACACACTTTTAGATGCACATACTTGATGCCATGCTGATCTGGGAGAAGGTTTTCCCCTTCCAGCGCTCCATCTTCAGACCCTTGCCCGGCAGGCAAGAACAGAGGAACTGATCCATTCTTAGACTCTTTTACTATCAGACCTTGTAAAAGCCAATTTGTTTGGTCCTGGAGCTGTTAGTTCCCTTGGTTCTGGGGAGGAACTTATGAGATTCTCTTGGGCTCCTAGACCATTCCTAAGGGCTAATTCAGCTGCCAGAATCAGATTTATGAGACACTGACAGGCTAAGAACTGGTGCCAGGATCAGAGGCCCCCTTAGGATAGGAGAGTACTATATCCATCTCAGTTCTATCCATTCTGAGATTCACAGATCCAAAGATTTCTTTGTTACATACCCTCTGTAGGAGAAATAAGGCTTGGTGTTGCAGGAGCCATCTTATGCTTCAGAAAGGACTGCCTTTTGTTTTCAGAGTCTGTTTGTAACCTTTGAAGGCAAAGGCAAATGAGAGATATCTGGTGTGACACAGAGGCTCTTTGACAAAGGGCAACATTATTTGCAAACAACTCTCACCTCAGATCTGACAAAATCACTACACCAAACATGTGTCTTGCAGTATCGTTATCCATAAAAGGTAACACATAAGATAGCTACAGAAAGCTCATGATTTATCAAGATGCATACTCATTGTGAGATTTATGTATGTGTAGTATTTAAGGAATAATGTAACTGTATGGAAAGTATGCTTGTGACAGAGTGGGAATTTTCTGTAAATATTTTGTATGAATTTTGTGTGTGTCTCAGTTTCCCCTATATGCTGCATGGTTAACTAGGTGGTGGGAAAAGCTGTTTACTCTCAGGCAGGCTACAACAAAGGTGGGAATGGCACCTAGCTGTCTTGAGTTTGGGGGCCCAGGTCAATCGAGGGTTCATGAAGACAAATGGCAAATCCGGTCACCGGGACATTCAATACCTAGCAACTAATGACCATGAATGGCCCACCCCACCACAGGAAACCAGCTGTGTTTGACCAACTGGAGAATAAAGGACTGAGGAGGCCAGGTGGGACTGGCCTGGAAACTGGGATAAAGAGGGCACAGAGGGACAGAGTGGGTTACACTGTTTGGCTGGGGCTCTGGGTCAACCAGAATGGACCAAGCTGTAACTTTCTTTTCTCTATGCTAACTAAGGACTTTCTATACTGTGTTCCAGTTGACTAATAAACCCTAATGTCTTTACAATGCTGGCTGAGAGGAGGTTCATTGCTCCCTAGGGGTGTACAAGTCTCTTTCAGTTATCCATCTCAATGGGACTCATCAAACAGAGCTCATAGTGTGAGGCAGCGGTGCTGAAGGCTCTGAGGTATAATCCAAGGAGGCGGTGAAGTCAAATGGCTTACCGTGGAGGAAGAGTGAGACCCCTAGGGGGTCTGGCTCACTGACAGGGTTTCTCCCAGAGACTATTCCAAGGCTGGGGTCAGAGCACCAGTCCTGTGGACCCATGACAATGCTTTCCGGACTTGGAGTAAAAGTTAGTCACTGGGGATAACATCAAGGTGATGGCCCATTCAAGCAAGAGGGAGTTGTTACCCAGCCCTAGTTAGTTAGGGGTGTAAAGCAAGACTCAGTTGTTTAGCCTTGCTCCATCCCAAGACTTTCAATGGAAAACCAACAGAGACAACTGCAAACAACTGAAACCGCTTGGATGCAAAAAAAGGAATATTACATCAGACAGACAATTGCCCTGCCTGTGAATAGAGACAAAAGACTGTTTCAGTATGATGCAGGGTGGAGAAAGGCACTCTGTATCCATTCACTGAGGAGATATCTTGAGGAGTGGCGATATTCTCATGAAAAATTGGATCCTGGTTCCTGTGAAGCCGGCTAGTTCTGCAGCAGACAAAACTTTTTGGGGAAAACCTGCTGTATTAGATAAGAAAGATAATAAGTGTAGACCCAGGACTGCATTTTATGAATTTGTTTTGTATTGTAACCATGTGTTTCCATCACTCCCTCTTGTTTCAAGTTGAATCACTCTTTTTTCTTAAATAAACCATTAGTTTTACTACAAGAGCTGTATGTTATACCAGAATGGTGGTTTAAGGTAAAACTACTTAACTGGGGTACACTGCTCCTTTGGGGACAGAGGATCTGGGATTTCTGTGAGTTGCTAGGGTCAGGGGCTGGATACCTGGCATAGGGAAATGCTTCAAATGGACTTAGGTACTGGGGTGCACCTATTGTTAACTGCAAGAAGAAGGTGTGAAGCAGGGGTGTTGAAGACGCCAAGGTATGGTGCTGTTGCAAAAAAAAAAAAAAAAACAAATGCAATTTTGTGTTGCATTAACAGAGGCATAGCATGCAAGTCATGGAAAGTGATAGTACCATTCTACTCAGCGCTGGTCAGGCCTCAGCTGGAGTACTGTGTCCATTTGTGGTCACTGCTGCATAAAAAGGGTGTAGAGAAACTGGAAAGGATCCAAAGGTGAGACAAAAATGATCAAAGGGATGGATCATAAGCCATATGAGCAAAGGCTGAAGGAACTTGGGATGTTTAGTTTGAAAAAGAGGAGATTAAGAGTCACATCTGTCTCTTTACACATATACTTCTGTTTGGATTCAAAGAATCAATCAATCAATAAAACTACACCTTACTTCTTTTCCTTTCTATGACTCCACGTGTTCCATCAAATGCCTGGTTGTCATGACTATTCTCCATGAATGGTTGGGTATCTATTTGTATACAGACATGCCCCTTAATAGAGTGTCCAGATGTTTCTTCCCTAACAGTTTACACGAACAAGGGTACTTTCATACCCATTTAGAAGATGTGTGGTCACTGAATCCTTGAAATATTTCAGATCTGCTGTGGACAGGTTCCTTACTGGTGCAGTTATGTGATAGCTTCAATACCGGACTATATCTGAGACCTCAGCAAAGCTCTTCATGACTCTACCACTAAAAACTCCTGAGACACAATGTTTCAGTACTTTGCAGATGCCTCATTTCCTAAGACAGGGGAAGAACTTGCTTTCCAGGGAGTTTCCTTATCACCTTCCTGCCATCTGCAGTAATTGTCCTAGAGAGTGTAATGGAGTCTTCATCTTGATTTCTATCCACTCCAAGGTTTGTGATCTCAGCGGGAGATGTGGTTCCATTTAAAGTTATTGGATCTGAGAGTTATTTCCCTGACTTTCAAGGTTTTTTCTCCCCTTCATGAAATTTGAATGTGTAAATTCTGATGGACAGCATTATGGGAATGCATTACACAGACCACCAAAGAGGGGTTTACTCTAGCCAGTTATGTAATTTCCTGTTCATAAAATTCAGTATCCTCACTGGATGTGTCCAATATATCATCTACCAGGGAAAGTCAATGTATTGGTAGATTATTTTAGGAAAATTTTTCAATCAACAGTATAAGTGCTCTAGCAAGGGCTCCATCTTATATTATCTCGTTGTACAAATATCAGTTAAGTCCTTTCCCGACAGGGATACCATGCTTGAATGTGGTCCTGATTCAATATTGCACTTCTTCCTGCATCAAGAACAGGATTTTCTCTATATGTTGCACTTGATTCTACTCAGTTAAGAGGATTTTGAATGTTGGTCCAGCCAGGAGCGGCGCCAAGGTTTTTGCCACCCTAGGCGGCAGCGCTCCTCCTCAGTAATTGGCAGCAGCTCCTCCTCTGAAGCTGCGTTCTCGGAGGCGGGGGTCCTTCCGCTCTGGGTCTTCGGGACACTTCGACGGCGGATCCCAGAGCGAGTGAAGGACCCGTCGCCAAATTTACGCAGCTGAAGAAACCCCTCTGGGTGGCCCTGGTTCTCGTCGGCGTTTCCGCGGCCGCTTTTCTTCCCGCCCAGAGGAATCGCCGGTGAAATGCCGCCCCCCAGATCCTGCCGCCCTAGGGTCGCCTAGTGGAAGCGCCGGCCCTGGGTCCATCTGCCATTAGGTAAGGTCAGAGATTGGCAAGTCTGTCATCAATATCATGATTATGAAATTAATATCCATAAAGCTTTCCAAACTGGGTCTCTGGTCCATGAGATGAGCTGGGAGTCTTGACCCAGGTTTGAAATTTCTCTGGTTGACATCTTAACTCTAGATTGCTTATGCTCTTGATTATGAGTGTTATGCTGAAGTCTAAAAGACATTAATGTAAAACAGGAGTTTTTGATCAGTCAAACCTACTCTATGGCTTGAAAGAGATCTCCCAACTGGGCCGCTCCTAGGTAGACAGACCTGATAAAGTCCTCCCTGTTATTTTAGACTGTTTAAATGAAGATGCCATTCTCGATAGCTCAAATAGTTGGTGAGATATAAGCCTAATTACTATCCTAAGTTGCATTCTTACAGAACAGGTGATCCTGCCTGCCTCTCCATCCCAACAATCTAAGATGTCTAAGGTTTCCATCTCTTTCAGACCACTAACATATTTGCATGTCCCTGGGTCTTCCTTACATTCAGGGAGGCAGGTATCATATTTTTGCATATTCAGAGAACGTAGTCATTATTTATATCAGGCCAAAGTTTATCTGCAAGTTTCCCAATCCCTTGGAGAAATGGAGCTGACATGAAGAGTCAGTCCATCACGGTCCAAAGGCTCTCCATTTATTGCACTAATGTTTCACAATTATGACCTGACAGGACTTCAACCTCTTGGAATTGTCAGTCCTCCTCCAGGACAAAGGTAGCATTTGTGGCATGCCTTCATACTGTCTTCACAGCATCATGTTGCATGATTGATATTGCAGTAATATGTGTTTTTGGAAAAAATGTTCCATTATTAAGACTTTTTTGGGGGGAGAGAAAGATGAATTGTTTCTAGTCACTCCTGACTTGGCATCCAGAGCGGATGCTTGTTTGGCAGTTCTCCTGTCCTTGTTTATCCAGAACTCCTCAGCCTACCTTCCTGTGGATTGTACTGCTTGCTAAATTCCCACAATGGGAATATGCAGTGATCACTCAAAGAAGAAATTAAGGTTACTTACTGTAACCAGAGTTCTTTGAGATGTGCCTCTGCATATTCACACTCCCTACCCACCTTCCCCACTTTTTTGGAGTCTCAAGTTGGATATTCCCAAATTAATGGAAGGAACTGAGGAGTGGTTGAGGCCACTCTCCCTTTCATACTCTGGAAAACACTCCAGGATGGGAGAGAGACAGAGGGTCATGTGGCCCCAATGGACACTGCTTTCCAGAAGGTTCCAGAAGCTTGCAGTGCAGGTACGTGGATCCCCCAAAATGTGATTATGCAACGGCTCCTCTCAAAGAACTCCGGTTACAGGTAAGTAACCTTCATTTTTCATCACAGAAATTTTCAAGGAAAAAAATTGTTTTTAATTAAATTTTCAACAGAAGGTCAAAAATTCGAATATTTTGGCCAAAAAACAAAATATTTTTATTTGGAAATGCTGCTGTGGGGCCATGTGGGTGTTTTAGTTCAGTTGTTTCATGCTCCCATTCTCCGCTACAGGTCCAGCTCTCTGGTCAGACTACACCTCCCAGGATGCACCATGGTCTTCCCCGATGGTGAGGGGAGGCAGCTGCATCATGGGAGTTTAGATGTGTTGCACCATGGGAGATCTAAACCAGATGGGGAGCCCAGTCCATAGAGTAGAATGAGGACATAAGTAAAAACAGATAACAGCTCCCATGAGGCACCAAGGCAGGATATCCAAATTGAAATATTTTTGGCTGAAGTATTCAGTTTTTGGGTGTTTTTTTTAAAAACAATAAATAAGCAATTAAAATATCCCATAGAAAGCAGATGCTTTCGGAGACACTGTTTCCCATGTTTTTCACAGTAATATTATGATATGATTATGTCATAATCATAATGTACTTTATGCAAAATAGGTCATGTGAGATATCATTGGAAAGGTTATGATTTGCTGAAAATGATTATCCTATTTATATGTGTATTTTTTGTTCACTTTTTTGTTCACTTTAACTAAAAGTTTCTTGGCTATTCGGTGTTTGTGGGTTTTGTTTTGTTTTGTTAAACTTCAGTGTTCCTTTAAGAGATTTTTTTCCTCCTGAAGTTTTTACTTGTGTTTAGAAAATTAAATCATAACAATTTTTTTCCTATGGGATTTTCTTTCTTTTTTTTTAAATAATAAAGTTGTCAAGAATATGTTCGAGCCCTGGAGTTATGTAATTAAGTTACACTGTAGATTAGAGCTATTTTTATCATCATATTTTGGTCTCTCATTTGCTAGAATCGCAATAGAACGTTATCAAAATGACACTTATTTGCTTCATGGGAGAGAGTTCATTAGCCCAGATGTGAATGTGCAGTGGTGGTAGATGTACATGGTAGGGGAAGCTCTTTGACCCAGTTCTAGTGAGTGTGGTGGCTTCTAAACTACACTGGAGGCAGGGCTGAAAAAGTCCAGGGGGGTAAAAATGGTCACAGGTGTATAGTGGATTAGATACAGGCTTGGCAGAACTCAAGTTTTTATATATAATTTTGATGGATAATATTGATGTTTCTTTTTAAGTATTTTTTCTATTTTTATCTATATAAATTTCCACTGTTGTGGGAAATTATGGGGGGAGGGGGAGGGCCAGTCAGGTGAGGGGAGGAGGAGAAGTAAAACAATTATTTAATGACAAGCATTGAGATTCAAAAAGGTAAAGTTTTGTAGCCATTAAAACACAAATTGTCAACATCACTTGTCAAAATATTAGGGCTGTTGATTAATCGCAGTTAACTCCTGATTAACTCAAAAAACTAACTGTGATTAAAAAAAAATCACCACAATTAATCACAGTTTTAATCGCACTGTTCAACAATAGAATACTAATTGAAATTTATTAAATATTTTTGGATGTTTTTCTACATTTTCAAATATATTGGTTTCAATTACAACACAGATTATAAAGTGTACAGTGCTCACTTGACAGCCCTACAAAATATACAAAGTATATATCCTTAAATCAAATGCTACCAAGTTCTCAAGCAGCAGTTTTCTTACTTTTGCCTAGCTGTACATTTTTATTATTATGAATGGAAATATCTTTTCGTCAGTGAGAGTGTGCATGGTGAAATTTATGTTTACCAACATTTACTAAGGTCCATGCAGGAATTAGAAGCTCCATAGGAAAGAGTACATTATCCCATGTTTATATATGTGTGTGTGTACTCTCTGAGTGTGATGGTGGTGATGTCGGGAAGGCTGTGTGTATGTGTGCTGATGGTGTGTGTAACTGTAGACACAGTGTGTTGGGGGGAGACTGACATCCTTACTCCAGTACTGTAACAATGATTTTTCTGCAGTGTAAAAGTCCATAGAAATCCATCGCACTTGTGGCAAACATTATAAGATCTGCTGGAGCCTAACAGACTGCTCTGATATCTGTAATTTGGCAGTGAAAAACTTCCAAGCTATGCATTTCCCCTTTTCGCAGGGTAAAGGGAACTAGAATCTTTCGAATAAATCAAATTTGAAGTTTCTAGGCCAAACCATTCTTGAGCTATGGGATGACAAAGGAGCAAGAATTTTTTTTTCCAAATGTGATTTACACCTAATGTTTCAAACTCCTTATTTCAGAAACTGCTTCTCCAATTTTCTTCAAGCCAAAAATAATTATCCACTTTCCCCAGACTGCACGTATGAAATTTGAAGTGGAGCATTTCTGAACATTCGGAGAATGGGGCAAAATATAAGTTCTCAGATATTATGGTGATAAGCTCTACTGAAGTGACTGTACACTTTAACTAATTAAGTAACATTAATTTTAAATGAAGATAGGCTTAAAATAAAGGAAAGCTGGTTACAATCTTAATTATGCAGAGGCTAACTTCCGTCCACTAATCAAAATCCCAGCCGAAGCCCAGTTGTTCACTAGAGGTCATCAAGAATCGAAACCCCTTAGTAGTCACAGATTAGATGCTAAATTGGCCTTCCTTCACTGCATTTAATGCAAATGAGTATGCCAAGGAAATGGCTCTGAATGGAGTATTATAACTAAAGCATTCAGATTTATACAGGGAAAAATAAGTGTTCCTACAAAATGTGCAGGATGTCATTAAGCAAGCTTCTCATTTCCAAGTTAAATTCCTGTGATGCCATGTTCTCAAAATTGTAAGCCTGCAGCAAAAACATCTCTGTGCTTAACTATAAACCTCTAGGGAGGCAAGAACGAGGAAGTCAATCCCATGAGAAAGACAGAGGGGAAGGGCATGGGGAGGAACACAGAGACATACCCGGCCAGCTGCAGGAGGAATTTAGAGAGCGTGGAGAAAGAGGGGATGGGGGAAAGAGACAACCAAGGGAAAGCATTTAGACTGGATGGGGAGAGAGACACAGAGCATTAGAATGAATGCAATTTCAGCTGCCTGCTTTGAAGAAATCATTTTAAAATATGTTCAATACTTTACTGAAAGTTTGCTTAGCCTGACTACCATTATGAACTAAACTTAGCAGCCAGTGACATCTTTCACTTTCTTATGCCTGTGACAGATCAATAGGTCAGGAACTCTCATTTTAACAGTAAAATAACTTTTTAAATTTTAAGTTAAGGTTGCCACTCTTTGCATATGCTAATGAATGTTACAGTTATAAAAATCTAAGCATTTAAGACTACAGAAGGGAATGGTTAAGGGGAAAGATACAAGATTAAAATATTCTCACAGGGTCTACAACCACTAAATAAATGTATGGGTGTAAAATTTGACATTAACTACTCCAAAAATAGCCTTAACTGCCTTCATACCGTAATCCAATCTCAAAAGCCTTCTTAAATTCAACCAACGTGCATCAAATATGTTTGCAATATGGGTTACAAACTTTAACAAACCACCACCCATCCATCACACGTGGGTCACGGAGCATCCTCCAGTTCATCAGACATTATTAGGGAGAGGCATCAACAACTTGGGGCCAGACCTTCAAATGGTGTAAATCAGTGGAGCGCCACTGATTTCAACTGAGTTATGCCAGTTTACACTAGCAAAGGATCTAGCTTCTTGCCTCTTCTTTCCTTCTGGAGACAGGCCCTCCTCAATCTCAACAGTCCACTACGGTCAAGAGATTATGTCATATACCCCATATAGAGTGCGGAAAATAAATGCCTTTCCCTCCATCCACTATTCCATCATCATTTACAGAAAGGAAAACAAACAATCCAACAAAAAAAACAACAGTTGGGTGGCACTCTCCAGAGAAACACTGCTATAGACACATGCCAAAATTATTAGATAAACTGCATAAACTTGCAAGGCCACAAAGAACTTTGGCCCTTTAGCTCCAAAAATGTATTTCATCACTTTTACCTCACTCAATTACAGCCCACCCAACTTCACTTTGCCCCCATACAGTTTGCAAAAATATACAAATTACTAAGAGATTCCTATTTCATATCCATTTTCTATTTCGAACTCATTTCCTATTCAAGGGATCCATTTGCAATATACTCTGGCTGGGATTTTCAAAGGAACCTAAGGGAGTTAGGTGCATAATTCTGTCAGGCTGCTTTGAAAATCCCAGCCCATAACACTACTCACATTACCCACTATGCATAAAACACCAGCTTACATATGTTAGCTGCGACACCATATAGTTAAAACACACACACTTGCAAGCTTTACATACATTTATATAGACCCAGGAGACCCTATGATCTACACATTCCATAACACCAAATGGATCAATCATTCCAGTTCTAAACATAAAAATATTTTCCTGCTCCAATACACACCACTATGAGAATTTATTGAATTCTGACATAACTTAATGCACCCTGGGACTATGTTCCTTTCAAAATCTTTACAGCACATTTGCTAAGCAATATATAAAAACTGCAGTATAAATCCAACATTATATTTCCATTACAGAACAAAACAAAGGGCAAAGTTAAGGGTTTGTGGGCTGTGTAAATCAGGTGAGGTGGTGGTGAATGAGGGAGGATTATATAGCGGTGAGGAACAGACTGAGCCAGATGAGGTGTCATATGGGCCTAGATACCTCTGAGGATCTGGGCCTGTATGTCTAATTCATTTCCAGACATTCTTTTTTTTTTAAAGCTGTAGAGTTGGATTTGAGTATTAGTTGGACTCTACTAAAACACGCTTCAGCTGTAACGCTTTCGCCGAAGCTTTTTGTTTGAGAATCTGCAAATTATCCTCACTGCAATTAGATGTAATAGTTAATACCTTTGTGTAATGACAACCTATTTTCTTTAAATACCGTGAACACATACGTTTTCAAGGAGATTTAGCTACTCGGGTGGGAATGAATCATGCTTAATCTGGAGCATCACAAAGGAAGTTAAACACAAATTAAAATTTCAAACCAGGTGATTTTACAGATTAATCTCACCTACACAGTTACCTGGAAAACTCATGGGTTTGATCCTCATGTTGCTGAACACTCTGGCCCTGCTCCAGCAAAGCACTTTAGCACATGCTTAACTTTGAAGCATCTGAATAGTCTCATTTATAAAACATGTTTAAGTGCTTTTGGGAGCCTAGCAGGATTGAGCCCCTTCACTGCACTATCTAAGGCCTGGATCCACAAGAGGGACTTAGGCGGGGGGGCAAACTTTTTGGCCTGAGGGCCACATCTGGGTATGGAAATTGTATGGCGGGCCATGAATGCTCACGAAATTGGGTGAGGGCTCTGGCTGGGGATGCGGATTCTGGGGTGGGGCCAGAAATGAAAAGTTCAGGGTGCGGGAGGGAGCTCCAGGCTGGTAGGTTGGGGTATGGGGGAGGGGTGTGAAGGCTCCCGCTGTGGGTGCAGGCTCTGGGGTGGGGCTGGTGATGAGGAGTTTGGGGTGAAGTGTGCTCCGGGCTGGGATCAAGGGGTTCGGAGGGCAGGACGGGGATCAGGGCTGGGGTAGGGGCTTGGGGCACGGGAGGGGCTCAAGGGTGCAGGTGCTTATCTCAAGCAGCTCCCAGAAGCAGCGGCATGTCCCCACTCCGGCTCCTATGCAGAGGTGCGGCCAGGCAGCTCTGCGCACTGCCCTGTCCTTGTCCTCAGGTTCCGCCCCTGCAGCTCCCACTGGCTGCAGTTCCCAGCCACGGGGGCGATGCTTGGGGTGGGGGAAGCACACGGAGCCCCCTGTAGGAGCCAGAGGGGGGACATGCCACTGCTTCTGGGAGCTGCGGCACACGCGCACGGGGCAAGCCCGAGACCCCACTCCCCAGCAGCAGCTCGAGAGACAGATTAAATCGGCTGGCAGACCATATGTGGCCCATGGGCTGTAATTTGCCCACCCGTGGACTTAGGTGTTGTGTGCTGAGCATGACAGAGCCTAACTTTTAGTTGCCTAGAAAATCTCAGGAACAACACTGATTCAAAAAGCCTGTGTTAGGCAGCTGGGCTCTCTGTTTAATTATTTCACCAGCTGTCCTGAGGCCTCCCATTTATTCTACACCTCTCATGTCTCTTCACAGTGCCAGACTAGAGAGTCAAGCTCAACAGGGTCTTCTTTCCCCACTGATTCTGCCAAGCCCATTCCCTTGGCTGTGGTTTCGCTAGATAGTAGGTAGGGACAGTGGGAATCTCATTCATCCATTCATGCGCATCACTAATTAGATGACGAGGCATTTAGCTATTTTTAAAAACCCTCCCAGGTTTCTTTTTTGAGTTATTCGGAGTGTATGTATACCCCTGGTGGCCCGTCCAACCAAGATTTGCCGTGTCCAGTGGGTGGTCATGAATTGTTTTAATCATTACGAGATTCCCATGAAAATGGGGGGTATATAGCTTGGATAAGGAATAGGTTTAGAGAAAGGAAGTTCTGCACATGAGCGATATGGCCTCATGGAACAGTGATTTTATTGTTTTTTCCCAATGCTCTCAAAAGGTGTTGATAACGTCTAGGGAGTACAATAAAGTCCTTCTGCTAAAAAGCTTTGCAGTTTTTTTTTGCTGGTAGTCTGGCATGCCAAGGGCTGTCAGGACTTTCTCGCTGGTTTGCGGCCATTTCCCCCTTGCACCTAAGGGGAACCCATAGTATTCTATTTCTTTGGCTCCAGTTAGTTGTTTAATCTGGTTGTCAGATCTTTATAGTGTCTCACCTTCTCTGCTGCCTCATCTTCAAAGACTTTCTCCTTGTATTCAAAGCGGACTGTGACGTCCACCACCAGGACTTTTTCTTCCTGAACGAAGATAAGGTCGGGTTTTCTGAGCTCGTTTTCAGCAGTCTGCAGGTGAGGTTCTTCGTAAATCACCCACTTTAGTTCCTGGGCTTCCTGCTTCAACAGGCCACATAATTTGTTGTGTCTTCTTATTCAGGCTCCCTGGACTGCTGGACAGTGCCCTAGGATGTGGGATAGAGATTTGTAGGAGGCAGAGAAGTGTCTGCAGTTCACAGTCTTATCAGTCCTGCCACGCCCAAGGTATTCCCTGATGGGATACATGTTCGCTCTGAGTTTGAGGGCCATAAGGAATTGGCGTTCCGAAAACCCGTGATGGAATTTCATCCAATCGTTACTTATTGGATCGATGAAAAATGTTCAACTCCACTGCCTTAGCACGGCAGATTTTTACATTGGGTCAGCTCTGTTTCTTTCCAGTTGCATGGGATCGGGTATATTTTCTTGGGATCCGGTTTCTCCCATTCATTGAGAAGTTCCAAGATCCGCTGGGGTATTCTATGATCAATAGACACTGGATCTGTTATTCTAGGAATTTCATCCTCCTTTCCACCAGCAGTTACCCATAGGTTTTGGAATTCTTCTTCAATGTTGTTTGCTAATGCTATATACTGAATTGTTTCACCTTCAGAATTTGCAATTCGTGCAACCGCCGTGCCTGAACTGAAGGGATGAGGCTAGCGAGTTTCGTTACTCTCAGTCCACCGTCTCTTGTTCTGGCAAATATGAAGTTATTGCAAGTATCAGGTGGTAGATGAAAGCATTGTTTCATGGCATTTCTGGTGCTGTGAAGATAACAAGGTCTTTTTGGTATCTGTGTGGTCGGCCAGGTAGATGATTCTTGGCACTGTATAGATGTTTAACATCATTAGTTTCTGTGAAGGTTTTAGTGGGGCTTTTTTGAGCCTTTCAAGCCATGTTTCAAGCTTATCTGAAAGGTCTGGAGAACCCAATCCATGGGTTGACCTTCAGTCCGAGATATTTTTCAGACTCGCCCAGTAGGATCATATTCAGACCATCCTCGTTTATTTTCCAGGCATCACAATTATTGATGGTATATGAGTCGTGATAGGGCTTAGGAAGAACAGGTAACATTTTTTGGCTTGCAGTTTTAGGCCAGATAGCCTGCAGAAGGCTTCCAGTATCTTGATGTTTGCGTTCATACCCTCCCAGGTGTCGCTGAGCATGACCAGATCGTCAGCAAAGGCAAGTGATGTTATCTTGTTTGTCCCGTAGGAAAATCCCATACCAGCCTTCTCTAATGCTGTGATTAGAGGATTGAGTGCCAGGCTGAAGAGCAGTGGAGACATGGGGTCTCCTTGTTTGATGCCAACTTTTATTTCAATGGGCAAGGTGAGCTCCTTTCCAACTTCCATTTGGGTGTGGATGTTCTTATAGGAGTCTCTAATTATATCCACAATGTGTTGATCCAAGCCCCTTTCCCGTAATACCCACATTGGTCGTGGGCTGTGGTCGTGGGATACTGAATCAAATGCCTTGGCAATGTCCGCGAACACGACTCCCAGCGATTTTTTGCTCTTTTTGGCTTGCTTCGATATTGTGTGGAGAATTTTGAGGTTCTCTGAGCAGCCTGGTGTAGTGATAAATCCTCTTTGTCAAGCATTTATTGGGCTTTGGTGAGTCGGCTCGTTATGATTCTCGAAAAAAGCCGTAGCACGATGGACCTGATGGTTAGAGGCCTCCAATTCCCCAGCCCTTTCAGGGCCTCGGGGTCTGTTATTTTGGGGATCAGTAGGGAGCGGCATCAGGTATTATGCCTGTGATCAGCCATGTGTTGAATAATTTTTTTAAGAGTGTTGCCTTCCGGGTCCACTAGGAGTAGGTCTCTCAGGCTGACCTTGTCAGGACCTGGAGCAGAATTCTTGTTCATCTCCTTTATGTTTTCCATTATCTCTTTAGCTGAGAGTAGGGTTTCAAAGGCTGCATTGTCGGCAGTCACATGGGATTTGAACTGGCCCAGTCCTTCAAAGGGAGTTTGGGTCTCCCATTTGTTCTTGTAGGTTTTGAGGACTTCTACAAGAGGGATTTGGCACTGGAGGCATTCGTGCCATCGAGGATGATGGAAGTGAGTTTGCATCTGTCGTTCTCAAATAGATGCTGGTACCCCCTCCCCCCCTTATAAATTAAAAACACTTTTAAAAAATATTTAACACTATTATAAATGGTGGAGGTGAAGCAGGGTTTGGGGTGGAGGCTGACAGCTCGCGACCCCCTATATAATAACCTTGCGACCCCTGAGGGGTCCCGACCCCCAGTTTGAGAACCCCTGACCTACAAGGTTAGGTAGCAGCCGAGTGAGAGTTTTGTGGGTTGCAATGGTGCCTAACAATGGGGCTTAAGTGCCTAAGTACCTTTGTGGATCCCACTCTAAGTGCTTCCCATGTAAATCAGATTTGTATAAGGAGATGCCAGGTAGACCAATTTGCTCATACTCCGTAGAAAAACTCTCTTTCCTGTTCAGAATAAACAACTTTCAAGCCTACAGAGAAGGATGGCCTTGTGGTAAAGGCCCTGACGTAGGAGTTCTGAGTTCTCTTAGCTGTCTGTCTTCAGCTAAGTTCTTAAGAAGTTCTATGCAGGTAGACCACCTGTGCCAGGCAGAACCCTGGTGAAGTCAATAGGGCTCTGTGTGTTTGCAAGGATCTGCTTACACACAATTTGGAAAAGGATCTGGGCGTTAATCACTTCTTGGACAAACCACTGGGGATAAACCATAATCCCGCCCCAAGTGCCCCTGAAGCCAATGGGAAGCTGCGGGAGCAATGCCTGGGGGTAGCAGCATATGGAGACTCCCGGCTCCTAGGAGCCCTAGGTAAGCGCACACCCCCCACCTCCCAGAGCCTGCACCCCCACTCCCAGCCCAGAGCCTGCACCCTTCATCTCCTCCTGCACCCCCTGCCCTACCCTAGCCCAGAGCCTACACCCAAACTCCATCCCAGAGCCTACACCCTCTCCCATCCCCAAACTTCCTCCTAGAGCCTGAACTCCCACCCCAAGCCCAGAGCCAGCACCCCTCACCCCCTCCTGCACCCCCACCCCCTGCCGCAGCCCAGAACCTGCACCCAGCACCCAAACTCCATGTCAGAGCTTGAACCCCAGACCTCCCCCCACCCAAACTCCCTCCCAGAGCCTTAGACAGGTGGGGGTGGAGTTTGGGGGAGGTGGAGTTTGGGGGGAGGGGCGTGGGTTCTGGGCACCACCAAAATTTCTACAAACCTGCCGCCCCTGCAAATAAGTGAGGCTTTTCACAGCCTGTTCCTAGCAAGATAAATGCAAGTTCTTTTCTTTGTTTTTATCTGTTTGTTCTCTCTGCTTTTCTTAAACAATCAGCATCATCTTTAATTGAAACTGTCATTTGTTTGATCTGGGGTGTGACAGCTGGTGCCTGAATGCTCTTGAATGAAGGAATGTGGAGCCTTGGAGAGGAAGGTGGAATGAAATGGTTTGCACTCCTCAGGAAAGTCACAGGAGAGCTTTGGCTAGAGCGGTGGTCTCAGACAAAAGAGGTCTCTTGGAACAGAGAGCCCTGAGTGGAGGTGGAGAAGCATGACCCACAGTCACAAGTGCTGAACAAGCATTGAGACTGCACAGTTTAGCAAAACCGATCCTTCTACTTCCCAGATAATACACTGTGAAGAGAAAACTATCATTTCTCTTGTTTTCCTTATTTTCCAGGGGCTTAGGGTAAGATCAACTAGAAAATATGACAGTTTATTAAAAGGGCCAGCTTCAGGAAATCAGAGAATCATAGAACTGAAAGGGACCTCGAGAGGTCATCTAGTCCAGTCCCCTGCACTCATGGCAGGACTAAGTATGTGTAGAGTGAGAGAAATATTAATCCTAAAAAACTTCACCAAAAACCACTGAAGGAGGGAGTTGCGTCAATGAGATCAGGAGCAGTGCAGGCATCCTGAACTGAGCAGGGACTCAGCAGAAGCAGGGAATGAAAACCCACCTGTGTGGGACAGACAGTTTGAGGATTAGTAACTTTTCCATCTGTTTCCTTGAGCCCCAGGACTTTCCTGTTGATTCTGGAATCTTGCCAGGCCCTGCTGTCATTTGAGGGAAGAGGAGATGTTGCCACTGCATGTCAGCCCTTCCAAAGAGTGTGGAGATTGGGCCACTGCCTACTGCCCCAATAAGGTGCTGGCAGGAATATTCTGCTGCAGGAGGTGAGGGAAAAGTTTGCTGCTTGCACCTCCTACAGTGGTGTGAAGACTCCGCTGCTGGAGAAGCACAATGCCATCCACTCCGGCTGCCTCTAAAGGAATCCCGGTTAAGGCTCTTGAGAACGGGAGGATGCTTGATTACAGTAACACCAATGAAGTGAGAATTGCCAAGGACCTTCTATGACAGCCATCAAGGACAGAGACAACAGTAGTAAAGGAAAGATCCAGCTGCAAATGCCCAAAAGGGCATAGAGCCAACCCAGGAAGACAGCAGAGTGAGAAAGTGAGCAGCCATGTGGGCAAAGGCCAGAAGGGGCCAGAGAAAGCTTGACTCCACAGCTACAAGGAAAGCATCAGAGCAGCATAGAAAGCTCTATTACTGACTTAAAGGGGCTGTGGCAGTGGAGTGGAGTGGAGAGGGTTCCCCCACCCCCCTCAGAGTTTACACAGTTCAGTTTCTGCAGGGGGCCCAAAGGGAAGTCAGAGCCTACGAAATGCAGGATTAATTGCCAGAGATGACAGTATGTAAAAGAGATAAAGAACTGGCACTTTATAATAGAAGCTGTCTTTTCACATCTGTCCCGGCATAACATGACATGACACCGCATCATGATCCAACAGCACATCCCTTGTTAGTACTTCAAACAAACAGAACGTGCAAACAATTCCTTGGGTCACACACAGCCAGCCAATCTGGCTCCACCTGGTGGGGCGTGGTGTGTGTGTGTCAGTATACATGTGTCTATGTAGGTAGGTGTATATGCAACTAGAATGTACGCATTTAATTTTTCTCACAATTTATCCATTTATTTGTGCTCATTTATTCCATAGTGTATTTAATGCAGGTGAAAGGCAGCTCTAGACAAAAACACCTCACAGACAGAGCCAGTGCAGTTTTAGCCCACTAAAATGTATCAAGCCCAGACTGGGTGGGATCACTTGTCAGGGACAGAGGGGTCCTTCAGTGCAAAGCGCTGTGCTAAGATTGACAACTCCATTCACAAAGGCCACTGAACTCAGGCGGTCAAATGGGGGAGGGAAAAGTAATGGTAATTTACTTATCTCCTCCCACAAAGGAAGCTCTGCCCACTTGAGCCAAAATTAAACTCCTAGATTGTGCAGGTGTTCAAAACATGATCACAACTTGACTGGGGCTGTGATCTTCATGGGGCTTCAAATACACACTACTAGAGGGTTCTACTTAGACTCATAGACTTTAAGGTCAGAAGGGACCATTATGATCATCTAGTCTGACCTCCTGCACAATGCAGGCCACAGAATCTCACTTGGCTTGGCTCGGATCCTTCTTGAGGGGAGAAAAATAAGTCATGGTAGCTCCCAAAAGCACCCATTTGTGGTGCCGATTCATACAGGCTACAGGAAAGCCATTATGAACTGTATCGTGCAGTAATGACTTTTGGTCACTATACATTTAGACTCAAATCTCATATGGAGGAAAGACTCTGAATTTCACTGCCATGCAATCCTCTTTCAATTAATCTGTTCTGTGCTCTTGTTGTTCCTTTGTGTTTGTTCTCACAATATTTTTGGCATGCTAATTATATATAAGAGATTAATTTGCTCCAGGTGTTGACGGTTCTTCCCCCCCCCCCCAATCACAAGGGTTTGCACCTGGTGGTTTCTCACGGTTAATTGGAAGCATTGACTGGGAAAAGCTCCTAAACTTGATTGACTGGGGATTGTTTTTTTATCTCTTGCATCTAGGTTATCCCTGTCTAGGTTTGTGCTCTGGATTATAAATGGGTAAAGCAGACAGGGTGAGAGAGACCTTGTTTCTCTCTGCTATAAAGATGTTGTTCCCTAAATCATATTTGTATTTCTTGGTAATGGGAATAAAATCCAGATTATAAAATGCTTGCATTAGTTACTACACCTTTTTTACTCGGAATGAAAAGTTCTTGCTTCCTCTAACACTCAGCATCTGGTTATAAATGACATTTTAATAAAACAATGTTTACCTCAGAGTAAGCTTTGGTGGAAGTTTGAGTATATGGGATACAGGAAATAATAGGGTAATGATTTCAAAATAGCTCAGTCATAATGGTTATTGCCTTGAGGTGTTATAAATTTTTAAAAAAAGGTCTGTGTAATGATTGTGTTTATTGTAACTGCTGTAGGTTCCTTTGAGCAGGGATTATGTGTGCATTTACCTGTGCTCTTCTTATGGGTCCTTTTTGACTCCAAACTCAGGAAAGTACTTAAGCGCATACTTAAAATAAAATACGTACTTAAATACACCCATGAATTGGGCCCTTTATGAATAAGAGAAAACAGGGAGGCAATTATAGTGGTGATAGTGATAAACCAGGGCCACCAGACCCTATAGCTATAAAATGTGACAGATGGTTCTAGCTTCATCCATACCTAACACAGTGCAGTAGCAAAGTGGGAGTGGGCACTGTTAAAGGTCCTGTTCTTTCTGAGTCATTAATCAAAGTGCCTTTTGGTCCCTAAGGATACACCAAGATAGCAAAAACCAAACCTATCTACCGGCACCAGCAAGTCTCAGAGCCTGGGGCAAGTGATTTGGGCTTGCAGGGCTAAATAGCCGTATAGATGTTTGGGCTCAGGCTGGAACTGGAGCCTGGGATCTGAGACTTTCCCCACCCATCAGGTTTCAGAGCCTGAGCGCCACTCTGAGCCATCAGCCTGTCTACACTGCTATTTTTAGCCACGCAGCACTAGCCTGAGTCAATTGACCCAGGCTCTGAGATTCATTGCCGTGGGTCTTTTTTTGCTGTGTAAATGTAACCCACGTGGAAAGTTACAGATTCATTGCACTGGCCAATATACCATTGCTCTCCCTCATTGGGCAAAGGGGTGAGTAAATAGTAGCTGCAATAGGAATCTCTGAAAGCCAAGATGCAATCAGTGTATTAAATTAAAGCTAATTTTCCCCCATTTTAAAACAATATCATAATCACCACCAACAACTGATTATATTTAAAGTGAAAGGATGCAGATGGAATCTCAATTCTTTTGGTCTACATTCAGTCACAGCTGCAAGGGATTAAGGATTGTTTAAAAATCCCTTAAGATCCTGCCAAAAGTTGCAAGTCATTAGAACCAGTAGGTGTTTATCATTCCAGACATTGTTTGTAATAATGAAAATCACAGACTCGTAGGTGTCTGTGCTCCTCAAACAAAAAGGGACGGGGAAAGTGTGGGAAAATAGATCTAATCTCTTTTCATTTGCTTTCAGTGCATTAGTTCTCAGAGGCAATTTCACCCGTATCTACAACAATCTATACAGAAGTAAATTTCAAAACAAAATCACTAAATTGGTAGACCTGGCAGACACGTTGATCTTTAGAAACCAGCCTAGGGCAGCTTTCACAAGATGAGCAGAATAGACTTCCTTAGTTCATTTTGCCACCTATTCATTTGTTTTTTTCCCCCCATGAAAGACTGTCAAATGTTCATCAGAATTAGTTTTTGAAAATGTGCAGCATTCCAAATACAGACCATCACTTTTCCCTATGAAAATATGGCCACTGGTAGAAATAGAATTTCTTGTATTCAGAAAGATGAACTGAAAATTGATAGTTTTGCAAAGTGGGTTAGCAAAATAAAGACACACAGCACTGGAGTACTTAATACCTAAATCTCTTAAGGCAGAAATTACAGTGTCTGCATGCACTCAAGTGCTAGACTTACAGTTGCAAGTGTTTCCATTTCTACCCCTTGCTTTTGTTTGCTTAGAACTTTCTGGAAGTGTTGCTTTTGAGGATGAATATTTTTCATGCTTAGTCTCAGCTGACAGGTGATGTTTTGTTGGAAAGTTTGAGGAAAACCTGTTCAACTATTTGTGCCTTATGGGTCTGATCCCATGACCATGGGAATCAATGGGAGTATTTCCTTTGATTTCAAACGATTTCAGATTGGGCCCCATGGGAAGCTGAAAAGAACTTCACGCACTGTGGAAAAAGCTGCCACACTTCCCCCCCTAGTTCCCAGATAACTGAAAAGCATCTAACTCTGAGTAAGAGGGTGACTTTTCTTGTACTATTTGAAAAACTGGGGGTGGCTTTCTCCTGACTAAGCCAACTCTGATTATGAAATGAGCCCCCTGTGAGCGGAATCAGGCAATTCCCTATAAGGAGCAGAAAAATGCTCCAGTAAAAGGAAGAGGAGAGATACCTAGGGTGTTGCAATTATGTGGAGGCTTGGGGCTATGATTCTGGGGAGCTTGGAGGATAAAACCCAGTAAGGAGGAGGCTCCCGGGGGATGGGAAACCATGACTATGTTGGGGCTGAACTTCAGAGCCCCAGCAAGAGAGTTGGGAAGACTGGCTAGGAGGTCAGACTGGGATGGAAGAAGAGTCCTTGGGCTGACAGAAAATGCCAGAGGTAAGTATGGACTTTTTCTTTGTGTTGTTGGCATGGACTTTACTTTGGTATTCTGAGGTTGTTGCAAACTGGTTCTGATATTAAACTCACCCCAGGCAGGGATATCGTTAACCAGAGACAGCCGCTGTGAGTTCTCAAAGGGCCCTGAAGAGAGGTAAAACAGATGTGAGGAGACTGTAGAGATAGCCCTGGCCAGGAGTGGGTGCTCAGCAAGCAGCAGTCCTGTCACAATCTGTAGCCTGGGGTGTCAATCAGAAGAACATAAGAACAGCCATACTGGGTCAGACCAAAGGTCCGTCTAGCCCAGTATCTGTCTTCTTACAGTGACCTATGCCAGGTGCTTGAGAGGGAATGAACAGAACAGATAATCATCAAGTGATCCATTCCCTGTCGCCCATTCCCAGCTTCTGGCAAAAAGGGACTATGGACACTTCAGAGCATGGTTTTGCATCCCTGCCCATCCTGGCTAATAGCCATCAATGGACCTATCCTCCATGAACTTATCTAGTTCTTTTTTGAACCCTGTTATAGTCTTGACCTTCACAACATCCTCTGGCAAAGAGTTCCACAGGTTGACTGCCTTATGAAGAAATACTTCCTTATGTTTGTTTTAAACCTGCTGTTTATCACGTGCATTAGCAAGGTGCCCATCCACGTTCAAGCTTTACAAACTTGGTGGGATAATGAAGTCAGAAAGCTTTAAAAGTCACATCCATTCATTTAGCATCAGCCACGTTTTTTCAGCAGACCACAGAACCCTGCTCCCTTTGTGACAGCACAGTGAAGCTACTCTGTCCACAATTTGCATGAGAGTGATGACTATATTCAAGAGTCATCAGCCTAAACCATTCCAAAGAGAGAGGCTTAAAATCTTTGTTGGGGAAACTTAATCACTCAGGTATTTTGCTTTTATTCCCTCTCTCCCCCTCCTCCCCCCATTTTCTCTCCTTAAAATAGGAACATCAGATTATTTATATTGTGCTAGCAGCAGTGCTGAAGGCCTCATGGTGCTGGGCACTGTACTAACAAGTACCACAAAAACAGTCTGTACCCCAGAGACATATGATGTAGGATTCTGATGAGACAAACAGAGGAGAGATGGTGGAAGAGGTAACTGTAAAGTCAAGTACATTTGCTTAAATTAATAGCAATCAAACCCTTCAGCAAACTTCAATTTGTGTGGCATACATGTATTGTTATTATTAAGCTCATCTAGCACTTTTCACCCATAGATTTCAAAGCACTTTACAAGGGAGGTCAGTATCATTATTCCCATTTTGTAGATGGGGAAATTGAAGCACAAAGAGGCAAAGTCTTGCTCTTGACTTGCTCAAGGTCACCCAGCAGGGCACTGCTAGGAGGGCCGGCCCTAGACCAAATGGCACCCCAGGCAAGGAGCATCTTTGGCATCCCTCTCCATTTGTTAAACTTCTATCTTATTTTTTATTGCCTTTGTAGCTCATTTCACAACTTTGAAGCACGATTTGCATGCATGGTTTATCTCTATCATAAAGACAAGAAATTTGCATGCTAAGATCTGTAAATCTGTATTATTAATGCCATATGTAAGCAAATAAAAAATAATTTCCTCTGAGCTTATAGAAACTTTTTAATTTTAAGACTAACTGAAATGTACTAACGTCAAGAAATTGAACTGCACCAACCTTGGGTGGACCAGTATTAAATAGTGTTACAGCAGGTGACAGCCTTAGAATGTTACCCCTAGTCCTTTAGTTCAAAAGGTCACTTTTCTCGCCTTTGCCCTCGCAAATTGAAGCACAGCGTCAGAGAGATCCAATGTCCAATGGCATTTTCAAGCGATAAAAGAGCAAGTGATGTCAATCTCTCATCAGTCATCATCAATTGAAGATATGTTTTAATGAGCCTGAGCTTCAAAAAGCTGCGCTCACCACTCGCTACTGTGACCAGCAGCATGAGCAGAATCCTCAAAGCTATCTGCTCATTAGGAAAAGTGTCCTTCAGCTCTGCATCATGAATGAATTGGAGAACTTGGAGTGGAAAGTGCTCCCATGTGGCAAAATGTGACGGATGTTGTCCATTTCAACATAGAGCTCTTCATCATTGATGTCTGAACATTCCCTGTGTGTCAGCATCCGGTGAAGTGTGTACAATTGTTCAAGAGTGTTTTCCTGTCCGCTGGCAGCTTAATAAGGTCATACAAAACCCCCCAGTTCTTTTCATGGTGCTTCATTTGTCCAAACCTTTCTTCGATGGACACTCATGCAGTGTCAATGGGCGAATAAAAAAAACTCCCTCTTGAATTCTTCTGAGCTTTCCATCACTTCATCTCTCTCCTCATAACCAAACTGTCTCTTCTTCGGATGAATACAAGTTTCCTCGAAGACAGGCTCAACTTCTAAGTTTTCCACCATTTCTTTGGCAGCAGTGATGGCATTTTCAAATCCATTGTCTCGGTAGGCCACAATGAAATCAAGGCAGCTTCTCATCAAAGTAGTAGTGGTCGTGATGTCCATCAACTCAGTTTGTACTGCCTTGTTTACAACGTTTACTTGGAACAGGATATTGTGCCAAACTACAACTGACACCAGAAATTTGAAGTCAGTGATCTGGTTTGCCAGGCTTTGCCGTTTGTGTCAGCTTCTGGCCTCAGCTTTACTCAACTGCGCCAGTTCCATCAGGCCGTCGTAAACCTCAGTCACTCGGTGCCTCACTGGCCCTATGCTGTCAATGCAGCGCTCCCAGCAAGTGTCACTTAGCAGCTGCATGGTCAGATTTGTAACATTGTCCATGAGGATCTTCCACGTGATAGCTGATGCTGAAAACAGGATGTATATTCTTTCCCATACTCCAAAGAGAGATACTGAATCTAAAAAAGATGACGCTGCATCAAACACAACCAGGTTGAGGGAATGGCAGCCACAAGACACGAAGAAAGCTCTTGGATTCAGCACAAGGATCCTTGCCTGGACACCACTGTTTCTTCCCTTCATGTTCGTGCCATTGTTGTAGCCTTAGCCGCAGCAGTCCTGAAGCTTTATTTTATTCTCATTCAAAATGTTCATAAACAGTTCTGTTAGGCCTTTTCCAATAAAGTCATCCACAGACCAGAAACAGATAAAGTGTTCTTTTACTTGGAAACAGCCATCCCTGTCATCGACAAATCTTACTGTAAATGACATCTTTTCACTGTGACTAATGTCGGGAGTGCAGTCCATTATTATGGTGTAGTGCTTTGCTGAGCCGCATCAATATGTTATCAAGCACCTTCCTTGCCATAAGGTCAATCAATTTATTTTGAACTGTTTTGTTTGTTTGAATTGTTTTGTTTCAGTAATAGTCCATAGCTTCTTTTTGAACTACTTGACGTAGGTGCTCACGCATGACATCGTCATATTTCCCAAGGAGTTTTACTAAACCGAGGAAATTACCATTATGTTCAGTGAACACCTTATCCGACAAGCCCTGGAAAGCTAAATTATTCTTTGCAAAGAAGAGGGTAACTGAGATCAGACACTCAAGCACATTCCTCCAATGCTGTGTTTCTACACGAATAATGGTTAATAATGCACTGGTTTTCTGTATCTATGCATTTATTAGTTGCTACTTACACTCTTCAAGTCTTAAACCACAAGTACACTTTTACAATTATACAATAAAACAAGGTTCACAATATCGCAGATGGGCTATCACTTCACTTCATTCTCATAGCTCACTGATTGACTGGAGATGCCCAGCCCCTTATATACCCACGAGGGCATGGCTGACAACATTCTAGGAGGTTCGAGGAAAATGTAGTTCTCAGAAATTCTGGAATGTTCCATCAGATTCTACAAAGATCCAGAATATTTTAGGAGGTTGGTGAAAAATGAATCCATGAATGGAATACCTGAAACATGTTACTTCAAACATTATATTTTCCCCTCTGTTGCAAAAAACAAAAACAGCACCCCAAGCCCAGCACCCCAGGCAGTCACTTGCCCCTAAATCTGGCCCTGCTTACTAGAGCCAGGAACAGAACCAAGGTCTCCAGAGACCCAGTCTAAATAGGCTGTTACCCTAGACATGTGTTATCATTTATTGTATGATATGCTGCATTTTGAGATGCCTTGAGCATGACATCGCATGAGCTGTAGAAAACAGATTTCTCTCCTTTTCTGTGTTTAGCCCTGAGTCACAGAAGACAGATGTTTTCATTACCGCTTTTACCCTTCATACACTACAGGTCAATGTTGGAAAACGATAAGTAGGTACATTTGGAAAGAACAACATGGACACAACTTTTGCATCAATTTTTCAAAGCTTCTCCATAATTCAAGATGCAAGTTGTGTGTACAAATCGCAATGTGCACGGGAAAACCAGATAGATAGAGGCATAAGTATATGACTGGCACTCACAATAACCTGGTCCTCACTACTGCATTGAGACCTACTGGTACAGACCCCTGTACAGACTCAGAGTTATAGGACTTTGCATCAGTTCAGGGACCTGCATTAGTGGAACCTGATGCAGGATCAAAGCTATGATTTGTGTGTGCAATCTCCAAAGCTGTGTTTTGAAAATTTAGCCCTTTGACTCCAGAGGAATGAGACAATATTTAGGAGTGACACCATGAAGAAGTGGTAAATAGTGTTTGCAAGTTTTGTTTGGACCATCTCTTTTGTAGAATAGGGAGCGTTATATTATAGCCATTAAGGTAAAAAGCACAACAAGCTGCTTTTAGCAATGCAGGGCCGGCTCCAGGCACCAGCGCACCAAGCAGGTGCTTCAGGCGGCCAAAGGGAAGGGGCGGAACATCCGGGTCTTCGGTAACAATTCGGCGGCGGGTCCCTTGGTCCCTCTCAGTGGGAAGGACCTGCTGCCGAATTGCCGCCGAAGAATGAAGCGTCGGCGGTAGAGCTGCCGCCTAAGTGCTGATCGCGGCTTTTTTTTTTTTTTTTTTTTTCCCCCCCGCTTGGGGCGGCAAAAATGCTGGAGCTGACCCTGTAGGTATGGTACAATAAGATGAAAACTTTACTGTGTGTCTGTGCCATTTTGGTGGCAGGATGTAAAGAAAGACAGTTCACTTAATTGGCAAGAGTGGAACAAGATAAAGTGAGAACGAGGAAAAGCTACTGAGGTCAGGTGATTGTCTGAGGTGCAGCATTTTCATTCTAAAAAACAAGCAACAAGTACAAGTAAGAAATAAAATCACCCAAATAATGAACTGCATTATAGAATACAAGGATTTTATTGGGCAGTTGTTTCTGTTGCATCTACTATTGCCAACTGATGGCCAGACATCATGTAATATACTGCATAATATCAGTCTATTAGTGCCTTCCAGAGGCAAGAAGATGAAGATCCTGCTATATTCTATAAAGCAGAGAAGATCTCTCCTATAGCTGAAGAGGCTGAATGCAGTGTTCTTAGAACTGAACTTTCTAGATTCTATCCCCTATGCTGCTGCTATGTGAAAGGTCGACACATATACAGTTGGGGATTTTTTGTTAAAACACCTGCCTAAGTGTAAACAATTAGTGGTGTCTGCTGACTGGAAGGCCTTTCTGTACACTATTGAACTGAATGTATATTTTTGGGTCCAACTTTTAAATGCTAGGATCTAAACAGATGTCTTAATCCTACTTTTTGACATTGAAATCGGCCCTGAGCTATGCCAAATGAATATTTACACATATTTGGGCCAATCTGAGCCTCCCAATTTGGGAGGCTGAATGTCCTGCTAAAGGTACCCATATTTAAGAACTGGGCTCCCAATGGGAGCTGCTGGGTGCAAGTCAAGCCATTTATTTAGGTGACTAAGTATGGATGTAGACACTTAACTATAGGCACTTATATTGGAAGATTTTGGCCAACAAGTATATCATTGTAAGTGTGCACAGGAACTGTGTGTATATATGCTGTGTGAACACTATATTGACTGCACACTGACATTGCACATTCTTCTTTGGAATAATTTCTCTAGAAGAATATTTAAACCTTTCTGTGTTTGGACAGAAGAAAATACAGGCACTCTAGTGAATCCGTTAGCCCAGGGCACTTTGCTGCACTCTTGCTCCTTGGACCTTAAAGAGTAATATCCCACAAGGATGTTGTTCTCCATATTGCAGCTTTTCAGCATAAGAACTAGGGCATGTTGCAAACTGGCACAACCTTTTCAGTTGGATTTTTCTTCTGCCCAAAGACGCTTTTGGACAGATCTATCTTCACTAGTATACCAAACAATTTAGGCTTAGAGTGGCAGATGAGCTTTTGAACTGTGACGGAGAGTCTCTTGTAAAAGGAACCACTGTTTCTTTAAAGTACCCTTTCAAAACGTGGCTATGAAATAATGTTTATTATTTCACAGGATACTGTCAAATAACTCAGCTTCAACATTGGGCCTACTTTTATGTGGAAATGCTGCTGTTATTATAAGTCTATCCATTAAAAGAGCTGGGGAGGGTCACTGCAGAAATAAAACAAAAAAAGGAGAGATGTTTTCTTTTAGATGAGTTAAGAAGTGACTTTGAAATACTACCAGAACGCTTAGTGCACAGGCAAGGTTTCTAGATAGATCCACCCCCTCTTATCTATTACCAATATCTGAACCTGCCCCCAGTGGCATAGTGCCATCCAGAGGCAATCATTCCTGCTACAGTGGTACAAGTGCAAGCTAATCCCACCTTTCTCCCAGGGGAATATGACTCCCCGAGAGAATAACCCTCTCTCTAACAAGGTGCATGCAAAAATGTAATTCTGTGCCAATAGGGATGCAAGAAGGCTGGTGACTAACTTCATCCTAACCATCATGTTTCCAAAGACTGCTGCAAGCTTTTAAAGGGTACTTGTGACATTGTCTAGATATGTAAGTCAGGATGGTGCTAACCTGTTTTGCGACGTCACCCATTTAGAAGCCAACTAAAATTGGGCTAAGTGCTTAGTGGTGGCACCAGCTCTTTTGATGGGTTCACTTTGCCTCAGGGAATAATTGCAATACACTATGCGCAAATAGTAAAAACAGCCATAGTCAGGCCACCAATAATAATAGTTCTGAGTTCAAAGTACTATGAAGGATAAGCTTTGCTGGAGGAAAAGGGTACAAGGAAAAAGTTAACTGTAAAAAATTGTCAGTTTACCAATTCACATCTCCCGCATCTGCAACCGGAAATTCCCCTGTTTCCTGAGACCTCAGAGCTTTGTCCTCAAATACCAGTTTTGAGAGCACCCCCTTTCTTTAGGCTTGGGGCTGAAAAGTACAGGTAGTGAAGTAGGAACAGCTATAGTTTTCAGGTATCCAAGGCCAATGATAACAGTGGTCCTTACAAATACATAGTCCAACACAGCTCTCCTGTGCCAAAATTCCAGGCTGTCAGAGTCTAATACAGGGGTAGGGAACCTATGGCATGCGTGCCGAAGGTGGCACGTGAGCTGATTTTCAGTGGCACTCACACTGCCCGGGTCCTGGCCACCGGTCCGGGGGCCTCTGCATTTTAATTTAATTTTAAATGAAGCTTCTTAAACATTTTAAAAACCTTATTTACTTTACATACAACAATAGTTTAGTTATATATTATAGACTTATAGAAAGAGGCCTTCTAAAAATGTTAACATGTATGACTGGCACACAAAACCTTAAATTAGAGTGAATAAATGAAGACTTGGCACACCACTTCTGAAAGGTTGCCGACCCCTGGTCTAATATGAATCAAAATGCCCCCACTTAGACTCTTCTTCCCACAAAGGGTCTGCCACCCTATGGAATAGACAATAGTTGCAGGGACATCCCCAAGCGTACTCACAGCAGCAGCTGGGATGGAGATTGAGCCACATGGTCATCTTAAGTAGCCGGGCCCCAGCAGGTAGTCTGAGCTGTGGAACCAGCCCTTCATGCCATTTGCTGTTTTCCCTCTTCTAAGGGAGAGAACGCTGACTGGGGCCAGATGGGGAGCCAGCAGGACAGAAGACAAGGGGCTGCAGAAGTTCTCCTTCCACACTCTGCCTCCCTCTGTTCCCTCCAAAAACTCCCTCTGCTCTCCCCTTGCATCATTCACGTTCTCTCAGTCCCATTTACTTTTCCATCAGGATGAAGGGTGGGGGGAAATGGGGCGAGGGATGAAAGGACCAACAAGAGCAACTGTTTCCACTTTCAGGGAATGCTCTGTACTGCCGCCAAAAGGATTCCACTCTTTAGACTAACAATACCTCTAACAGTAGTAAATTGTACCCCCAAGGGGGCTACAGGCCAACCAGTTGGTTTCAACCAAGTTTCATCAATTCTGCCCTCACCAATGACTGATGGCTTCCGTTTTTATAGACGACACAGTCACAGTACTGAGTAGACCAAATCCAGAAGTCCTTACTCAGGCAAAATACTCATTTGATGTCAGTAGGATTGTCACCTAAGTAGAGACTAAGTAAGAGAATGCAGAATGCAGAAAGTAAACAAAGAGCTAAGCTCCAGCATTCATTCCTCCCCAGCCCTTCATTCCTGTGAATGACTGTTTTGAGAAGTCAGAGGGAAATGATGCAAAGACTGAAAGAATGAATCAGTGGCGTAAAGCGAACAAGACTGAGATTTTGGAAGGCAGGACGTTGTTATTCAAAAGATTTGACTAGTTTAAAACTCTGCACTGGCACATTTCGTATGCTTACTGCTTTAAAAAAGATGTAAAGTGCATTTAGTCTATTTTATGAGCACTAAACTGACAGCACTGGAGACTGAAGCTCTCAGTTTATCCTCAGAGCAAGTACAGAACAGCACTGCAAGCTGCTCCTTCTCTTGTCAGTCCTTTCTTCCACTGTCCATCCCTTCTGTCCTGGAGGAACTGCCTCCAGAGCTAGGAGATGGTTTGGGGTCACAAGATGGGTTCTTTGCAATAACCAAAATGGAATCTGGATCACGCCAAAATCCCTTACAGCCCCTGGACTCTGTGTTGAATCTGCCAACAAGTGCCAGTTACTGCCAGTTGTGGTGTTGTTTCCACAATAAGCTAGATGTAGGGCTGGTCATCAAAAAATTTCCATAACTGATTTTCAAAGAAAATATGGTTTTCAATTAAACAAAATTCCTTGTGAAAAGTGTCTGCTTTCCGTGTAAAAAAAATGATTTTTTCAACATAAAATCAGCATGTGAAATATTTTGTCACACAACCAAACTGTTTTGATTCTGAAATGCCAACATGGTGCTTCATGCTTCCATTTTCCTCTATGGGTTGGTCACAGGGTTACCACCTGGCCGGTATTTGACCCCGGGTTTGGGTTTTTTTTATAGATTTGCCAGTTGCCAGAAAAATAATTTAATTTGCCAGGGTTTTTTACGTGTGATTATCACAATACACTGGGATATCTAAAGTTAAAAGTTTCTGTGTCCAGCTAAAGATGCTGCTGTGTTCCCACTTCCCCAGTTAAGTAAGAAAATGATGTTATCAATCTTATCTATATGTGTTATCTCTCTAGAGACGCTAAGTGGCTATTGAAGGGGGGAAGGTTGAGAAGTTGCCTTCTGGTTAGGGGATGAGTTTGCGGTGGGCTTGCCTTCTGTGTGAGGGGTGCTGCTGCTTCAGTTAGTTAGTTGCATTTCAAAGGTGGTAACCCTAACTGGGCTCCTCAACCAGACTTCGTCTTCCATGATCCATGGTGGCTGTGTGACAGTCACGGTGCACCAACTCCCCTCACCAATGGGAAGACTGTGGCGCATCATGGGAAATGTAGTCTGACCAGGACAACCAGCCCATAAAAGGGAATGGAAGCATGAATAACTGTGGTGGCATTTCAGAATCGAAATATTTCCGTTTTCTGCTGAAATACTTTGGATTTAGATTTTTTGATGAAAACAAATTTTCCACAGAAAATTTCAACAGCACTGAATTTTTTTGGTTTAGTTTACACCAAAATTTTCTATGGACATTTCTCTTCTCTCTGCTTCGGCCATTATCCAACCAATGCTATCTATATGCAGATCACCAACTCATTTCATATAGGCTAGTAACCCATGGTATCATGGCACTTTTAGGCAGTGCCTAGCCAATACCTTGTTTTGTCCTGTACTGAGGAAAGTTGCTCATTGAAATCATTATGAAGAGGGACCCTCTAAATTAATAGGATGCTTTCTGGCCTTTTAGGTTTCCCATTGCAGGCAATAAGAAGTTCACCTTTGATTATCTATTTAGCTAAATTGGACAGAACACTTTGAACAGAGAATGTTAATTTAAAACATCTCATTTTTTGCTTTTCCTTATCCTTCACACCCTAATCTATACACACGCATACCTCTGATATGGGCACCCTTTAATCTTGTCCCTGATTCGCTTCACAGTGTGAACTAATTAAGCAGAAGCAGACATGTGGCGATTATAAGCAGCGTGAGCAATTCTGAGTTTTTTCCATTATTTAAGCACTTGATGGCAAGTCTTTCCTTTAAAGGGGCAGTGCCAGGGCTGAAAGTCCTGAAACTTGACCTAATTTTATTTTCTTATATAAGGTCTGTCGCAGCTTACGCGCATTTAACATGCGCGATTTCAACTTTACGCGGTTGGCAAAAACAAAAAACAAAAGAGAAAAACAACGGTTTTAATACTATTTACCCATAGTGCAGGTGATTTCGCCTGCCAATGAACTCAATGGGGTTTTGGCTATATGCGGTTTTCGCTTTACACGCTAACTGTGGAACGGAACCCCCGCATAAGATGAGACAGACCTGTACTTGTTTTAATTACCTATTGAGCGCCAGCAATAAGCTCTCAGCTGCACAGAACATAGAGAAAGACATGGGTTGTCCCCGGAAGATCTTAAAATGGGAGGCCCTGAACCTGCAAATGCTCACTGCTCTTACTCATGTGCACAGTTTCATTGATCATGTAAGGGCTTGCGACATGAAACCTCCCCAAATTATGACTCTGATCCTGCAAATTGTTGGATGCATGTGGATTCCTGTGCATGCCCTGAGCTTCAATGAAGTCAATGGGAGTCCACTCAGTATAGCACGCAACAGCTTGGAATATCAGAGTTTATATTAATTGGCAAAGTCCATGTAAGATTTGTTTTGGAAAAAATAATTATTTCATGCTCTTTTTTATTTGAGGAAAAACAAAATAATCAGTGCCAGCAAACCTAGCACTTTAGGAAAAACTCTCGGGGAGCAAACAAGTGTGCTTGCACGTCCTCTTAGGAACAGATTTGTTTCAAGCTTCCAAAGAATTATTATACAAATCACAGGGAGCATTAAAAAGAATTTTAGAAATGGCCAAAAAAAGTCATGATAGCGGGAACCCTAATTTCAGAAATACATGTGTCAGAAGGAGATTCTCCAAAGCATAAAGTCAGTGAGAGGTGTGCCATCTGCCATTTGTTGTGCCTTTGAAATTGCCCCCGAACCAATAATCAGACACCTTGAATAAATCACGTTGATTATGGGTCACAAGAATACCATGACAACAAAGACTTAATCTAGGACAGAGGAGGCTTGCGCTCTGGCTAACCATACCTAAATTACATGTGGCATAGGGGAAGCATTTTTTCTTGCTTGTTTCGTTTAAAGTGAGGTTACAATCAGGAAAGTGAGCATAAAAATAGTCCTTCAGTACTATGTGCATTAGCTCCTGCTGTCTTAGTTACAGCTCTTGGTTTATTGACACAAACAAAATCTCCCTAGTGTGGGTGCTACAGTTAGGGAAAAGTTAGCTGTATTCCAAGCTGCCACAACCATCAGCAAAACACTCGCCTCCTCCCCTTTGACCCCCCATCATTCTTGTTAGTGGCGATGTATGAAGCAGGAAGAACACAGCTTGATTGTGAGATATCACTTTGAGCTTGTACTTGCTGGCAGGTAAAAGCCTTATTTTGAGCTTTAAACAGAGCACACTTTAGTTTATATGGAAACCACTGAGAAGGGAATAAATAGGGAACACCCAGATGTCATTTTACAGAGTTACTTCTCAGACCGTACCCACACTTTGACAAAGAAATTGGAGTGAATTTAAGTGTTGAAAGGCACTCAACTGTACTGTAGGTCCTGTAGAATAAGGACCTATTTATCCCCAAAAGAGGTACAGTGTAGGTAATGGAAGCTTCCCATATCACCCTGTGAATGTGCCTCCACCCTGTTGCCATGGGACCAGCTCTAAGGGTAAAAGAGAAGTTTAGTCTCCATGCCCCATTCAGTCCTCGTTCACTCTGCTGAGACAGTCAACAAGCGCCAATTGTGATGTTGATTTTTGAGATGCTGACACCTGTCCTCTAGGAACTGAACCCCCCAAGTCACCAACAAGCCACGTGTCCAACGAAAACCACTTTCAGTCTCTACCCAGCTCTCAATCTATACCCCCATCTGGCTTTGAGCCAGCAATCTGTTATTAATCCATGCGGCCATACAGCTTCTCGGAGCATAACCATGCTATAAATGATCAAACTCTGACAATCAACAGCTAAGGAGTTTCCTTGGGCTTAATGACCTGCTAAAAGAGCTGATGTTCTCAAGATATGGCACTTGAGGTTGTTGCGGCTGAAGTGGGAGTTTCTTGAAAATTAACAACCAGTCAGATTCCCAAATTTTCATTCCCATCAGGCTCAAAGGTCTGATCATGATCCTGTCAGACACTCCGTGAAGACTGGCAGTGGCAGAGCTCTTTATATTGTTGGCTAGCACTGTATGACATTAAATAAACTTGTAATCCTTGCATCTGTCATTGCCATCATGTGTCCCCTACATCTCGCCTCCCCCAGACAGTATTGAAGGCTTGCTGTGAAAGCAACTTGTTAAAATAACAATAACATTTACCATTCAGAAATGCCCCTCTTGTGTTGCGGAATGGAGGGAAAAGCAGTAGTCATTTGTGCTGACAGGTACACTCATTATTACTGCATACAACATGCATGGATCTAACCAGCAATTATTTCACAGTGGAGGAAGGAGAGAATATTGAATTCTCATCCTCTCTGATTTTCTTTTAGTCCTTGTCCACTCTGTTTAGATCGCCAGCTAGTGACACCTGAAACGGTGGATCACGAGGATGCCCGTCCACTAGGAACTGATCTGAGACCATCAGCGACTTATGAACAAATGCCTAAAGAATGTGCATTACAATAAACAAGCAAACCCAGGGGAGCAAAGCATACAGTTCCATACAGTTTACAGTCAGTAATATTTCCAAGGAAATTGTCACTACCATGACATCTTTTAAATTCCTGTGCAGTACAGGTAATTGTCTAATAGATTTTATAGAGGTTTTATAGAATGTAAGGTCAGAAGGGACCAGTAGATAATCTTGCCTGACCTCATATAAAGCACAGGCCATTACATTTCACCCAGACATTTATCTATTGAGCCTAGTCCTCAGGAAACTGAACCATTGTGTGTCACAGGCAGAGAACAGAAGAGACTCAAAGTCCCACCAGTGCCTGATGCCCCAGCGATGGCAGAAAATTCATTAGGTGAGATATGCCCAGATGATCCTAGCAGGCAATTCACTCTCCATGCTGCAGAGGAAGGCAAAAACAAACCAAAAAATCCCAAGGTCCCAGCCAATCCGACCTGGGGGGATATTCCTTCCCATCACCCACTTGTTTGACCCTGAGCATGTGAGTAAGCCACACCAGCCAGGCATCTAAGAAAGAGGATTCTCTCTACTGAGTCAGAGAGCACTGGCCCACCGCATCTGGTGTCCCATCTCCTGCTGTCATCAATCCCACCCTAGAATGCATCTGGCCAGTTAGGCATTGGGCGCACTGGATCCAGTGGCAGGTTATTGCACAGCCATCTCTCTCATTTCTCCCAGGGTTAGGAACCATTTTTCCTTGTCCCTTTTTGGTAAGAAGTCTTCTATGAGTCCTGATAGTCACATGGCTCTGCATACGGTTCCTGGGGAATCTTTTCTGTCTCCAACTTCTCTGCAGCTCCTGGCTTACCATGCAGCCAGCATTTCCAAAACAGAGCCCAGCCAAGTCATGGTTCAGGATCCTTCACCTGACCTGGCCAGGGAAAGGGGATGTGCAGCGGGGAAGGGAGCTGCTGAGAGTTATAGCCCCCTGCTTAACAAATCCATCACACTTGATTACAGCATAGGGCTACAGAGCCTTTTTTATAATGCTTCCATAGCCAGACTGAGGCTCCCTGTGGCTTTTATTATGAGCCCTTGGTATGTAACGTTTAGCATGTCTTCAATTTCTATGTCTCTTGTAGTGAAAAGATTAGATATTTGGTTACCATTTATTCAGTACTCAGACTAAGTAAATTTGCCTGCAAAAAAAAACCCCCCAGCACGAGTGTGCATTTTAAAAAAATATTAAAATGATAGGCATGCCTGGTTTGATAAACCCTGTGTAATCCGAGGTTTTAGTCAGTTTAATTAAATCACCAGAAACAACATGTCCTGTGTAGCCTAAAGAGGCTCAGTTTGGTAACAGCCAGTTAAATAAAGAGATTGGATGATTTATATTACTGTAAAATGTTGCTTTAAAAAAAAGCTCACTATTGTAACGATTATCATTTTGTGTCTGATATTTACATGGCAATGATTTCTAATGACTATCATTTTGTGTCTGATATTTACATGGCAATGATTTGTAAACGTGTTAAAACTTCCTAAAAAAAATAAAGACGTAAAAAAAAGTTGAGTGTGTTTTGATGCTTTTTCTGCGATATCGTGATTTTTGCTTCCCCCTGTTAACCCTAAGCTTTCTAGAAAGCGTAAGTTCCTCTGAAGACCATCTTACTCAGGGTGATATTATAACTAGATAATCAGCATAGAGAAAGAATTTTATCCTGGGACTGGAGGTTGTTCCAGTAAGCTTGACAAGTCGTTGATGGATAGGTTGAAGAGATTTGGAATAAGCTTGCATTCCTGGTTTACTCTCTTTTCTTGCTTGTAGGCCTCCATTTGCATTTTCTTTATTTTTATCTTGCATGTGATTGCATTGGTATGTGATACTGGTATTCTTGCATTTAGGAAACAGGCTTAATGTCTAGACTAGATCATTAGTGTTCTCCAGCCTGCCAGTCAAATGCTGGTGAGGATGCATATTGGTAAGTGGCTGTGTTTGCCCACCAATTTGACTTTGTAGCACTTCAAAGTTCATCCTGGGACCCAGACTGAGTCAAACACTTATTTAAAGTCTATAAAGTGGACAAATATATCCTCCTGGTTTTGTGTTTTTTACATGTTAGTTCATTTTCATGTATAGGGTTAAGATGTGGTCCATCCTTCACTTCTCAGAGAGGAAACTAATTTGGCTTTTATTAATTATGCTGTTACTGGTCAGATATTAATTATGCTGTTGCTGGTCCTTTTGTGGAGGATGCTACAGAAAAGTTTGCTCATGTTGCAGCTAACACAGGTATCCCTGGAATTATTTGGGTTGAGAGCATCTCCACTTTTGCATTTGGGGGAAATTTAGTCCATTTTACCACTTCTCAGGGAAATGTAAGGATTGAAGATTTAGGTTAAATAATTTTAGAAAGGCCTTCTGGATGCATTCAGGCCGAAGTTTCAGAATGCCATTGGATATATTGTCTGGACCACATGATTTCCTGGACTTGAGTTTGTAGAGATTTTACTCTAGTTCATGGTGTTTAAGGGGCTGTGGTAGTTCCTAATGGTGTTTCCAAGTGTAGTTATTTTTCTAATGATATTGCCTTTTTCTTATGTCAGACTTCTGAGTTTGTAGAGGTCTTGGAAGTGTTCTGTCCAAATTTTACCATTCTGGATTACTGGATTTTTAGTTCTGTTTATTTGTCTCAAATTCTTTCCAGGTTTTCCAGAAGGAGTTAGTGTTTCATCTTCAGTTTGTACCAACGACTAGAGGAAATTCTATAGTGTTGTTTCCAATCACATTGCAAGAGAAATTCAGTCAACCACGATATAGTTACCCAAAATAGAATTTGGCCAGAACATGGGTCTCATTCTTCTTTCAAAAAGCACTATGGGATCTTCAGTGGCCACAAAGGATCAGGCACTTGGTTTTATTTCTCATCCAAAACACAGACGCCATTGGACATCTTTGAGTGAGATACACTATGAAATCTTCCCCAAGGCCTATATTTTCAAATGTGACTATAAATTACTCGGTTTTGGGTGCACAATTTGAGAGACCTCGAAGGAGCTGGATTTTTTGACAGTCCTGAGCACCTTTCTTCTGACAATCGGGCTCCTTTAAGGCATCTCCTGTTGGGAACCCAAAATCACTACTTACTTTTAAAAACATAGGCACTGGTTAGTTGTTTTTTGTTCAAAATATGTATTTCCTGTAATACTACCACCCCTTTTCCCGCCTGCTTAGAATACCTATGGCCTTTGCACCTTGTACTTGCTCTGACCGCTTCACTTGCATGGATGGGAAGCTGCCTGAGTTCTAGGTGCTTCCTCATTTGCCAGAAAAATAAATTATAGTGCAAGAAAATAACAACATTGTTTGGAAAGAACAATACGGTACATCAGGCATACAAACTAATGCTTGGAAGTGCTGCTAAGATAAAACATAATGCTTCATTGTTAAGGTAGATTATAATGTCCTGTTAAAAGGGTTGAATGTCATGTTGTGTGAAAAATGTTGAGACCTGCATTTAGGAAACAGACTTAGCATTTAGAGTAGAACATTGGCATTCTCCAGCCTGCCAGTCAAATGGTGGGGAGGATGCCTCTATCAGCATTATCCACAAGGTTTAAAAGAGAGGGTTCAGATTCACTGAAGAAATACAGATGTATTGTTGCTAACTGGACATGGATTTGGATAAAGATGAGCCCAAGAGCGCAGGACTCTCCCAGTGGGTGTTTGGGGTTATGCCCATCTCTAGTTTTGTGTAAAAAGTAGCGATCGAGCAATGCGAAGACGTGGGGAATGTGGGTCAATATGTTGTCCAGTTCTGTTTACTGGGTTTCGCCTGCTGTGAAGCTGCTAAGGGAAGTGCTGAGAGTTAAACTGCTGCTCTTAATATTCTTGCGCCTGCAAAGCAGGGCTTCCGGTAACAGCTGAAAGCCCCCTGTGGTGAGCAGTAGGCATTTGCTGAGGCTGCAGTTCACTTGGAGCCTGAAAAGAGAAGAGGCAGGCTGCACACGGAAAGGAAAGCTCCACTGATACCTTCCTGCTGAGACCATTTGCTACCCCTTAGGGCTACTGAACTTCAGCCGGTTCTCTCTCTCTGATCCTGTAACAGCCATCTGTTAATAGAGTGTTTAGCACATTGCCCTGGGAATGGGCGGGCGACGCTGGTGGCAACTGAACTGCGTACATCAGGAACCCAGCACAAACATGTGCTTCCTGGTCTCCAGAGCCTAATAACTAAACAAATCAAAAAGACTAACGGGAGCTGTTGCTGCGGTGGAACAAAACATAATAGCCGCTCTTCGAAGAGCCATCTGGAGTGTGGTAAGGAAAGTGCTCCATGCTAATGCCCCCTTCTTTCAGCAAGCCTCTCTGGTGATGCCACATCTGCATTAATCACCAGTTTCATGCTGGAGAGCTACAAATGATGCTCCTGATCCTGCATCTACCAAAGTCAATAGGAGCTTGCCCACCCGCATTAGTGGGAGCAGAATGAAGCCTGGTGTGAAGGTAGAGAATGTTATTAATCTTGTTGTGGACTTAACTTGTTACTTTATTTGGTCTCTTTGTGGAAGGAAGGTAGTTGTGAATAACTTCTCTCTCTCTCCCACCTGTCCCCTCACATTTATTTCAGATGTTGTAACTCGCCCTTGGAAACTCTTTAGGATGCCAAAGGAGATAGGTAACAAAATGTAAAACAGTTTCCCACTGGAGTGGCAGGGGATGGGAAGATGGTGGAAACACCACACTCAAACCCTTTTAAGGAGAAGGACCTCTTCACAATAGTCTCCATTTTGCTTCTGGATTGGCTGTCTACTGACGTCAAACACCTACCAAATATCTATAGGGCCAGATCTTCCTCTGCATTGGGACGGCTTTGCATCATCCATCAGTGCAAAGCAGCTCTAAAGCCATCCTAGCTGGCGACAAGGAAAATCACCACTGCTCAGGGAGATACCCAGTTAGCATGGACTCAGTGTAGTGGCTCCTATATGCCCCCTCTCCCAGACCTGGTGCAGGGACTTAACCCCTGAGCCCCAATGATAACCCGGTTGTCAAAATGGTCCCTTGGAGCCACTGGCAGCTGACACAAGTTAGAGCAGCTTGAAGGCTGCTCTAACTAGAGCTAGAGGAAAGGAACTGGCACAGAGTGGTCCCAGGATCACAGATGGGGATCTTCAAAGGTGGCTTCAAGGCACCTTTGGGTCATTCCCCCCTGCTGTGCCAAATGCTCCTAGGCCCCAGCAGAAGCTCTGCCCTAGAACCTCTAGTCCATCCATCAATGTTGGGCTTGGTCCCGAAGTCTGCACCCAGGCCTCACTCCCCTGGCACTTAACAGAAATGTGTCCGAGTGATGGACTGAGCCCTGTGTTGATGCAGTGAGTAATAGAATTTGACATTTCTGTGAAGTTTATTAGAAACCCTACAGGCATTATTGGGAGGGGCCGGTAACACCAAGCAAGTAGAACAAGAATATAGATCAGTTGTCAGATTGGGAAAGAAATCTTTCCTTCTTTGGACAGATTGCTTGCTGAGGATCATTAACCATTTAGGACATACTTTGTTTTTGTAATTACTTTCAAACCCAGCGATAGGAAAATGAACCCCATTATGACAAAATAATATCCCATTTGTTTTCAGAAACTAATCCTTCAAGTCTGATTAGAGAGAAGAGGCGTCTTGTTGGGGTTTAATATATTCAATAGCTCTGAGAGAACAGGCCGTGCTCAGAACAGACAAAACGAGATCATTGTACTATTTTTTCTAAGTTTACAACATAAATGGTATTCCGGCTAATTATACACTCTCCCTGGATAACTGAAGATTCAGCCTCACATCTACCTGCCTTTGCAAAGGAGTAGAAGGGAGCAAGAATCCCCCTATGCCCTAACATGAGCAAGCCAGACCTTGGGTCTAGGCACATGGCCCTAAGTAGGATTACTTGCTGCATACTCTCTCTGCAGAGCAAGTGGGTGGGGAGTAACAGGGGATGGGTGAATCTTGGCTTTGGGGCACCTGTTGCTGATTTAGGCCTTCTCTACTCACAGTTTTTGTACTGATTCAACTATTTGGGTTAGAAGTGTGATTTTTCTGCTAATATAGTTATACCAGTACAAGCCCTAGTGGGGATGCAGTTATAGCACTATAAAGGAACCTTACACTGGGATAGCTTAGTCCCCTTCCCATACAGGAACAAATTATCCTGGTGTAAGGCATTTATACTGCTATAACTGCATCCACCGGGGGCAGGGGTGGAAGACACCAGACTGCTTTAAGGACACAGCTATAATTAAAGTGGTACCACTTGTGTGAGGACAAGGCCTTACTGCTCCACAGGAGCAAGGAAGCAGCAGTGGAGGAATTGTGATTAGAGCGGTTGAGAAATGTTGGGGGAGAGGGGGCTGTTCCCACAACATTTTTTGACAAAAATAAAAAAAGCTTAGTTTTTTGTCAAAAGAAAAGTTTCAGGTTTAGTCAAAAAAACCAAAAACCCCATTCTGGTGAAAAGACATTTTTTGTTGGGGAAAAAAAAAATACTTAGAGTGAAAGATGTCAAGCAGCTCTAGCTGTGCCTCAGAGGGGTGTGTCTCACTCACGCTGCCTCCTGGAGCAGTGCATCTTATGCACCAACCCTAGCTAAGGCCAACCTAGCCCCTAGCCCCAGTAGTGTACCTCCAGCTGGTTACTCTGGGAATTAGCTGATTCCAGGTCCAATGCCTCCTTTCCATCTCTTGCTACATGCCCTGCCTTCTTTTCCTGGCTCTCAGTGAGACAAGAAACTCTGTGTTCATGGCTTAGTCCTCTAGCCAAATCACATGTCCTCCCCTTCCAGGATATCAAAGTATTTTCTTTTGAACAGGCTCAGGCAGTCTTCCCATTCACTGCCCAGCTGGTACCACTTCCCCAGTGGCTGATAGAGGAACCCAGACCCACCCTCTACTCCAAGTTCCAGTTCAGGGACCTTCTAAACAGCAGCCAAGGTCTGTTCTATTCTAGACCTTATTGCCTTTTCCGAGCCCTTCCTAACCTTCTGAGTTTACCAGCCCCCAAAATCCCTCCTCTCAGTAGTCTACTTTGGCTCTGTAGCACCAAAATACACCTCCCAAGGAGTGATTGCAGACTACTTTGCAGCCTCCATTCTGCTGCCAATCTCCTGTCTTTATAAACCCAGCCCAACTGGTTCCTCCTTAGCTGGGCTCCCTCATTATTCAGTCAGGGGATTACTTAAGCCCCCTGATTCCTCTCAGCTGTGGCCTCTATGGTTAATTGGCCACCTTCTTAGCCTACATTAACCCCTTCAGGGCAAGTGTGGGGTGAACATCCCATCACGGGGCCTGAGATCACAGGGATCCTGCCTTAGTCTAAACTTGTGCATATCAGGCACACTGAGCAGAAACGGAGTGGCTAATATTCTGCCCTGCAAAAAATAATAATAATCAACTTTGAAATTTGGAAGCAAGCATCTGCCTTTTAATGGGGACTAGCTAGTTCTGGTGTCACTGCCCTATCTTTGGTCTAACAGTAGGAACCCAAAATAATGACAGACACCAGGCCTGATTCTCCTCTCATTTGCACCTGTTTTAAACTGGTGTAACTCCATTGACTGTAAGGGAGTTACTCGTGATTTAAACAGTTGTAACTGATAGGAGTGTCAGACTCAATGTTTATAACTGAGGAGTGCTCTTTATGGGTCTTTACCACTTAGTTGTTCTCCAGGATGCTTTCAGGGTATTCATATGTGCATTGATGGATGTCTTATTAGATATTAAAGTGTAATTACCAGCTGTGACAAAGTTCCTCCTCTATCATGGTGGATCCTGCACTTATTGGCAGATTTTCTTGCCTCAGAGATTCACCATGTGGGTTGGGGAACAGCCCAGAGACCTTCCCTTCTGGGAGAACCCACAGTCCAGGTCAATTGGGAGGAACCCCAGCCCGCCCTCTATTCCAGGTTCCAGCCCAGGGCCCTGTGGACTGCAGCTGTCTATAGTGCCTCCTGTAACAGCTGCATGACAGCTACAACTCCCTGGGCTACTTCCCCATGGCCTCCTCTAAACACCTTCCTTATTCTCACCACAGGACCTTCCTCCGGTGTCTGATAATGCTTGTGCTCCTCAGTCCTCCAGCAGCACTCACTCTCAGCTCCTCACGCCTCTTGCTCCCAGCTCCTCACATTCCCACCACAAACTGAAGTGAGCTCCTTTTTAAAACCCAGGTGCCCTGATTAGCCTGCCTTAATTGATTCTAGAAGCTTCTTCTTAATTGGCTCCAGGTGTCCTAATTAGCCTGCCTGCCTTAACTGGTTCTAGCAGGTTCCTGATTACTCTAGTACAGCCCCTGCTCTGGTCACTCAGGGAACAGAAAACTACTCATCCAGTGACCAGTATATTTGCCCTCTACCAGACTCCTGTACCCCAGTGGTCTGGGTCTGTCACACAGCTCAGTCCTGCACTCACACAATACCGCTTCACAACTTTGCATTCTTCTCCCAATGTTTTGTTCCACTTGAAAAGTGAAACTGACAAGAGGCCTGATTTCTTAAGAGCTGGGACAAAGCCCTTCAGAGGTTAGTGTTCTTGTAAATTTTAATTTGCGTCTGCCATGCACAAAGCACGTTGTCACTCTCGGGGGCAAGACAACTGGGGGGTGGTGGTGAAAGAGACAACCAGGAGGTAAGAGAGAGAACAGATTTGGGCTTGTCAGGAGGTGAGAAAGGGCTGAAAGAATAAAGGATGCTCCAGGGAGCATCGCAAAATTTTTATAGAAAATCTTGTGAGTTTGTGTAGGGTTTTTTTAACTTTTTGGGTCTAACAAAATGGAAATAAAACCATTCAATTTGGCTTTGCATTTTCTGGTCCAGTGTTGACTTACACACAAGGCATCCTATAATTCCAATAAGGTTAAACTCTGAGCAACATACAGTACAGTATCACATGGTTGTCTCTTGCACGTTTTTAGGATAAGAGATGCTCAGAGCAATGCCTAACATACTGTAACTCCATTTTATAACCACTTGGAATTAAATGGTTGCTATAACAACATGATGCACTTATTTCTATATAGCTTTTCCTTTTTTTAAGCATCATATTTAGAATATCAGTTGCCATAACAACAGAATGCAGCATTTTAAACATAGCAGTTCATCTATATTTATGCAGTGCAATTAAAGGGATAAAACACGAGAGCAGGGCATGAATTCGGATGGATTAACTCACTCCTCTATATTCCCAGGCATGAACCATCAACTGCCGCCAATGGAATAGGTGTGTATTGAGACCATAGCCATTTTCGACTGAAGTTTCTTTCTGGGATTACAAGTATATTTAACTTTGCAATGGTGGTGGATCTTTTTCTGAGCTGTGATTTCTGTTTATTTCAGTAACGGCTCAGAGTTCTTGTTAGCTAATCTGATCACTCAAAGGAACACGAGAGTTTCCATCCTGGAGCAGCCCATTTGTGAATTTAATCTGCTATTCTGTTTCTAATACACTGACTGAGCCAGATTCTCAGCCCTGGCTCCAGCTGCCTTGCACTGCTTCAGTGATGCAAAGCATCCTGAAAGCTGCCTTAAAGGGACACCACCCTGCTCCCCACACCCACATAGCAGGTCAGTGTGGCGACAGCAGCATGCCAAGGGAGGACCAGAATACATGGCTTTTCACCAAATCCACAATTGGCACAGTGGTTCCTGAAGCTAGTATGATTTAGAGCTGCCCTCAGTCTGCTCCAAGTTATCCTGGAGGCTGTTTTGGCCCTTGCTCACTCAGCAACAGAGGAGCAGAGGGAAGCAGGAGCTTATTGTAAATTCAGTACAGCTGAGGATCTGGCCCACTGTATATTCCTTCAGTGGGAGGCTAAAGAAATAAAACCAATAATGCACCTGACAAAATGTGCAATGCTACAATATTAGGGAAAGGAAGGGGAGAGGAAATTTCTTTCTGACCCTGAAACATGAGGATTATCATCCCTTGTGATATAGTCTTTGATTGAAACTTTAGGCTTAGTGAAGCTGTTTATACACTTGTTCATATGTTTATTTGATCTCCTTTTATAGCCAAATAACCCATTTTCCTCAGTAATTTCCCTTGGCAGTGAATACCTCCGGTTTATTATAAGGTGGGTAAAGAAGTATCGCCTGGCAGTTTTATAATCTTTGCTTTTCTCCCCTGTTTGTTTTGGGTTCTGCAGCGGAGGAAGGAGTCACACTGAATAAACAGCAGCTGCAAATGTAAGTTCTCTCCTTGTCAGAAAGAAGCAGCAAATGAATTCTGTTCTACATCACAGAAATGTTACCTGCCACTCAACTTGTTCTTCCCTTCTTAGGCTCTGCGAGAGAAGGAGAGAGACAGTGGCTATTGCCTTGTAGCTGATGAGACAAGAATGACCTTGACGTCACCAGGATTCTGCTTTTTGCAACACTGTGTATCCCTTGGAGGTGGATAAGGTTTCCATTGACAGGCTCAGGGAGATAGAACTAGGAGAGGAATATGTATTAGATAGATACAGCTCCTTATCTCAGTCTTGTCTCCTCCTCAGACTGGCTGTGCCCTATCTCTCCTCCTTTCCAGCTCTCTCGGTTCCTCGGCCCATCAGATTTCTCTTTCTCTCTTCACCTCTCCTTGGCTCTTGCTGCAGAGCTAAAAAAAATTGCTGTTCTCAAATCTGAAGCATCACTACGTTCTTCTTCCACTTCTAACTTTTGCTTCCCAACACAATGTCTCTGCTACTCAGCAGTGGTTGAACGGAGCAGTATGCAGATCGCGCAAGACCACAACTAGCATCCATTTCTGGAAGATGCACCAGTCGGTAGTGAGAGTATTTGTTATAAGAAACCTTTACATACTTTGAAATAATGAAGTACTTGCTACCTACCTAGGAGCATGTTCAGCGTCTGACCTCCCAGCCCAACCTCCTCAAACTGATTAATGGTGCCGACTTGTAATATTTGTATTGTGGTAGCACCAAAAGGTCCCAGCCCCATTGTGCTAGGCATTATACAAACCATAAGAAAAAGACAGCCCCTGCCTCATTTTATGTAGACTTGTATGGATGTCACTCTGGAAGTACCACCCCTAGGAAACCATTGGCTGGTGCAATGATATTCTGTTTGGAAGTACTCCTTATTGGCCAGTACCTGACTGGTACCTTTCAACATTATGGAGGTGCTGTGATATAGTTTCAAATGGATGAGCTCTTCTGGGCTGATTACTCACCCCCACATAACACAGATCCTATTTCTATGGAAACACTCTGAGTAATAAAGGAGAACAGGGTAAAAATATAGCAAGGTTGAACATCCATCTTTCTTCTATGCGAGGCATTTCATGGTTAGTCCTTAGCTGTGGAGTGAAGCTCTCCACACCGGAACAAAGGAATCACTGAGAGATGAAACATTTGCTCTTTCAGCCTGTTGTTTCTACCCTTTAAGCAATGCTGGGTGAGCGAATGGGGTGAGAGAAGACTGAGCATGAAAGCAAGGACACAGCAGAACAGTTTCTGAGAGAGACTGAGCTCACCCCTCACTCTTTTCCTGCTAGTCCCCTGCCCTGCCAGTGCTGAAGCTGGCTGGAGAAGACAAGCGAATTGCCTTCTGGGTCTTGAACCTGCTCCATTGCTCCAGCTAAAGAAACTTTGCCTGGCCTGCTGAGAGAGGAGGATTCACTGTCCAGACACTGAGTGCTGTTTTAATTCCTGTGCGGAGTTAAAACTGGGCTGCCTGATGAGACACCCAATTGACCAGCTTCTGCTCTGTCGCTGCTTTTGTAAGTATGCCAGGAGATGATGCTGCAAATCATCATCTGTTTATTTAGTTAGGTTCAGAGAATCCCTAGGGGAAGGACAGCCTGGGTGTTCAAAACTCAGATGCCCTGAACAGTTGGGCCATGTGATGGATATGCAAACCCCATACTGGGGTAGAAGGGATGAAAGGACAGCCTGGGGCCTAGCTGGCCCTGCCCCTCCAACCCTGCAGCGAGTGCTCCAGCTAGAGACAGTGTTGAAAAGGGAGCAACCCACTTCAGATGGCTGGAGAGGAGTACAGACCTCCCCTGCAGGATCCTGACAAATGGGGCTATTGACGCCTCCCTGAAGTACCAGGACTGCATGCTGTGCTGGATGTGGCCTGATGGTTTGGTTTCCTTTCTATTTTTCCTTTTCTGGGACTGGGAGCAGGGGTAGGAAGCAACTCAGGTAGGATAACTCAATAAGTCCCTTTCTTCCCCCCTCCCCCAGGGATCAACACTGCCAACCCTCCTAGGGCCCTGGGTCAGAGCTCAGTGGAATGAGTGGGCCCCAGCTCTCCTACCACTACCCCACAACTGAGTGGACGCTAACCCCTAGCCACCCAGTCCATCAAGGACCTTACTACAGGCTGTATATTTATCAGAAGCACTCCACTCACTGTTACCTGTTATAATCCTGTTATTGTTCAACACTAGGGCTGTCAAGCGATTAAAAAAATTAATTGCGATTAATCATGGTGTTAATAATAGAATGCCATTTATTTAAATATGTTTGGATGTTTTCTACATTTTCAAATATTAATTTCAATTACAACACAGCATGCAAAGTGTAAAGTGCTCACTATACAGTATTTATGTTTGATTACAAATATTTGCACTGTTATAAAATAAAAGTAATAGTATTTTTCAATTCACCTAATACAAGTACTGTAATGCAATCTCTTTATTATGAAAGTTGAACTTACACATGTAGAATTATGTACAAAAATAACTGCATTCAAAAATAAAACAATGTAAAACTTTAGAGCCTACAAGTCCACTCAATCCTCCTTCTTGGTCAGCCAATCACTCAGATAAACAAGTTTGTTTCCATTTGCAGGAAATAATGCTGCCTGCTTCTTGTTTACAATGTCACCTGAAAGTGAGAACAGGCATTTGCATAGCACTGTTGTAGCTGGTGTTGCAAGATATTGTGGAAGCAGAGAAAGAACTGACAGGAAAGGGATTGCAATGCATGACAGTTTGTTAGCAAGAGTCAGGCTAACTGTAACTCTAATAACGCGAGATTTGTAGAAGCGAGGAATGTGTGAGGCGAGTGGGGAAAGAACTGTGTGAGAAGTTCTTGCGACCTTGTGTAGATAATGTGTAGATAATATGGAATGTAGACTAAGAGTCTACATTAGTGAGCAAAACAAGATATCAGAATGACCTATGTATAAACAAAATGCAGCTGTTGCTCATTATTGTCTGTAACAAAAGGTATAAATGCTTGCTGTAATTGTTTACCTGTTGAGAGACCTGTTTAGCTCTCTCCCTCTATGCAATTGATAGAGAGAAAATAAAGTATCTGATTTGCTGTACCCAAACAAAAACTGAGAACTCTGTTATTCTCCGACAATATTTACGTGCCATATGTGCTAAAGATTCCTATGTCCCTTCATGCTTCAACCACCATTCCAGGGGATATGCATCCATGCTGGTGATGGGTTCTGCTCGGTAACGATCCAAAGCAGTGCAGACCAATGCATGTTCATTTTCATCATCTGAGTCAGATGCCACCAGCAGAAGGTTGATTTTCTTTTTTGGTGGTTTGGGTTCTGTAGTTTCCACATCAGAGTGTTGCTCTTTTAAGACTTCTGAAAGCATGCTGCACACCTTATCCCTCTCAGATTTTGGAAGGCACTTAAGATTCTTAAACTTTGGATCGAATGCTGTAGCTATCTTTAGAAATCTCACATTGGTACTTCTTTGTGTTTTGTCAAATCTGTAGGGAAAGTGTTCTTAAAATGAACAACATGTGCTGGATCGTCATCCAAGACTGCTAGAACACGAAATATATGGCAGAATGCAGGTAAAACAGAAAAGGAGACATAGAATTTTCCCTCAAGGAGTTCAGTCACAAATTTAATTAACGCATTGTTTTTTTAACAAGTGTCATCAGCATGGAAGCATGTCCTCTGGAATGGTGGCTGAAGCATGAAGGGGCATACAAATGTTTGCATTTCTGGCACATAAATACCTTGCAATGCTGGCTACAAAAGTGCCATGCCAACTCCTGTTCTCACTTTCGGGGGACATTGTAAATAAGAAGCTGGCAGGATTATCTCCCATAAATGTAAACAATTTGTTTGTCTTAGCCATTGGCTGACCAAGAAGTAGGACTGAGTGGACTTGTAGGCTGTAACGTTTTACATTGTTTTGTTTTTGAGTGCAGTTATGTAACAAAAAAACTCACTACATTTGTAAGTTGTACTTTCATGATGAAGAGATTGCACTACAGTACTTGTATGAGGTGAATTGAAAAATACCATTTCTTTTGTTTATCCTGTTAATAGTGCAAATATTTGTAAGCATAAATAATAGTGAGCACCGTACACTTTGTATTCTGTATTGTAACTCAAATCAATATATTTGCAAATGTAGAAAAACATCCAAAATATTTAATAAATTTCAATTGGTATACTATTGTTTAACAGTGCAATTAAACTGCAATTAATTGTGATTAATTTTTTAATCATGATTAATTTTGTTTAATTAATTGCATGAGTTAACTGCAATTAATTGACAGACCTATTTAACAGTGTTCCTTATGCATAAACTGCATCTTCCAGCCACACCTATCTGCTGGTACTGAGCCCAAAGAAAAGTAGGGCTCTCAGAAGCATTAGCTATGTATGCATGTTCTAGAAATACTACAAGGGTCACATTATGAGGCCACTAGGATCTGGGAGAAGGGCAGGCGGAATATGTGGAAGACTTTGATTCCAGAACTAAGTTCTTCTATTTGCCTCTTGGGTGGTTACTTGGATCCTTAGAGCGTTGTGTATATTGTGCATTAAAAGCAGAGCTAGACAGGAACTCTATTTCCATGCACAGGAAATTGCATAATTTTAGATACCCTCCCGCCCCTCATTCTGACATGGAATGAAAAGAAATAAAAATTTCCCACATAAAGAAATTAAAAAAAAATTGGATCAGTTGAAAGATTTTTTTTTTTTTTTTTTTGGGATAAAACTGATTATTTGGACTATTTTATAGTAGGAAATTTTAAAAACGGAAATGGAAAAAATCAAAACGTTCCATTCCATAAAGATAAAAATAGAATGTTTCAACCTTATCAGAATGTTTCCATTTCATTTTTTTTCCAAAACAAAAGGTCATTGAAATTGACACATTTCCGTGAAACATTTATCTTTCAACAAATTGGCATTTTCCTGACAGAAAAATGTTCTGCTGGAAAATTTCCAACCAGTTCTAATTGAAATTGTTCTTGGAGGCAGGGTGACATCTGCTGTGTACACATCTTCAGGAATGCTGGAGGCACTGCTTTGATGGTATGTCTTGATTGCAGCAGGTCCAGTTACCATTAAACAGACAATGCCACACACCAGCTCAACACCATCCCATCCTGTGAATCCAGGACCCTCACTCATATCACCTGGCACTACCTAATAGGCTAGGGGTTTACAGGAACATGTAGGATAGAAGCAGAATTGCCTATGAGTAGAATACCTTTTGGGAAACTTTGAAGAGTATCAGGAACTCTACGCGTAAATGAAATTTGCATAATTGATGTCCTCTTCTATCTGCGTGATGGCTCTGACAATTTGAGCAATAATTGTGTTTTTCTGTCTGCATGCAGCCACCAGAAAAATCATATGTTGTGTTACAACAAGATGATGCAAACCTTGTCACATCAATATGTTGTTATGACAATAGTACAGTCCATAAGGAAAGACAGTCCCTTAGCCTCAAAGATACTTTAGGACAATTTCATTGTCCTGTCAGACTCACTGTCCTGCTGGGGCAGCCCCTTCAAAACTCTTGCAAGTCTTGGCAAAATATGCAATTATTAAAATGTGTGCATGTGTGCGTGTGATATAATACACACACACACACACAGATTTTTTTTTTTTCAGAAGTAAGGGGAGAATAGAAAATCTGCAATTATATGTTTGTGGCACTCCAATGACTGGGGGAATTTTCAGAGGCTAAAATACCCTAATGTGATAGAGAATATTGGAGAAGTTCCATGACCAAATAAGCTACTGCATTAAATAAATGTCGCTATGTGGCCTTTCCAAATGTATGCTATCTTGCATTGCCTTAAGGGTTTCACCTTCTGCACAGCAACATACTATTCAAAATTCACCGGAGTATTCTTCCCAGACTGCTGGGAAATGTCCACTGCTCCCTCCTTATTTATTTTCTCTTTCTTTGCAATGAGGAGAACTGTGTTGAGTCTGATAATGGGCCTTTTTTTTCTGGAGGCTTGTTCTGTCACTGGGGCCTGGTCTACACTAGAAAGGGCATCGATCTAAGTTACGCAACTATTAGCTTAGTGAATAACATAGCTGAAGTCGATGTACTTAGACCTGCTCAGACTTAGACTGCTGCCGCTCCCCTGTCGACTCCACCAGCACCTCTGGCGGTGATGGAGTACAGGAGTTGACGGGAGAGCGCTCAGGAGTCTATTTATCGCATCTAGACTAGACATGATAAATCGATCCCCACTGGATTGATCGCTGCCCGCCGATCCGGCTGGTAGTGTAGACATACCCTAAGACTAATAAATACTGCTGATCATGTTCATTCCAGAGTTACTGAAGGTGAGAGTTCTACATTCACAGAGAAGCTCTTCAATTCACATTGAACCTTCCCTGCAGCTGGGGAACTAGGAAGGCATGTGGTCATATTGCAGTCCATACTCATATATGTTCCTTATACCATCAGTTGCAAGGATTTGACCTACATGCGATGGAACAAAATATTCACCAATTCATTCATGCTGTAGGTATGAATTATTCTGATATCCACCTTCATCATGGGTTTTCTATGATGCCAACTGCAATTCTTAATGCTATTACCCCCGGTTTTCTATTTGTCATGAAAACCAGCAGGCTTATTTAAGAGCATGGAGTGTATTGTTTCCATGTCAACACATGCACACCCCATCTCAAAGATGCACCAAACAAAGAAGGGAACTGAGACTTATAAAAATATCAGGGACTAGATATCGAAGAATGTTTGAAAATCTATAAGTGAAGCAGAAGATGTGATTGTTCCATGCTAAGAAGACAAATGTATCTCAGCATGTGGTTCTTGATTTTCCTTTGCTTTGTAAGGATACAAGTTCTTGCCTGCATTTTCAGATGAGGACAAGTGACTAAGGTGCTTATTCCACTTCCTGAACTCCCTCTTCTGGCCTTCAAACTACTACCCAACCTCCCCAAGCTCATTAGAAGCAAGCTCCCCACAGACAGGACACACCAACTGTCACGGAGTATTGGGGGACTCAGGGCCCTGCACCCCCGGCTTCCTGTGATTCACCATGACTCTCAGCCAGCCAGTAAAGCAGAAGGTTTATTTGGATGACAGGAATACAGTCCAAGACAGGTCTTGCAGGCACAGACAACAGGGCCCCCCTCAGTTAGGTCCAGCTTGGGGTCCCAGGCATCCCAGCCCACTCCCCTTGGGGGGTCAGAGCCATCTCTGCCTCCCAGCCATCTCTCCAGCCTCCTTCCAGCACTCCCCTTTCAGCGACCCCTCCCACAGCCTTTGTTCAGTTTCCCGGGCCCCGGAGTCACCTGACTTCCAACCCCTCTGGGTTCTCATGGTACAAGCTCAGGTATGTTCCCTCGGGCCGACTCCCATCCCCCGATGCAGACCATCCTAGTCACACTCCCCTGTCAGCATTCCCACACCCCAGCAAGAACAGTCCCAGTTCGTCACACCAACTCAAAGCAAAAGCAGCACCAGACACTGCAAGAACAACAGATGCAAAACCTGTAGACATATCTCCTGCTACAATGATCAACACCCCTCACAACACACCTCTCAAGATCACTGGGTCCTATACATGCCTATCACAACATGTAGTGTACCTCACCCAGTGCATTAAATGCCCCAATAACAACTATATGGGTGAAACTAGACAATCACTATACTCTGTAATGAATTCACACAGAAAAATTATAAAAGACAAAAACACCCTATCACCTGTGGGCAACAGTTTCACAAAGCGCTCTCTCTGTATGTGAGCTCTTAGTCCTTGTCCTCAAAGGAAGCCTGCACAACACCTTCAAAAGACAAGCCTTGGAGCTTAAATTCATAACTTTGCTAGATACTAAAAACCATGGACTAAACAGACACACTGGATTTATGCCTCATTACAACCATCTATAACTCAATAAATCCCACTCCAGCTTTTTTGTTTTTCCTTCTTTCCCCTCTATGACTACAGGGATGTTAACAGGCCACTTCACCTTGAATGGTCCCCTGAAATGTGTGTTAATGACTTATGCTGAACAATAAAGGGGAAGGGATGCAGACTGGAATCAGTAAAGAACATGTCAGAGATCTTCTGACCAATTTGAATGAATTCAAATCAGCAGAGCTGGATGCTATTCACCTGAGGGTACTGAATGAATTAACTGATGAAATCGCAGCACCACTAGCAATAACATTTACAAACTCATGGATGACAGGAGAGGTCCTGGAAGACTGGAGAAGGGCTAACATAGTGTCCACTGTAGTAAGAGGAGGTCCTGAGATATAAACCTTGGTATCAGAGGCCCGGTATGAGGCCTAAGGCCTGAACTAAAGTAATGGTCAAGACTTTGCTAACATAAAGCAAAGTTAAGCTGTGAGCCAGAGGCAGGCCCTGCTCACAAAAGCTGGCAAGGAAAGGGCTGATGCTGCAAAAAGAGACAGACCTCAAAAGTACTGAACACTAGATATTAGAACACTCCAATACTGGAACATTCCACAGATAACATGGAACAGGCCAACCCATCCCAATGACAGGGGCAAAAGGGTAAAATGATGGATAGAGTTGTTTTGATCGAACCAACATGTACAAGGTGAGAGGTGGCACCTTACTACGTAGTGGGGTTGTGCCTTGCTATGTGGAGGGGTTGCACCTTAATACATCAGGAGTGATGTTTAACTTGTTTGTACCTGTGTATAAGAATGTATCCCTGGGGTGGTGTCTTTGTCTGGCCGAAGGGGCAGTGGAAAGTCCCACCACTGACTGAGCTGGGTCCATTGCCAAGAGGCATCTATTAGTATGCCCGGTAGACTAAGTAATCTACGGGGAACTGCAATTGTGTCCGAGGTCACAATAAACCTAGTCAACGTGACTTTGCATCTTACTAGACTCTGTGGTTATTGGGGGTTCTCGTCAGGTTTGCTGTGTCAGCTATCCGCAGAGCTGGGACAGCGCACAGAGGGAACACACGCACGCAGCCGAGTGATATCAACATAGGAGAAAGCAGAGCACCACACCGGTAGCATCTGACAAAAGAGGCAAAAGGAGGAGCCAGGGAACTATAGGCCAATAAGCCTGACCTCGATACCTGGGAAGCTACTAGAGCAATGTATAAAACATTCGATTTACAAATATCTGGAGGATGAAGGATTTATCACAAGCCAGCATGGATTTATCAAGAACAAATCACGCCAAACCAACTTGATTTTCTTCTTTGACAGGGTAACTGGTTTGGTGAATGGGGGAATGCGGTGGACATAATATACCTGGATGTCAGCAAGGCTTTTGGCACAGTCCCACATGACATTCTGGTAAGTAAGCTGGTGAAATGCAGGCTCAAGAGAACTCCATTAAGTGGATACATAATTGGTTAAACAACCACAAACAATGAGTAACTATTAATAGAATGATGTTGGATTGGAGGGACAACTCGAGTGGGGTTCCACTGGGATCTGATCTGGCTTTGTTGTTAAACATCTTTATTAATGACCTGGGTGTAGATATAAAGAGCCTACTGATCAAGTTTGCAAATGACACAAAGCTAGGGGAAGTTCCCAATACTTTCGAAGATAGTGCTAAAATTCAGAGGGATCTTGATAAATTGGAGAACTGGGCTATAGACAACAACATGAAATTCAACAAAGACAAGTGTAAGGTGCTACACTTCAGGAAGAAAAAACAAATGCACAAATTCAGAACGGGGGGAAACTGGCTTGGCAGCAGCACTGCTGAGAAGGATCTGGGAGTTGTGGTGGATCACAGCCTCAAAATGAGTCAGCAATGCAATGCTGTTGCAAAAAAGCTAATGCAATTTTAAGTTATATTAACAGAGGCATAGCATGCAAGACATGGGAGGTGATAGTACTGCTCTAATCAGTGCTGGTTAGGCCTCAGCTGGAGTACTGTGTCCAATTTTGGTCACCAATGTATAGAAAGGATGTAGAAAACTGGAAAGGAGCCAGAGGCAAGTCCCTTCTTACCCTATGATTCTGTGATAATCTAATCCACCTTGTATTTAATTGTGACACTCTGAGTACATTTCTCAGACCTGAAGAGCTCTGTATAGTGCAAAATTTTCTCTCACCAATTGAAGTTGATCCAATAAAAGATATTACTTCACCCACTTTGTCTCGCTGATATCCTGGGACCAACGTGACTACAAGAACAAAGTATATTCCACTGTGCACTGCTACAGAAGGAAAACACTATGAGCTAGGGGAGGCATCGTTTGTGGGGTTCTGCAAGGCAATCAACAACAACATAAGTTGGCCTCATCGTTTGGCCCACTCCACTCCCTTTCCAGCACTCCAGACATTGAAAATGAGAGGATAGCAGCTGCACCTCCCTTGTTGGGGATTCCCCTAATATGGAGAAGTCTGCAGCAGGCATACAAGCAACATCACCACCTCACAGAGGGTGTATGTTGGGGGCAGGGTACACTGCGCTCCGGCTATTCCTGGCTCCTTGGGAACCATCACCAGCTGGAGTAGGATATAACAGCCTCTGGGCTGCTCTAATCTCGGCCAGAGCCAGTTTAGAGCTGACCCCAGAATAAGGAGCTGCAATCAGTCTTTTGGCTGCTATCACTGTGCCCAGTGTGGGAGCAAGACACAGCTGAGAATCTGGCCCAGTGCTCCAATGTCCCAGAAACACACTTCTGCTCTGTGGCCTTGCAGCAGAGATCCAAAGAGCATCGTGGCAAAGCAAAAGAAATTGCAGGGGGAAGCTGCAAGTGGGAATCTGTCACGTGAGAGCGATGGGAAAATTAGACTGAAAGCAGTAGTAAGAGTTATGGCCTAATGTTATGACCTCATTTGGACTTATTTTGAAATGGAATCTAAAGCAACACTGGCAACTTGTCCTTTGTCAAAAGAAGAACTACTAAAGGACACAGTGACTGGCGTTCTGCATCAATGCAAAAGGGGCCGAGAAATATAAGGCAATTGCACTTTCAGTGATGTTTGGGGAAGACTTTCACCCCTACAGATGGCTATATTGCAATGCTCACTAAAAACCTTAGATGGATGTTATTAGTATTGAGGACTATTTAAAAGTGTGTAAACACACCATACGTTATCCTAAAACACAGAGAAATTTGATTACTTAATAGTTCTCATTTCAATCTAATGGATCTTGAAAACGTTGAGCAGCCAAACATTTGGCCACGCAACACCACATATACAATGCAGCCCCTACACAGTGAAATAATACAAAACATTAAGGCCCTGCACCCTTGGCATCAGATAAAGCATTATGTACACAGTATCCACTGCCTAGGTAGGGGTAAACCACTGGACCTGTACATCTCTTCCTATGAGAATGCTTAAGGCAGCTCATCTGTTCCACCATTGTTAAGTGTTGATGATATTGTGACATTCTTCCCTTGATAATGGTAAATCATTGTCCAGATTAACTGTGATGCTCTGGTGGTGCAAAGCAGCTGTTAACATGGTTTAGCCAGCCAGTTCAAATGGGTTTATGGCTGTGTTAGGAGAGCAGCTCACAGCAGCCAGAGTGCCCCAGTGAATTTGGACCTATAATTAAATTTAAAATGAAGGATATAAGGACTTAGGCCCAGATTTTTAAAAGGAATTTAGACCTTGCTTCAGTCAGTGTTGTAGCACCTAAGTCTCATTTTCAAAACTGATTTAAGCACAAAGGAACCTAAATCCCATTGCCTCTCAATAGGATTTTGGCTCCTACATGCCCAAATCCCTTTTGAAAAGGAGACTTAGTCTCCTAAATCCATTAGGCACTGCAATGCTGAATGCAACACCATCTTGGCCTTAGCCTATCACAAGTGCCACATCTATTAGATCTCTCTCTGATACCCTCCACATACTTTCTGACACTGAAGGTATTACTGTCACAGATTCTATTTAAGCAGCCCACATTGAGACCAGGAATTCTTATTGTTGAAGGATTTGAACAGCTAATGCAATCAAGTGCTAGGGAAAAGGAGAGCCAACATGAGAGAATCACAGAAAGAGAGATTCTGAATTCCCAGTTATAGTTACTGGCAACGTGGCATGCCAGGAACTGCAGTCCGCACTGAATTTAGCTGAGCAGCACGCATACCACATTTCAGAAATAAAGGTTATTATTGTTTTTCTACATGATAAACGTGACAGAGCATTAAAACATGAACAGAACTTAATATATGCAGTTTAACATACAATAATGAGAACATAAAAGCATTGCAAGCTACCTGATCTATCCAGCTTGGAAAGGGTGATATCAAAACAATGCATATACCTATTACCAATGAACTAAAAAAGAGTATTTAAGGTAGTAGTCTGATATGATGATTTATTTTATTGGTTACAGTATTCCAGACTAGGGCCCAGATCTCTCTCTCTCTCTCTCTCTCTCTCTCTCACACACACACACACACACACACACACACACACACACACACTTTAGAGCAGCCTCTGGACTGACTAGTTATGACACCTCAGGGCAAGGTTAGGAGTTCCAACTACCCTATCTCCTGTCCACAGCATCCCCCTTCCTGCCTCTGAAATGTCCCTATGCTGTGGGGAGGGACCAGCAACATAGGCAGTTCTACATTAACTGGAGATTTCCCTATGAAAGGGGAATGCTCAGCTACCCTGTCAGGACAGCTTTACATCCCCTTTGTGCTGCAGAAGTTGTACAAGGAGGACAGAGTGGGAGCTCAAGATGGGGCCAGAGTATTCAAACATTATAGAAGTGTAAAGATTGACCTTTGGGATGGCAGTGACCTGCTTTCTCCAAAAAAGACATTTTTAACAGAAGCAAATTGGGATTTAGGGATTGCAGTTTTATCTGATTTCCAGAGTGTGGTCATTTTTTTCAGGGGCAAAACTTTGACTACAGTTTGCAGAATTCAAGTTGTTTATATGAATAAGGTTTTGAACCAGGAGATCAATCTTGCAGGCCATGTGGTATTTGTGAAAATAGGGTAATGTGAGCTCTTGATAATCCATTCGTAATGGCAATGTCTTAATTTTTTTTCATGAAGTTTTGGTAACCTAAAATTAACCTAATGGGTATGGAATTAAGAGTTCAAAAAAGGGATAGGGGAGTTTCACTGCTGAATAGAGCTAGATAGGAACTGGATTTTCCATGTCTCAGGAAATTCCACAAGTTTAAAGATTTTTTTTTCTATTCCACAATGAAAAACAAAATCTTTTTAAAATTCCTACAAAAGAAAATTATGATTTTATTGTTTTGTTTTAGAACTTTCAAAACTTTTCATTTCAATAAAAATCAAAACATTTTGTTCTGATTTTGACATTTTAAAATAGTTTCAATTTTTTAAAAAGAAATAATTTCTAAGTGAAAAATCAAAAATTCTGTTCCAAAAACACTGAAACTCAGTGTTTTGACCTTATCACAATGTTTTTTCTTCTTTTTTCGCCGTAAGAGGAAATTTAATCAAAATAAACACGTTTCTGCAAAACGTTTAGCTTTTTATCAAATCTGCATTTTCTGGTGGAAAAACATTACATCAGCAAATTCCCAATCAGCTCTGTTCATGCTACTTTGATATATAAATGATAGTTTTTAAATGACAGACTCTGAACTAAGACATGTTGTATTCAATTCCTGGGGTGTTTTAATAGATGCTGAGGTAGGAAGTAATGATTTAGATCTGATCATGTCCTGATGCCTCTATTTGCAGGTAGTTTAAATGTGATGCCATCTACCACTTTGGTTCAGTATCAGGGCCTTTGCATTTTTGAGTCATATCTTCCCATAAAAATAAATTGGATTTGACCTCGCTACGTTTTTTATATCACTTTTTTTTAATCAAAGGAAAAATGTAATTATAATATATATCCAGATTCAGAGCTGATGGATCACAATGTGTTCAGACAAAGTGTTCTGGACAAAGCATCAGCAGAGGACTACAGATGAAACATGTCCATATTACACATCACAAAACTTCTGAGATTTATGATCTTTTTGATATATCTCCTTAAGCAGCAGAGCAGGAAATTCTATCAGTTCTCTGATGTTTACAGAACTGTGACAGATTAGTATTTTTTTTATTTTGGATCTGGCTATTGATTGCATCTGATTTTGTCAATAAAGTCACAGAAGGGTAGCCATACTGTGTAGAAGCCTGGTGTATAATTATTTCTGGCATCCGTTAGCTTTTCCATTATCCACACTTCCAGTATCCTTTCAAACTACTTTTCTAGACACAGAACTTCTCTTTGTTTCCAGTTCATTGCAATTTCACCTGGTGCTGCCGCGAACAAATGTGAAATCAATTCTGTGTTTTTCAGCCCATATCCTTTTTTGGGAGACCTAGTAAAACTACTGCCGGGTCAGTACTAGTCGCCCTGGTTTTGAGCCCAGAGAATTCATCAAATCTACTGATTGCTGTAAGAGTTGTGGGGAGTGTTAAATTGGAGGCAGTCAGATAGAACAGAACACTGTCAGTAAGGAATGAAATTTGATTAGTAATACTTAGGAAGTTATTGTAGACTATATCAGGAGAATGATTGCACTGAGAAGCAGACAAGGGCTTTAAGGCTAGGCCAAACTGCACTGAGGGATCCAAGGATGGATAGAGCAAAGAACATTGGTGAGTAGACATTTCTGATCCTTGCTGTCACTTGCAAGCCCGTCTGCTCAGTGGCCTTTAGGCATCTGCCAGAACTTGCTAGCAGCACATCTCAGGGGAGATGACAACAGCATATGCCCCTCTGACTAAGAACCTGAGTGTGGAGAGGCTTCCCACACTTTCTTGTCTGAGGGTTGTTTCCGCTCATGGGGAAAGTAGGAGAGAATTAACCAAAGTCCCCCTGTTGGTCAAATTAAAACTAGATTTATTAAGACTAGAAAAAGAAAAGCAAATTCAAACAAGTACTTTTGCATGACATAGCTGCTCATGAAGATTATATGCTGAAATGCTGAACTACCCTGGAATACTAAACTAGGTTACAGTGCATAAAAGAGACTTTACATTTTCCCAGAGAGAGAGAGAGAACCTTCACCCTCCCTATCAGTCTCTCAGCTTGTCAATTCTTTTTTGGGGGCAGATTCTCAGGCACCTATTGGTCCCTTGTGTCTTCACTGTCCTAGGATCTTGGGTTTTTTCCCTCTCTGATTACATCTTCCCAACCTGTTGGACATCCAAGGTGCTTCAGAGTCTGCTACTATATCCAGAAATTTTCTCTCGTTCACACATACCACTCTCCCACATCCCTTCTGCAAAGATGCTCTGGCTTATCAGCATACAAGAAAAAACTCCCTCAGCAAGTTGGGTTTCTCCATCTTTGTTCAGTATTGTATTGCACCTTTGCTCTTTACCTTCCCGTAATGTCTTTTTTCAAGATATATCTCACAGCTGGAGAAAACGCCACTCCATCTAGGACTGTAGGAAAGACACCCCTTTGAGATGCCAATTAACTTGCTTCTAATGTCTGCCAGCATAGGGAGTAAACAACATCTTCTCTGCTTATACAGATGAAGTTTTATACAATTCCACCACTCAATGTTAAAATTAATTGTACACTGAATTAAGTACACATTATTGACAGATACCAATTCTGTCATCCTTACTGTGGAATTATGGAAAGGAGAATACATTGCTACTTGATTTGCAGGACATGGACTATATCTGAAATTTAATCAAGAACACGTTTGTAGCAAGGCAGAAAATGGCCTGTCAAATGCAAATTAATGACTTCTTAATTAAAAAAAAACAATTATAAATCTGTGTGTGAGAAGTGGGACTATTTCATTAAAAACCAGGAAAGGGTTATATAAACTGTGTAAAAAAACTATTTTAAAACTAAACAAGAAAAAAATCAACACACAAAACACAAACAGCCACCCACCATCCAGCTATAATTACAGCACAATAAAATAACAGCGTAATAAAATAACGTCTGGCCTAGGGTTTATTGCCAGATCCCAACTTCTGCCTGCTCCCAGGTTTCCTTCAGTAGCGCTTCTCTACTAGAGGTTGTGACTGACTGTTTACCCACTCGTCCATATAGGAAGAGATTTTTCCATAATCCCCAAGCAAAAGAACTAAAATCTTCTTAATAAAAATACTAATTCATTCATATGGGATGCAGACTTGGGATGTAAGTCACCACCATGCTGTCACGCATTCTTTCATTGATTCAACCAAAATTAATGCTGCCTGCATCAAAATGGCCATAGAGCTACTAAACTACTTTTTCCACAGGCCTCAGGTCAAAGCTCACACTACCCTTCCAAATATAAAATGCACATCTTTAGGCCAGGCCTCCAGTCAGAATCAGATTCAGGCCTCATTGGCTGTTTTGTTGCAGAAGCAAAGCCACACAATTAAAAAAATGAGCAACACAATGTGCAACTAATTCATGTGCTGCAGACAACAGACACAATTACTATACTGTAGAAACCACACAAACATTACACAGGGAAGGCAAGATGAGATCCCCAGCCCTTTAACTCCCAAAACATAGGTTGCTACCCACTTACACAGTAGGAGACCTCCGTTAGCTAGCGTTAGTAGCAGGTCTCTTAGGCCTTGTCTACACTACGAGAGTAGTTCGATTTTACTTAAATCGAATATTTGGAATCGATATTGCAAAGTCGAACGTGTGTGTCCACACTAAGGACAGTAATTCGACTTTGTGAGTCCACACTAACGGGGAAAGCGTCGACATTGGAAGCGGTGCACTGTGGGTAGCTATCCCATAGTTCCCGGAGTCCCCGCCACCCATTGGAATTCTGGGTGGAGCCGCAAATGCCTTCTGGGTAAAAAAAAAAGGGGCCAGGGTGCTTTTGGGTAACTGTCGTCATCCGTCCATCACTCCCGCCCTCCCTCCCTCCCTGAAAGCGCCGGCGGGAAATCATTTCGCGCACTTTTCCAGTCATTGACAGCGCGGACGCCACAGCACTGTGAGCATGGAGCCCGCTGCAACCATCGCTGCAGTTGTGGCCGCTCTCAACGCCTCGCAGCTTATCATACAGGTTGCCCTGAGGCAGATGCAGAAAAGTCAGGCGAGGAGGCTACGTCAACGCGGTGATGGCCTGAAGTCTGAGAGTAGCACAGACCTCTCAGAAAGCAGGGGACCCAGCGCCGAGGACATCACGGTGGCAATGGGTCATGTTGATGCCGTGGAACGGCGATTCTGGGCACGGGAAACAAGCACTGAGTGGTGGGACCGCATAGTGCTGCAGGTCTGGGATGAATCACAGTGGCTGCGAAACTTCCGCATGCGGAAGGGAACTTTCCTTGAACTTTGTGAGTTGCTGTCCCCTGCCCTGAAGCGCAATGACACCCGGATGCGAGCAGCCCTGACTGTCCAGAAGCGAGTGGCCATAGCCCTCTGGAAGCTTGCAACGCCTGACAGCTACCGGTCAGTCGCGAGCCAGTTTGGGGTGGGCAAATCTACCGTGGGGGTTGTTGTGATGCAAGTAGCCAAGGCAATCGTTGATGTACTGCTGCCAAAGGTAGTGACCCTGGGAAACTTGGAGGCGATCATAGATGGCTTCGCAGCGATGGGATTCCCAAACTGCGGTGGGGCCATAGATGGAACTCACATCCCTATCCTGGCACCGGACCACCAGGCCAGCCAGTACATTAACAGAAAGGGCTACTTTTCCATGGTGCTGCAAGCACTGGTGGACCACAGGGGACGTTTTACCAACATCAATGTCGGATGGCCGGGCAAGGTTCATGACGCTCGTGTTTTCAGGAACTCTGGTCTGTTTAGACGGCTGCAGCAAGGTATTTACTTCCCGGACCACAAAATAACTGTTGGGGATGTGGAGATGCCTATAGTGATCCTCGGGGACCCAGCCTACCCACTAATGCCCTGGCTCATGAAGCCCTATACAGGTGCCCTGGACACTGAAAAAGAACTCTTCAACTACCGGCTGAGCAAGTGCAGAATGGTGGTGGAGTGTGCTTTTGGACGTCTCAAGGGGAGATGGAGAAGCTTGCTGACTCGCTGTGATCTCAGCGAAACCAATATCCCCATTGTTATAGCAGCTTGCTGTGTGCTCCACAATCTCTGTGAGAGCAAGGGGGAGACCTTTATGGCGGGGTGGGAGGTTGAGGAAATTAGCCTGGCTGCTGATTACTCACAGCCAGACAGCCGGGCGATTAGAAGAGACCAGCGGGAAGCGCTGTGCATCCGGGAGGCTTTGAAAGCAAAGTTCCTGAGTGAGCAGGGTAACCTGTGACTTTCTAATTTTGTGTACAGAGAAGCCTTCACCCCACTTCCAACACACGTTTCAAAATAAAAATAGTTCTACTTTGTTAAAGCACACCGTTTTCTTTAATACTGTTTTCGCGGGAATTTTTTAAAACTGGGACGCAGACTGTGGTGCGGAGCGGGTGTAGTGTAGTCGCGCGAATGCAGCTTCTAAACTCAAGGACTGACAGGCTCCGCTGCGGTGGGATGGTTCTTTCAACGGAGCCTGTCACCCCTCCTGATACGGACTGTGTGTATGGGGGGTCTATGTGAGTTTGTGGCAGGGGGGGGACGGTTACAGATCCCCTGCTGTGTGGCTCTGTGATCCTGCCTAAGGACCGCCGCTTAAGATCTCTAACTGCCCTCCCCTGACACAAAGTCACAGAGCAACCCACCCCCCACCACATAACATGAAAAGAACCTCCCAGACTAACCAGGGTAAGTAGTCACTGCATCACTGCACTATGTATGTGCCCTGCTGCTGTGCCTGCCCCCGACTATGTACCCTGCCAAAGGTGACTGTCCTGTCCAATTACCAACCCCCTTTCCCCCCCCCTCCAAAAGAACATGATGGAAACAGTAGTTAACAGAAACATATTTTTTATTATCAACTACACATGGGACTGGGAAGTGAAACTTGGACGGGGGCTTGTGTCAGGCGGGAAGGAAAGAACTTGTCAAACTTTGGGGAATGAGAGCCTTCTGCTGCTCGAGCTCTCTGCAGGGGTGGAGTGAGAGTTAGCAGGGACTCTGCCGCCTCTCCTTCTGTGCACTTTGGGTGAAGGGAGTATGGGACTTGGTGGCGGGGGAGGGCGGTTAGAGATGGACTGCAGCGGGGCTCTGTCCTCCTGCCTCCGTTCCTGCAGAACATCCACAAGGCGCCGGAGCGTGTCCGTTTGCTCCCTCAGTAGTCCAAGCAGGGTTTGAGTCGCCTGCTGGTCTTCCTGACGCCACCTCTCCTCCCGATCCATGTTGGCTTGGTGCATTTGGGACAAGTTCTCCCGCCACTGGGTCTGCTGTGCTGCCTGGGCTCGGGAGCAGGCTATAAGCTCTGAGAACATGTCCTCCCGTGTCCTCTTCTTCTTATGCCTAATCCTCCCTAGCCTCTGGGAGTGTGATGACAGGCTAGGTTGTGAGACAGTCGCAGATGGGGCTGTGGGAATGGGAAAAAGGGAGTGAATTCCTCAGAAAGATAAATGTAGTTGTGAACAAAAAACATAGTCTTTCTCTGTGAACAGGACCATGCACAGCACCTATCACATGCGCACTCAGCACAAGGTCGAATTCTCGGCCTTCGCATTCAGTGTCTGGGGTTTTGCAGAGCACTTTTGAGAACCCTGTCAGGACAACGGAATTGCTCTTGCACGCAGACATGGTAAGCCGTAGATTCGTGGCAGCTTAAAACTTTAATATTAGCAATGGCCTCATTTCACATTGAAATCAATGTCGGTCCCTGCTGCCAGCAATCCGGCAAGCAGGAAGTCTGCTCCTGTCCCACACCCTCGCGGCTGTCCCCGGGAACGATCCCTTTCGGCTGACCCTCTCCCGCCTCCACCGCGTGGCTGCAAACCAGCGGTTACAGTTCTGTAAAGGAACGGTAAAGCAGTCCCAACACTAACATTCCCCTACCTCATTCAAAGCAGGTCATCATGAGCGACATCACCCTCATGAGGATCTCTGAGAGCGACAGACAGAGAATGCTCCGGGAAAGCCTTCAAAGACCAGGGCTGTATGCCGCCATGCTGTGCCAAGCAATGATTCCGGAGTACTTGCTAGTCTCGTGGCGCGGCAACGTGTCCTACTACGGAGGACCCAATAAGGCCGCTCTCCCCAAGAACCTAATGCAGCGGATTTCAAATTACCTGCAGGAGAGCTTCCTTGAGATGTCCCAGGAGGATTTCTGCTCCATCCCCGGACATATAGACCGCATCTTACTGTAGCTGCAGTAGCAGGGACTAAACAGTAGAGCGGCTTGGGCAGGACAATCATGCAAAACCGGACATTGCTAGATTTTTTTCAAATAGTTGCACTGCCCATGACTGAACCGTTAAGTTAATCAAACTAATCATGAGAAACCCATTTTTTAAATTGTTAATAATCATGTTCTGTTACAAATAAATGTTTAGATGTTTACAACACTTACTGGATGATCCTTCACCAGATTCTGTGTCCGGGGTAACGGCTGGGGAGGGTTGGTAGGGGATCTCTGTAAGGGTGATGAAGAGATCCTGGCTGTCGGGGAAATCAGCGTTGTGAGCGCTGTCGACTGCCTCGTCCTCCTCATCTCCTTCCTCATCTTCCCCGTCCGCTAACATGTCCGAGGATCCGGCCGTGGACACTATCCCATCCTCAGAGTCCACAGTCAGTGGTGGGGTAGTGGTGGCGGCCGCACCGAGGATGGAATGCAGTGCCTCGTAGAAACGGGATGTCTGGGGATGGGATCCGGAGCGTCCGTTTGCCTCTTTGGTCTTCTGGTAGCCTTGCCTCAGCTCCTTGATTTTCACGCGGCACTGCGTTACATCCCGGCTGTATCCTCTCTCTGCCATGTCTTTAGAGATCTTCTCATAGATCTTTGCATTCCGTCTTTTGGATCGCAGCTCGGAAAGCACGGACTCATCGCCCCACACAGCGATGAGATCCAAGACTTCCCGATCAGTCCATGCTGGGGCCCTCTTTCTATTCTGAGATTGCACTGCCATCAGTGCTGGAGAGCTCTGCATCGTTGCCAGTGCTGCTGAGCTCGCCACGATGTCCAGACAGGAAATGAGATTCAAACTGGCCAGACAGGAAAAGGAATTCAAATTCAAATTTTCCCGGGGCTTTTCCTGTGTGGCAGTTCAGAACATCCGAGCTCTTACTGCTGTCCAGAGCGTCAACAGAGTGGTGCACTGTGGGATAGCTCCTGGAGCTATTAGCGTCGATTTCCATCCACACCTAGCCTAATTCGACATGGCCATGTCGAATTTAGCGCTACTCCCCTCGTCGGGGAGGAGTACAGAAGTCGAATTAAAGAGACCTCTATGTCGAACTAAATACCTTCGCGGTGTGGACGGGTGCAGGGTTAATTCGATGTAATGGCGCTAACTTCGACATAAACGCCTAGTGTAGACCAGGCCTTACTCTCTTTGTAGACAGCTACCAAAGCACATTGCCACTCACTCGTACACAAAACCAGTGCAATAAATGTACATAAAAATTCATCTCAGTAAAAGTGGCTTGAAGTCCTACTGACTTCCAGTGGTTGCATTCATTTATGCCTGAGCTGAATTTGGACTCATGAGTTCAATTCCCCCTACCAGGACAAAAGGACATTGAAGTAAAGTGCCCCAATTTTCAAAAGTGCCTCCAGCTCCCACTGACTTTAATAGTGCTCAGCAATTCTGAAAATCAGGCAAGTTACTTGGGTGTGTAAATATGGATTGTGGGGCATAATTTTAGGCAGCCAAGGTTGAAAAGTTTAACCTGAGAGTCTAACAGCCCTAGGGAAATAAATTGTTTCTGGCTGGGCTTATCAACAAGAGGTTCATGTGGACCCTCTTATTGGGGTGTGAGGTAATATTCTGAAGAGTTCCTAAGGGCTTGTTTATATGAACATGTAGTTCCCGGAACCCTGGGGTGTAAAGCTACTTCGCCCTAGCCTGTTACACTGTGTGTGTCCGAGTTGCTGTGCACTAAAAGTTCCTATAGTGCTTTGATCTACCCCACTCTGAGATACTGTTTCAAAATGCAGTACGACAAATCACAAGGGAACTTTTAGTGAGTAGAAGTAGGGTCCACAAGGATACTTAGTGCACAACAGGCTAGAGGGAGGGAGATTTACACCCCAGCTTGCCACGAACTAAGTGTTCACATAGGCAAGCCCTGTGTGACTCAGGAGCATGTGATATTGCTTAAACTCCTAAGTCACTTAGGTGGCTTTGAAATTTTTTCCTATTTGAACATTTTAGCTACTACCGTAAAGGAGCCAAAACAGTTGTCAACACTGTTGTATAAAGTGTGACTGACATTATATGCCACCAGATCTCTGTCCACCCACTTTCTGTAGTGGTGTTGAAAATGTTTTTGTCCCATCTACACCTAAACTAATTTTCAACATCTGCTGAACAGAGTAAGGAGGTCCTATTGCTGCCAAAGGATAATTTTCCAAGCATAGATGGACCCATCTTGATAATAGGAGAAAAAGGGAATGGAAAGACCTTAATTGTTGAATTCCGATCATCCCCGTTTCAAAGGATCCGCAAATGCAATACAAAGTGAATGGAAAATTGTTTCCCTTCTTTCATTTTCAGCTTTTACATTATATATATGTTTATACAGCATGCTGCATATGATCAGTTACATTTCACAAACCCTGGTGTAAGTTTCAAACCTTTATACAGATATTTTATAGTACACTTGTGGATGTCACTAAGCTCTGCCCACACACCAATAAAACTTGTTTCTATAGTAACTAATGTTACTTAGTACCAAGTAACTAAAGTACTTGAAAGAGGAAAACCACATATTGTCACAAACAGGGGCTGTCAGTGCTTATTATCGATTTTATTGTTCATTGTTCGTTAAAGAGGAGCCTAAAAAGGGGCGAAACATGAACAAAATAAGACAAACATATCATAGTGTTGTAAGTAAGAGAATAAAGGTGTAGAGTGCTCTTAACTGACAGCTTTTTCTGAAAACCCTATACGAGTGGATCTGAGGCGTCACCATTCATGAGTAATGTGGTCTCCCCAAACTCATGGCAAAAATACCTTTATAGTCCTCTGTACTAGGATATATTTTCTAACTGCACTATGCATACAGCATGGTGTTATCTCTGTAGGTGAAATTCATCCCTCCTCAGAGGGCCAGCACAAGGCTTGTACAACATTTAAATCTCACTTAAGCCCTCAAATTTCTGCTGTGTGGACCAACTCCTGGGATCCTGAAAGTAAGGCTTACATGGGACATAGGCCTTGTATTTGCCCTCCCCACAGGGATGAGTTTCACCTTGCATAGAGCTGCATGGAGAAAGTGAATCCCATTTCGGGGAGGATTTCGATATTTCAAATTTTGTTTTTGTTCTAATTAGGAATGAAAAACAAACATTTCAAAGTTCTCCACAAAAGGGAATGGAGCAGGCCCTGGAAGCCATGGGGTTTCTGACACCCAGGGAAATCTACATATCTGGGTGCTATAGGGGACATGGATCTTGGCAACCATGGGGCCCCCAGTCCTGGAGCAGTGTATATGGCTGGCTGCTCCAGAGCTGCAGAATCTGGGAGCCTGAGTTCCCCAGCAGCCCACCAGGAAGTCTGCTAGGAAGCCAGGAAGGGTGGGTAGGCAGGAAAGTTCTGTCAGGACTTTGGCAAAATGGGACAGCCTCCACAAAACATTTCAATTTTGCCAAATTGGCAAATTCCAACTAAACAGAATTTTTCTGATCATCTCTAACTCTGTGTAAATATTTACTGCTGCAAGCCCCAGAGCTAGAAGGATTTACATGGATGGAACATTCTTCTGACTCCATAGGGGGGAAAAAATCACCTCTGGCCAGACTTATACAAATTTTAATGTTGTTTACCCAAAATTCCACATACTGAGTTTTGTTGTTTTAGTTGGAACATGCCTATGTTCTGAATGTATAAATGACACTAAATTGTTACAGTAACTATACTCCTGAAACAGTATAGGAATTGTGCAAGAAATGCCCTGGAGCAGTGGTTCCCAAACTTTAACAACCTGAGAACCCCTTTCATTAAAATGTCAAGTCTCGCGAACCCCCTCCTCAAAATGAATATTTCCAGGGATTTTCTCCTTTACCTGAATATAAATTATAAAAGCAGTGATCTTGGAAATATAAAATTTGTTTTTATGACATGCTTATTACATACTATTTTTAATTATTATTTATCATTACAGTATTTTTATTACATTATGGAAATGGCAACGCTCTTCCAAGATCTCACTTTCGTAGCTTGTATCACTTTGAACAAGCCTGTTATAAGATAAGGCTCCTAGGTTTCATCAAGGAGTATCAGATGTGAAAGAGCAGGAAGGTATTTAAGAAGCCAACTCAAAGAGTTCCTCCTACACAAGTATTCAGGTCTTGAGCAGTCCAGACAAACAATGCACATTACAACAAAGCTTAAACTTGTTCTTCATAATAATTTTAAAAACAAGACTAGCTACTATTTAATTTTAAAAACAGCAAAAAATATCCATCCCTCTTTCTATTTCTTATAAGGAGTCTTGAAGTTTGATAGCTATGCTTGCTTTCATCTGCTTAGCTCTTGGAAGTCCTGGGGCTCCAGGCGGCTGGCCCCGTGCTGCCCGGGGTCCCTAGGGACAGCTCTGTCCACCATTAGGGAATTTTTTCCTGAGAACCCCCTGTAACATTTCGTGAACCCCCAGGGGTTCTCGAACTCCAGTTTGGGAACCATTGCCCTGGAGTGAAAGGGTCACACTGACTCTACAGGTAGTGAACTCTGGCTAGGGAATGGTATTTAAAATAGAGGGTGGAGGACTTTACCTTAGTGATCAGATGTGCTATCCCAGAGAGTAGGGACTCTGTCCAAGGACCCTGTTTTGCTCTGAGTTCCCCATATGAGATTCTGAAAATCTTATGTGGAGTGATTCTGCAGGACTCCAAGTGGTGGCAGTGCACACAGCTGACTTCACCAGGCCCCACCTGGTGGCAGCAGCATAGAGCTAATTTCATGGTGCCTTCATAGTAAGGCCCAACCAGACCAGCAACGGCAGAACTGACATCACAGAAATGGATCAGGTTTCTGCACATAGGAGCAGGTGCTGTGGACTTCTCTGGACTGGAGTAGACAGTAGGAGGAGAGCCAACACCTGATGCCCCTGGCTACTCCTGAGTAAATTGGACCTGTGAGTGGGTTTTAGGTAGGCACAGCAAGCCAGACAATTAATGTATTGGAACTGTGGGATTGGCTAAACTCCTGCCACACGGGTTGGATTTTGTTCCTTTTATTGTATGTAAATATAGAAAAGATTTTTTTGTTTGTTTGGGGTTCCCGCCCCCCTTTCCCCTAAATAAAAGGCACTTGTTGTTCCATGTTCCCAAGGACTTCTGAGTGCCAGTGTGTGGGGAAGAGCCGTAGTAACCCACATCCTGGCATTGCACCTGCTGCAGTTGTGATGCAGCAGCACCGAATGCTGTCCTGGGGAGAGAGACGGACAGTGAGAGGGCAGCTCGAGCTGGGGAGGGGGCTCAGAATCCACCCGAAGGGGGCAGTTGGACAAAGCTGTTAGAGAAGGAGAAGAATGGAGATGCTGAGGTAGTGGATGAACTGGAGCTGGGGTAGGAGGCCAGGGGATAAAATACGAGAAGAACAGGAGAATTAAAGTAGGGGACTGGAAAGTGAGCAGGAGGAAAAAAGGAAAATAGGAAAGGTTTCAGCTCAATAGAAGCAGGAAAAAATAGACCTGGGTATGTGAGCAGATGCTATTAGAGGAGGGAAGTAGAGAGAAATAAAATCTACAGACTTACGAGAGAGAGTGTGTGTCAAAGGAAGAAAACTGAGAGGAAATCTAACTGGTGAAAAAAAGGAATTGATCAAAAAGCTGTGTTGGATGCAAACAGATCCTGAAAATGGTAAACGAGAAGCCCACTCACAGGGGACCTAAAGTACGTGAACAGAGAGAGTGACTGAACATCTATTGATGGAATACAGTTCAAAGGGGCCTAATGGACAAGCGAGGGCCCACTAGGTGAAGAAACCCCTTTTGTGGATAAACTTGATGAAAAGAGGAACAGCCGCAGGAACATCAAATCTAAGGAGTGCTTCACGCCGAAGAGAAGCAACAAACAAGACAGCAAGAGCGGAGCCAAGGAGAGGAAAAGTTTAGTCTTCTCCGAAGTGACACTGCATATTGTTAAGCAATCTCTTTTGTTCTTGTTAAAAACAAGGTTCAGTACTAACTGCACAATCTGTACTAGCTCACAAAGGTTAATGAGTTAGTAACCTATAGTTTATTATGTTCTATATTATTTATGCTCCTGGTATAATTTGGGTTTTTTCCCCCTTATAAAGTTCTAAAAATTTAAAAGTATCCCTTTTGTCTTGGTTTGCCTCAGCCTCTTCTCACAGTTAGCAAAGCCTATCCTAGCCAGGTTACCACAGAGTCACCTGCAAAAGTCACTAGAGAGGTTAAATTTTAACTTCCCAGAGCCAGAGGTCAGAGCATGGCTCCAGGTGGGGACTCAAGCCATTGTTTTAATTTATTTTAGCAAAGGAACCCTAGACAAATTGAATCAGTTCTTGTTGCTACTGTTGGTATCTGGCAGAAGGTTTGCACTATCATTAATAACCAGGGGTGATATCCTGGACCAATTGAAGACAATGGGAGCTTAGGTATTGATTTCAATAGGGCCAGAACTTCATCCGAAGAACGCTGTCATGCAGGAGCGGTGCCAGGGTTTTTGCCACCCTAGGCGGCAGCGCTCCTTTGGGCATTCGGCAGCAGGGGGTCCTTCCGCTCCGCGTCTTTGGGACACTTCGGCGGCGGGTCCCGGAGCGAGTGAAGGACCCGCCACCGAATTTCCGCCGAAGACCCAGAGCGGAAGGACCCCCTGCTGCCAAATTTCCACCGAGGACGGCAAAATGCCGCCCCCCAAATACTGCCGCTCTAGGCAACGCCTAGGGTCACCTAGTGGAAGCGCCGGCCCTGCTATCATGGAGTCCACTCACTACTGGGGTGCCTCCTTGTGACTGCTCTCTCTCACTCTCTATGACTATAGATGCTCTCCTGGCTTGTTCCTCTGGCCAGGTCACTGTGTGTTTTCCCCGTTCCAGGGTATCAATGTCTCTTTATCCCAGATGGCAGTCCTCCCTTCACTTCCCAAACCAGGCCACTTTCCCAGTGGTTGGTAGGGAAACCCAGGCCTGCCCTCTATTCTGGGTTCCTGCTCAGGGACCCTCTAAATCAACAGTCAAGGTCTGAACTTTCTTAAACTTTGCTGCCTTTCCATATGCCCTCTCCACCTAATCTCACTCTCTACTGTCCAGAGAGTAACTACAGGCTCCCTCACTGCAGCCCCCTACTACTACAAGCTTCCTGGCTTTATTCTAGCTCCACCTGTTCCTTCCCCAGTTGGGTTCTATCATTCATGGATTACTTAGGCTAACGAATTCCACCAGCTGTAGTCTATCTAGTTAATTGGCCTCTCCTCAACCTCATTAACGTCTTCTAGGCTGGTAGCGGTGGTGGGGGAGTGGGGGGTTGAACTCCCCCTCACAGAAGCAAAACCTAAAGTCCTTACTCAGATTTTGTTCCATTTTTACTTACATCTGCTACAAACTGACGTGAGTGGGAGTTTTCCTGTGTAAGTAAAAACTCAGTCAGAACCTCAGCCATGACAATAACAACCTTACAGCTTTCATAGTACTCTACTACTTTTTAACGTGGTGCCACCTTTATTCAACCTGTTCTGTCGGTGGGTGCTGCCTGGTGGGGGAACAAGATGTCTGGTAGCATTTCACTCTATCTAAGCACACAGTGGAGCAAGTCAGAAATAGACAGGCAGCCCTAACTCCGATTTCCCCCCACCCCCGGCTAGATTATCAGAACTTGACATTATTGTAATAGGATGCTGGGGGCAGAGAAGTGGTTGCATTTAATCATACAGTGTACATGTAAACTGCACGGGTGGCAGCTATTAAAGGCTTGTTAACATCTCTACATTTGGAGACAAACAGCCTTTTGAATTGAGCTGATGAAGTGTCGGCTCAGAGAAGCATGGCAACACAAAAGATGCATGGGTCTTTGGAAGCGTGCTGAAGACAACCATGGCTGCAGGTCAAGGAGACTGATGATGCAGAACATAGCGAGGGAATTATCAAGTGGCTCAGCTTATTGGAACAATGTGATTGTTGTCTAGTAGAGGATTTTAAGGAGATGTGTCATTCAGAGACTTTAACTTCACATACAACTATGAAACAAAGGCTCCTTCCCTCTCTTTTTTCAGGCGTTTCTCCACATCTCACAAAATTCCCCTTCATCTCCCCCCAGCATACAGCCTTATAGCCATAATTTGTTGCCACTATTTTCCAGAGGAGGAGGACTGGACAGGACTCCTATCAGAGCTAGCTGCATCAATCAAGGAATGCTTAAAAGTTCTGACAATGAGGCACCGATTGTCTCTTCAGTGATTACTTTACTTTTATGCAATTGGCCAATCCCAGACAAATCCCAAACTGAAGTTTCTTTCCTAGTCTACATAGAATTTAGTTATCAAATGCTGCAGTGCAGTATTTGTAAAAACAGAAGCTTTCCTTTCACATAAACCCAGGATCCTTTCCACAATATTAACTCAAACTTTTTAAAATATATATCGTAAGGACTTTCATCACACTTTCAAAAATTTTGAGTAGAGAGAGGCCCAAATCAAACCAACCTGTTTTCAAACACCCCCAAACTCTGGGATGGTCTATCTCCAGCTTTTTTTCCCCACAGCTTTTCCCTTGCTCTATAATGGCCCAAACAGGAATTCCAGACCCAAACACCTTCATGCTTTTGGGGAAGTTTGTATCCAGGCTTTGCAGCTCTGTCCCATTAATACTTTTGAGGTGGCTTTCATTTTATTCACAGACACAAACAGAAATGAAGTAGAGGTCCCTCCCCCTACCCCACAGCACATTGCTAGAGTCCTTGTTTTTCCTCGCCTTCCTCTGGAACCTTGACCAAGAATCCATTTTTAGGATCAGGTACATATATTCCCCATTATGTCCTGTGATTACATGTAATAAACATGCTTTGCCCTGTCTTCCCTAGACGCAAATCCTGTTTAATATTGTATTAGCTACCAGCTTTAAAACATAACCTATTCTCCAGAGCATGTCAACATTTTTTCTCCCCACACAAAATTTTTTCTTCTTTTTCAAAAAATGATCTTTTTGTGAAAAATTTGTTTCTGAACATTCTGTTTTTTCATCAACATTTTCTTAAAAAACCTTAAGATTTACAAAATTCCAATTTTTGTTTCATTTTTCCGAATTTCTCATGGACAATACTTACCATTTTCCAACCAGTTCTATTTTCCTAGTCTAGATGTGCCCCAAATGACAGTACCTGAAATACTGCGTTCATTACCAGAAAGATATTGAAAAATTGGAGGGAGATAAGAGAAAAGCAACAGTTTTTTTATACCTAGCTACCATGGTGAAAGAGAAAATAAAGATCAGATGATTAAGGGACCAGAGGAACTGACGTGTGAAAAAAGATTAAGAAGAGCTAAATATGTCTAGCTTGTCTATGTGACAATGAATTGGGGACAGCATAACACATTATATATTTCTAGGTAAGGTGTTAACACCATTAAGGGAATGGAGTTGTTTAGGGTAGCACAACAGGTTGTTATGAGAACTAATGTGATATCTTAAATTGTCAGTTTCTTAATGTTAAATGCCAAGGATAATGAATTCAAGATATTTAGGCTGTACAAACTCCTATGGTATATGGTGCAAACCCAGTTGTTCAAGATGTTTGAATTAGACTAGACAATACCCTCAAACTCTGTGATGATATGTTCACTGTTTCTTTAAATCTGTAGCAGGAAACCAAAGAAGAGGGGTGTTGGGGAAGGTTTAAGATGGACGTTCTACTGTGAAGCAGAGTTAGACACAGAGAGACTTTTTAGAGATAATACTGTTTTCCTTATTCTAATAATGTTCTTTGTTCACTATTATAAGAAAGTGACTTTCTGTGGTTCTTAACCATTGTCATATGACATATGTCTTGTAGGGAACAATCCTTTAGCATGGGGTGAACTAGATGATGTAATAGATCTTTTCCATCTCTAATTTTTATGAGAATGCAAACAAATATCTACACCTGGGAACATTAATCACACTTGGGAAGCGGCTTAAATCAGAGAAGGAAATAATGTATCGTGCATGCTCAGCACACAATTTTCTAATGCTTATAACAATGTAATTTCCAAACCAAATTTCTTCAAACTAGGCAGTGCATCATTCAACAGTACATGCACTCCAAGGATGAATTTTCAAAATAATGTTGGCTTGGGGATGAAAAGCATATGCAAAATGTCTTAACTATTGAAAAATCACTCCCCACCCCCCCGAGTGGATTACTCAAAAAGGCAGCTGAATTGATGTTTATCAAACTTTCCAAAACAAATTCACTTCTGGACTGAGACCAATCATGCAAAAATTCAGTCCCAAAGGTAATATGTTTGAGAAAGTTATAAATGACTGCGATTTAGAATGGAAGTGCAATCTCAACCTCAGCAGTGGCATCACAACCACAAGTTTGAATGAAGCAGTGGGGCTAAATAAGAACGAATTCTCTTGATTTCAATTGAACCATGCCAATTTACATCATCAGAGAATGTGTTCCCATAAAACAAAACAGGTCATCAGACAAGAGAGAGAATAGGACTGGAGAAGAAGAGAGAACAAACAAACGGGGAAAGGAAAAATCAGTAACTGAAAAGCAAGGTGAAAATGAACAAGACAATCTTCTATCCCAGGTGCCATATTGTCCTGCCACAGGATGGGAGTAATTCCCATTGTCTTTAGTGTGAGTTCCCGATATACTGTGGTGGGTAGAACAGGACATCCAGAAGGTAAGAAAAGGACCAAATGGAGGTAAGAATCCACAAAACTTAAAACAAGAGGATTGAAAATGGAATGACAGGGGACACTAAGCTTACAGACTTTGCAGTTTGTCAAAACATCCTGGGCTAGATTCTTAGCTGGGGTAGATCTGTGTAGTTTTACTGACTTCAGTGGAGCTACACCAGTTCACACCAGCTGCAGATCTGGTCTTTTTCTATGGTTCTAAAAATGGCAGGACGAAGATAGTAGAATGTTTTTGGAATGTACATGGGGGGAAATGAACTATGGTAAAGAAAAATTGTTTGGAGGAAACCATGTTACCATAACGATTCTCACACACTGAGACACAGAGGTGAGAGAGAAGCTTGATTCACAGAAGAATCTATCTGCTGCACACAGAAAATAGTTTGAAGACCAATGTACTAAAATATTCAAAATTAGGGATGGTCAAAAAAATTCCATCTAAACTTTTTTTTAAATGGATAATTTGATTTATGACAAAAATGATTTTTTTTAGCAAAAAGTGTCTCTCTCTCTCTCACACACACACACACAAAACAATACACCAGATGCCCCAAAACTGAAAAGCTTCAGACAAAACCCCAAGTATTTTGATTTTGAAGTCTCCTCATGGGGCTTCATGGGAGTTAGTTTGGGTGCCTCATGTTCCCATTCCTCTCTGTGAGCCAGGTTTCCCTGTTAACTACATTTTTCTTAATGCACTGCAGTGGCCGAGGTGTGCATTAAGTGGTGCATCATAGGAGATGAAGTCCAGCCAGGGAGCCTAGCCCTTAAGGGAAAATGGGGGCCTCAGGCATCTGAACTACAACTCGAAGCACAAGTTAAAACACTGCCAGTGCTCCTTTTCCTCAGGGGTGAGCAGTCGGCAGGCCAGGTTGATCTGCATTGATTTGACTTGACTTGACTTGTGGAGCAGGACCCAATAGCGGTGAACACGGCTCTGATGCCACCTATCTTCTTTCTTCTTACCATTCACACAGCTGATTATTAGTACTGATAACAAGATCGATAAAGGCAACCAGATCCATCAGGGTCTCCACTCTAGCCAACTCATCCTTGATCTCATCCCGCAGGTCCTACCAGAACTGGAACAGCTGGGCTGACTCATTTCACTCTGTGTCTGATGTGAGATGGTGGAAGTGTGCTGCATAGGAGGTGGCAGGCCTGACCCACCCCAGAGCTTCTGCAAGGTGGCCTCAGTAAAGCGAGCGTGTCTGGGGTCACCAAAGATGGTTAGTACTGCCTGCTGGAAAGTGTCTTAGCTAAACAGCACCAGACTGCTGCCCTCCAGCAGCAGGAAGGCCCAGTCCAATGCATCCCCAGTCAGCAGGCTGACTACCTTAGCTTTAGGTTGGACAAGTATGTTTGAGGGTGAAACAAGAAGAAGAGTTCCCCAAACCTCGAAATTTGGAACGATCGCCATTGAAGGGCTCCGGGAGGGGGACGACAGGTCCTGGCTCAGGGGTGATGTGGCCAGTAGGACCCAGAGCACTTTGTTTTCTGCTCAGAGTTGATGGACTTACCCTGCAGTGCCTGATTCTCAGCATCCAGCTGCGTGATTTGCACCTGCATGGCTTGGTTGCCCATCTGGAGGTGGGTCACCTCTTCATGGAGTGCCAGTCCTCCTCAGAGTAGGGGGAGCTCTGCTGGGTCCATACCTGGCTGGACCCTACTCCATAGGTGCTGGAACTAGGAGTGCTGGGGGTGCTGCCACACCCTCTGGGTTGAAGTGGTTTCCATCATATACACAGTTTACAGTTTGGTTCAATGGCTCTCAGCACCCCCACTATGGAAACTGTTCCAGTGCCCCTGCCCCACTCAGAAGGTTTGGTGGTCCAAGTAAACTATCGTAGTCCAGGATGTAGGTGGCCAGGCCTAGTGGGCAGAGCAGGAGCCAGAAAACTGAGGTCAGCGACAGAGTTGGGAGTCAAGCCAAGGGTCTGAGCCAGAGTCAGAGTCAGGAATTGACCCAAGGATCAGAGTTGGAGTCAGTAGCCAGGGGTGGGACATAGAAATAGGGAGCTGGAACGAGGCAAAAGGGCAGGAACAATGCAGGGCTCATGAGTCAGGCAAAAAGGCAGTGTCCGATGTAGTAGCCAGCCAGGGATTCATCTAGTTGCTCAGACAAACTTCCTATGCCTCTTTCTGGCTTAAATAGCAAGTCTGATCCAATGGGAGAGGCTGTACATTGCCTCCAATTGGGAGCTTCATGGGCGGTGCCTACGGTGAGCTAGGGTTAACCAGTCCACTCTCCCTACTGGTACCAGTGAGCTGCTGGGTGGTGGCTGCAGTCTGAGGATGGCCTGTGGACCTAGGTACAAGACCCACAATCCCTCACAGAGTCCCAGGGAAGGAGAGTCCGGGTCCCACTATGGAAAACAATGTCCCTGAAGGGCAAAGGCTGGTAATCATTGTTATAGTGGGATGGCTTATTAAAGTAAGATAATGCAATATTTTAATATTTCAAGAAAAGCAAGTATTTCTGTGAATGCACCTTCATGGGAGTTATGAAAGGCTGGGCTGGGCATCCATCTGGGAGGGATAGTTTAGGAGTAATTAAATCATCTCTGTCATAATTTACCGGGATTGACTAGCTAAGCAATTAGAAATTTATTCCATTCCCAATTGTTCTATGAAGAATACCTACAGGCTAGAGACACATTGTCACCTGCTTTTTCCATACTAAGGGTTCTACCGGCACTTAAGACTATTAAACAGACCAAAATGTTCACAAAGCTTACGGCAACAATTGCATTTCTGACCTGTATTCTGGAAGACAGTCTACCATATTAAGATGCATAATTAATATGGCCCTGGGGTTGCAATCAGATCTGAATGGGCAGACCCTGGCAGCTACACAGAGCTCAGGCTCAAGGGCCCATCAGCAAAGATCTGGCTGCAGGATCAGGGCTTAATACAGTACATCTAACTTAAACGATTTAAAAGATGAGGAATCAAAAGATGGAATGTTTATGCACACCCCTTGGGATACAAAACTGGGCAAGAAATCACTTGAAAACAGGCTCTATCATGAAACCTAGCATTTCCTATTTCCAGCATGACTAGAAATACCACAAGTCCAGCCTTTCTTACAGCATTTCACTCTTTTGCTTCTGGTCACAAATAGAACCAAGGAAAGTGTGAAATACAGTTTGTTTGTTTGTTTAAAAGTTCAATTATTTTTCAAATCTCAAGTCAAGTTTGGTTTGAATTATGGGCCAATTTATGGGTTGATTCTTATTAGCCAAATTTACTCATTATCTTCAGGTATTTATAAATCTAGTGAGATACCTTTTCACAGGAGTAGTCCAAAGGATCTAGGAGAATCCGTGTAGTTTTCTGAACCTAACATGAGGTATTTATCAAGACAAGAAAATGTTTATCGTGAAACCAGGAAAATTGAAAATGTTCTATAATCCTGGAAATAATCACAATACTGCTTAAAAAAATAGATTGCCAATTTCCAGAATTACACAAAACGTGCACATTTAAACACAACTAGGGCAACTTTTGCAAAATTGTGCAGTTTAATTTTATTTTTCCACCAAAAGTGTGAAGCAAAAACATGAAGTTACTTTTCCCCCACTAGCCTACCGCAACCCTTCATGTAACTCCTCCTTGATCCACAGGTTACTGATATGGTTAAGTGTATGAGGATCCATTGTGCACACTTGGTTGCTGTGTAACAGCCACTAAAACCAAGCACTAATATCTTGAATCATTCCTTTGAACACTACTGTGTTAGGGCCTGATCCAGTTTCCATTGAAGTCACTGAAAGGATTCTTATTGACTTCAATGGGAGGTAGAACAGGCCCTTAAAGAAGAATTACAGCTATTTTTCTCTTTCTACATTAGAAGAATCTAAAGAAATACATCCAGATTTTGGACCTTCAAACCTGTAGTTTAATAAACAAAGCAAAATTTGGAATTGGGCCAATAGAAAAGTGCCTAAAAATGCAAACCATCTATTTCTTTTGGGGTATGGTGTGATAAAAATGCGAGTTCCCTCCACCCACTTATCAATGGGAAGCACATTCATACAGCATGGATCAAAAGCTCACAAATAGGCATTCTTCTCTCTTTATGAAATTGGTAATCAAGGCCAAACAGAGGCAAAAACCATCCTTTTGTTCTGTGTTTGCACAGCACCTAGCACATAAACAGGGCTCCTATGCATTATGGTAATACAAATAAATAATATATTCTGGACTAGACTAAAGTAACCTTAAAAGGAATAATGTCCCCTCTTACCATGGGGATAAGAGGACTTAATAAATTATAAAACAAGCCAGAAAAGCTGTTTCTAATCTCTAACACCTGGCTCATATAATCTCATTTAAGAACTGAAAGTGGCATTTCAGCAGCATAGGTTTGGAGTGGAAGATGTGTACACAGAGCGTGAGAAGAAAGAATGGAGGGGAAAGTGACAGCAAATGAGATGAGATAGGGAAGAAAGAGAGGGGAAGAAAAATAAAAGGAAAAGGGAAGACAAGACAGAGTGAGAGAGAGGGACTATGACCCATCACTGAATATATTAAACTACTGGTACTGGGCCAAACCAGGAAGTTCTTAATCAGGGAAGTCTCCCACTGAAGTCAGTGTTCACATTTACCTAGGGAGTTTGTTCAGGTGAGGAGGAAAGTTTAGTTTTACTGGTCAGGGCATGCCAGAAAGTCTTGTTGACTCTATTTCATCCAGGCTTTATAAATCAGCCCTGAGAAATGACACATGGCAGCCACTGTTGGCAGTTTAAGGAAAAGCTGCAGGGAGGAGCTATTCCACTGATCAGGCAGGAGGTCAGAGGCTGACTGCCCCCCAGATCCTTGCCTCAGCTACTCTCCTTCTCTACTGCTGGGGGGTGTTTGAATGTGGAGAAGAGTACAGAGTGGCTGAAGCAGACAGAAGAGTCATGTATCTACCTGCTGCCACCCAACCATCCATGCTAACCTCAGAGGAACAAGGACAAGTGACTGGAGGGGAACTGTACTCTCTCAGCCTTTAGGGCAAACCCACTCACTCTCCCTGTGGAGTCCAGTCATTACCCAAGTCCACCTGATCCCCAGCTGAGTCTGACTCCCCTTAAAGGGCCATCTGGCCTGTGACGCCACCCCAAATAGCTTACAAGAAATAAGGCCCAAAAGTGTCAGGTGGTGAATGAGGCTTACTGTCAGCCCACTGAAAATATCAGTGGGGTAGAGCTCGTCCCTGGCATGCCACAGTTTGAAGAGGAATATATACAGTAATTGTGGATTGTGCCGCTTCTTGGGGGTTCCTGCCTAGGTTTCGATAAGCATCCGAATTCCTGGAGATGTAACCGACCCCAGTGAAGCCCTAGTAGTTAAAATATCCACATTAAAAGTAACCTCAGAGGTCCCAGAAAGTACACAAACCCCTCTGGCAGCTGAGGCCCCAGCAGGCAAAAATATCCCTCAAGATCGTCCCTCAAAAAATATTTTCATAGGTTGGAAATAAAGCAAGAGAGAAGAAAATGAGTTAACATAGGAGACAGAGAATGAGATTTAACTAGCATGGAAATATACCGGCCTGGCAAAGGCCAGGCCACCTGATTCCCTCAGAGTGATCAGAGCATAAAAGATTCAAAAACACATGTTCATTTTCAGCCTTTTGTCTTCCCCTCTTTGGCACATTCCCTTTCATCTTTGCTTACCTCCATGTCTTCCTCACTAGAGGATGTGTGCACAGCTGCTTGGAAGAGGCCTCCTTCAGCTGCATGCCAGCTTTAAGGGTTGAAGGTAGGAGACTGAGTGATTGTCTACATCTGCACAAGGGTCGCATCACAGACAGCGCTTGGCTCCCTCCAAATAGCTGGTCAAAGCTCAGCTCCATTCTGCTGATGCTCTGAAAAATTAATGCGATGCTGGCTCACTGTAATTTTTTAAGTGTCTTTCCAGGAACACCTGCCTCTTCCAAGCAAACACATTGATTTAACAAGATGCAGGAAACCTCTGACTTGTCTATAATGGATTGGATAGGGCAGGCACGCTTAACTTTGGATCTGTTAGCTTGTTGTCAAGTGATCTTCATTTCCCCAATGAAGGGAAAATAAGAGTTAATGGGAAGAGCTGTTAATGGGGAAAAACAGACTGGCACAGTATAGGATATATATGGATATTAAGCCTCTCCATAGCAACATTAATATGGTTATATTACAGACAGATTAGGTAGTGAGGCATATAGTTAAGGTTGCCTAACATGTTATATTGCAAGCCCCTGTTTTCAACTGCTTGTATAATATTACCAAATATTAACAACTTGGGATAAACTTTTCCATGCAAGATATCTGCCTCAGGCTGAAGTTTTTGACATTTCAGCAAAAAAGGTTTAGCTGTTGTAGAGAACAAAATTAGGAAAAAATAGTTTAACTTTTTTTTTTTTTAATTCCCACCTTTTCTTTAAAGAGCTCTAATACCGCCATACTTGGAGCAATGATTTGAAATTTGACAGAGGGATAGTTTTGGGTGAGAGAAATGCCTTTCCTGTCTCCAAGAATATCCACCTAGATTTGGTTGAGACACAAACTTCTGAAAATTGCCATCTGCACATGTTCAGTAGAGCTTCTTAAGAACATAAGAACGGCCATACTGGGTCAGACCAGAGGTCCATCTAGCCCAGTATCCTCTCTTCCGGCAGTGGCCAATGCCATGTGCTTCAGAGAGAATGAACAGAACAGGTAATCATCAAGTGATCCATCCCCTGTCACCCATTGCCAGCTTCTGTCAGCTTTTGTTCTTAGAGGCTTGCTAAACATCTGTGCTTTTTTCTTTAATTTAAATTTGATTTTTTTATTTAAATGATATAGAGATTTATTTAAAAAAAATAAACCTATTTAAAATTAAATTAGAAATTGACAACCTATGTTAAACTTAAATTTACTATAATGTATTAATATAAATTAAATAATAATATTAAGCAGTCCATATTTGCTGCCAAGTTTTAAAGAAAGTTAAACACGTGTACTGGTGAAGTCACTGGCTAAATATCTGGAACCTGAGTTTGTTGAAGTACTAAACCAACTTTTTACAGTGGTAGCCCCTGCTGAAAGTGCAGAGAGAATATTTTCTTCATTTCAGTTTATTCAGCTAGTTCAGTTCAATGACAAGTTCATGCAAAGTTAAAAACCAATTGGGAGATGAAAAAGCAGGACAGTATGTTTTCCTCTCCCATTCTATGAATAAAAACTAGGTGTGAGAGGATGAGATCTACTAGTTTTAAAATCTTGAAGGACCTGGTGACCAGAAACAATCAGTTCAAATCATTTACTACAGCTTCCTTTGTTTAAACAAAGGATTATCAAAAAATTTTTGCACATAATAATAAACTAAACTTATTCAAGTTTTTTTCTTATGAATCCTTCGCATTTAAGATAGCATTTAAAAAGTTAAATAAAACTATTTTTGTTCATTTTTAATTGAGTTCAAATTTCCATCCAAATGCATAGCAAGACAGACACGTTAAAAATTAATCATCTCATAAATAAGAAATACATCATTTATTGTTTTCTAACATAATAAAAATGTAAAAATTAAGAATCTGAATAAATATTGATTAAGCTATATAATTGCTTAAATAAATGTATATAGATGTAGTGTACCCTTCTGGTTAGCAAAAAGAATTCCCAAGTTAGCAGAGTTCTGTGCCTCTCACCTTCACAGCCCCTGCACAGAAGGAAGGAAGTATGGCCAGAGTGTATTTGAGCACCAGCTCTTTCTGACTACTGGCAGTGCCATTTGGAGCTGTGCACAGACAGTCATAAATTAAAACAGACTTTGGGATGCTCTGAGGAGTTGAATCTGCTTGTGGCTGGCCCCAGAACTGAAAAAAATCACAAAGGTAGCAAAAACAGTCATTGTCCTCTATTTGGGACCTGTGCCAAGCACCATTTGGCCAAACCAGAGAACTGGGACCAGTATAAGTAGTATGCTCATGCCAGGAACTTTGTCAAATAAATCATAAGAAATATATATTGGAATTGACTTTATTTATCTTGCTGTGTAACTGTTTAGCTAGGGTTAAAACTGCCCTCTTAAAAATACCATTTTTCCAATTTGCTTTTCTCTCAGAGTTGAGGGGAACTCCAAGATCATCCATTGATCTGTGCCTGATGGGAACCACTAACCAAAAAGCTAGGACTGAAGTGAGTGACCTTTGCCTATACCAAGTGCCTGTTGCAGAAGCCAATGGACAGAGAAACAGAGAGCGAGAGACAGCTCCGACAGTAATGGGCTGTAATTGAGTTCTCAGCCTTGCTCTAACTGCCTCAACGCAATTGCCTGTGAAAATTGCTCTGTTTTATGCTCTTTGTTACGTTCTGTCAAGCCCCATTTAAAATAATGAGGCCCCTTCGCTCACTTTTCCTCCATAGAGTTTGGAGCAGTCAAGAGAACTTTCAAAGGAAGAACAAAAACTGTCATGTGTGGAGAAGAGGGGGCTGTGCTAAATTACCGTGCCCAGGATCTTTAGAGCGGCTGTTAGTCAGACATGCCCTTGACGGAGGACAAATCAAACAGATATTATCCCGCTCTCTCTGCCAATCAGCTTCAGCTCCCAGGAGGTGCAAATTCATGCTGGATGCCCAATAAAACTGCTATTCTCTAAGCAGCTGCTCCATCTCTTTCATCGAGGGAACTAAGTCACAATGCACACTGCAGTGGCAGGACAGATATATGGCTAACGTGTCTCAAAAGATCTCCTGTCAAAGTCATATTTGGATTGACACTAGGCCGTATCCTGAGGGGTGCAGAGCACTTGCAACTTTGACTGTCTCCAGTAGGCTTTGGAGATGCTGAAGGTTCCCTTTGCATGTCGGAAAGCTTCATCATCAAATCATTCATCTTAACATCGGGTAATTGCCATAACTCACACCATCTGCTGAAAATGCATAAAACCCTCATTTTTGTAATATCAGGCAGTAGAACCCATCACAGCAGGGACTAATAGGTATTTTGCCCTTAGAGAGCACCTTCTATCGTGGATTTTAAAGACTTTGCATACATTCAGAACTATCTCCCACAAACACCCTGTGGTAGGGGAGTTTTAGTATCCTCGTTTTCCAGAAAGGCTAACAGGCGTAGTAGGGTTAAGTGACAGGCCTAAAGCCACGAAAGTAGTCTGGCAGAGGCAGAAATAAAACCCAGATCTCCTCATTTCTAGGTCTATGTGTTAACCACAAAACCATCTTTCCTCACATATGCTAAAATACGGCCAGAAGCATTCGTTTTGGCATGAGTTAGCTGGCCAGGATCTCACTTCTGAGTCAGGAAGGGTAATGTGTTCAAGACCCAGAATAAAACTTAGGCAGCTACACAATAAAGGTGCTGTAGTGGGAGACCATTGAATCGCTGGAGTGCTGGGATTTGGATGAACTGTTAAACTGAGTATTTTTCTCCTAGTCTGTTGTGAAGGTTAAAGGACCCATAGCAAATCCCAGCCTTTCTACATCTGAATATCTGTTTTTTCTAACATCTGGAAGAAATCTAATGCATTGTGGAATTTCCAGTGGTAGGGAGAGCTGATTGAAAAATCAAAAATAGTTTTGCATGAAGTTATGAACTTGTTTTCATTTCAAAGTATTTAAAACAAAACCAGATTTGATTTTTCTATTTTTTTCACAATTTTGATTTAAAAACTCAAAATCAAACACATTATAAAAAGTTATCAAAAATCTGTTCACTGAAAATTGTTTTTTCAATCAAATATTTTCTATCACATTTGATATTTTGAATAAAAAAATTCCACATAAAGTAATTGCAAAAGTCTAAAATTTCTCAGTAAAAAAGTAGATTTGGGGGCAAAAAGTTTCATTTTTTTCAAAAAAGGCAATTTTTTGATGAAAGACTTCATTTTAAAAAATCAGCCAGTTGTAGTGTTGAATTGAGCATTGAGGCAATCAGTGAGAGGGATCATTCATTTCCCTGCTTAATGTAGTCTTTCCAAAGTTCCACAGATGGTGAGATGCTGTGGAAAATGACCAAGCAATTTACAGTAAAGGCAATTACTCATCCCAGAAACCAGGTGGGGTAAGCTGTGAGGGAATCAGCCTTTTGCAGAACCTGTAATGGCTTTGGAGCTTTTCCCCAAAGTGGCCCCTCAGGTGAGCGGGAGAGCTAGAGAGTCCACACAGTATGACCACATAAATATATATGAGTATTTACTGGATTTTAAGCCTATGCTGGAATCCTGGTTTCAAAGGAATCTGCAATTTGCCAAAGATTAAGATATTTTCCTCAAAATCTATTGCAATTTGTGGGAATTCATCCTTAGAAAACAGGGTTTGCTGAAAGAGACTGAAAAGATAAGTCCAAATCCATTCCAACAAATCTCTGGAAGAAACTACAATCCCTTCCCTTCTAGCTCTGGGGGAATATCCTTGAGAGAGGCAAAGTTCAGAGGTCTAAGCGTAGATCCAAGAGCCAACAGCTCCAACTCTTCAGTTCTAACAACAGCTTTGACACTGACTCACTCTGTAGCCCAGAATAATTTACAAGTTCTCAGTTTCCTTGTATACTAAATATCTACTGGTGCCATACAGGGATGGCATGAGGATTAGGTGGCATTTATTTATATAAACAAACAGAGGCTTGATGTACCAGGCATAGGATTGGCAGAATACAATTTTTATTTTATAACTTCAATGCATATCAGTTTATTTTTAAGCATTTTTTCTATTTATATTAATTTAAATTTTCACAATTGTAAAACATTATGGGTTGCTAAGCACTTTTTAAAAATCAATTTAAATTTTCAGAATTGCAGGAAATTTTGTGGGATGTGTGTGTGAGACAATAGGGGTTTCAGACAATAATTATTTAATGACCACATATTTTGAGATCCAAAAAGTTAAAAGTTTATAATGGTTAAAACATAAATTGTCAACATCACATGTCAAAATATACAAAGTAAATATCCTTAAATCAAACTCCAATAAGTTTTCAAGCAGCATTTTTCTGACTTTGCTTATCTGTAAATTTTGATTATCATTGATAGAAATATTTTTTCGTTTGTTTGTGTGTGTGCAGTGAAATCGATGTTTTGCCTACATTTATCAATAAAATCTAATCCTTCCAAGTTTAACCATACACTAGGTTTGTGAGTAGCCATGTCCATTATCAAGTTTTGTCTTATTTTTCTGATATGTGTTTTGCTGGGGCTCAACACCATAATACTGAGAGAAAGGTGGTTCAGAGCTCCCATTTCCTTTCTCTACCAGAGTTAGGAGGGTGGAGGATTCCCAGCTTTAGTGGAAATAAGCCAGACAGCAGATCCCAATATAAATGAATAGCCTCTTACTTAAATATGGGAGTGTCAAGGCTGTATCCCCACTTTGAACTTTAGGGTACAAACGTAGGGGCCTGCATGAAAACTTCTAAGCTTAACTACCAGCTTAACTCTGGTCCCGCTGCCACCATTCCCTCCCTGAGAAGCCTTGAGAAACCTTTCACCAATTCCCTGGTGAATACAGATCCAACCCCCTTGGATCTAAAACAAGGAGAAATTAACCATTCCCCTCCTTCCTCCCACCAACTCCTGGTGAATACAGATCCAACCCCCTTGGATCTAAAACAAGGAAAAATCAATCAGGTTCTTAAAAAGAAGGCTTTTAATTAAAGAAAAAAGTAAAAATCATCTCTGTAAAATCAGTATGGAAATTAACCTTACAGGGTAATCAAACTTAAAGAGCTCAGAGGACTCCCCTCTAGTCTTAGGTTCAAAGTACAGCAAACAAAGATAAACACTCTAGTAAAAGGTACATTTACAAGTTGAGAAAACAAAGGAAAACTAACACGCCTTGCCTGGCTATTTACTTACAAGTTTGAAATAGGAGAGACTTGTTTAGAAAGATGTGGAGAACCTGGATTGATGTCTGGTCCCTCTCAGTCCTGAGAGCGAACGCACACCCAAACAAAGAACACAAACAAAAGCCATCCCACCCCCGCCCCCCAAGATTTGAAAGTATCTTGTCCCCTTATTGGTCCTTTAGGTCAGATGCCAGCCAGGTTACCTGAGCTTCTTAACCCTTTACAGGGAAAAGGATTTTGGAGTCTCTGGCCAGGAGGGATTTTATAGTACTGTACACAGGACAGCTGTTACCCTTCCCTTTATGGTTATGACAGGGAGCTTAGGGCTTGTGGAACAGAGTGAGCTAGTACTTCAGAGGTATGGGTGGAGGAGGAGGCCACTTAAGATTTGCCTGAGTTACTCTGGATATATCTACACTGCAATCAAATTCCTGCAGGCCAAGTTTCAAAGTCCAGGTCAATTGACTCAGGACTTGGGCTGCATGGCTAAAAATTGCAATGTAGACATTTGGGCTTGGGTTGAAATCTGGGATCCAAGGCCCACCCCCCCTCGTGGGGTTTCAGAGCCCAGGTTCCAGCCCAAACATCTACACTGAATTTTTAGCCCTGTAGCCCAAGTTCTGTGAGCTCAAGTCAGCTGACCCGGGCCAGCTGCAACCATGCCACGGGTTGTTTATTGCATTGTAGACCTACCCTCCGAAACTAGAATGAAGGAGGGAAGAGGCCTGGCTTTCTCTTATCTTATAACAGCTGCTGAGCATGATAGGAAAAGGGGAGGAATCTAGGACCCTTAAACACAGATTCTCCTCACTCCCTGGAATGAACAGAGAAGACAGCGGAGAAGAAGCAGGTGCCGGACTGACAGCAACCCTATGTAAGAGAATCAAGGGAAGGGCAGGAAGGGGCCCTGAAGGATTCATCACTCTGGTAACAGGTAACAACCTCCAACTGTAGTGCCATGTTTACTTGGAACATATTAGTCAGCCATTAGTTTTCTCTCCGTGCCACAAAGATCTCCAGACTGGGTGAAGTTCCTGGAAAACAAGTGAGACAAAACTAGAACCCTACCTGTGTGGAAACCTCTGTTTGTCTGCAGTAGTAGCTCTAGTCATTATTAAATGCCTCCTGTGTAAGAATGACTGAGATTCTCCAGATCATGAGGCCAACAAATTGTCATATTAGGGTGCGGGAAGGAAGAAAAATCCCGTGTTTTAGGAGTATGGTTTTTGGGTCTATGTTCGCAATTGTTACACTTTGTCGCTTGGAACGGTTGTGGTGTTGTTAGCCATCTGCGTTGTGGTTTTAAAACTAAAAATTGTATCTCTTGGATGGCCTTTATCTCGCCACCTCTGTGATGGGCGGGGGCATCCTGATACACAGCCCAACAGCAATACACTAGACTACCAGGAGCAGGGCACAAACCATTATCCAAGAGGGGATGAGGAAAAAGGTGCTTAGTGTCATTCTAGTCAGAAGGAGGAGCTCCTTAAAGACTGTAAACATCCCTTCTCCCCTGCACTGGAGGCCCAGGATATGAGAGGTTGAGTCCTCAGTGTTCTGGATGTTTGCCTCTTAAGCCATCTTCCCCTGTGTAAGCAGCAATTTACCCCATTCAGCAATTCCCTCAGGCAGCACAGAAAGAAATGCAGTTTATTATTTAGTCATAAGTGTGGTTTTATGATCCCATAATTGGCAAGGAGACGAGAAAGGTTTGATATTCCATATCCAACCACATGCCGAGCCGCAGAAAGAGAGACAGGGCTGAGTCTGCAAGAAGGCTTACGATAACTCATTGCTAACAATCCCCAGGGCAGCCACTTTCTCTCCAATCCTTCACTTGTCTGTATTCATTATTTTTCCCTTCTTCATTCGTTTTGCAGACCTTCCTCTTCCATTTCACAAAGACACCATTTCCACTTCTCCCTCTGTGCTCTTCAGTATCGCAGAGTCTGGTTGTATACTTTTACTGTCTCTCTCCCCTTCTGTGCATGACTCTGTTCTTCTGCGTATGGTGTACAAAAAGGAGGCAATGAGACCCCCAGTGCTTATTGTGTGGTGTTAATTTGCCTTTTGCACAAATTTTATCCTTGCAGCTATTTATTATTGGCTATTTTCCTTACTAGACTTTTCTGAGTGCTGACATTGGGCTTCCTTTATTATACACACCAGTCTGTGCAATGTATACTTGCTGTCCTCTCATAATAAAAGGGGAGGGATCTTATTATGCTGTTTGTCTTGTGTATTTATTAGCAACCTGGAAGGTCTATTTGGCAGTGGTGCTGTTCAGATAGTCCTGCAGTCACCAGCCTTGAGGCACAGAATAGCATTTACCTCACAATGACAAAGTTTTTACATTCCACATCTTGCTGACTAGGTTATTGCCTGTTGCTTGGTTGCTTTTTATTAAGACAATGTTTTGTGCTCTTAGTTTTTATTTCTCTTATATAACTCATGGACAAAGGCAACATGGTTCTGTGCATTTAAGATGGTTGTTTCTCTCGCTGCTTGAGACTTTTTGCCCATACAAAAACACAAGAACTAGGGGTCACCAAATGAAATTAATAGGCAGCAGGTTTAAAACAAATAGGAAGTATTTCTTCACACAACGCACAGTCAACATGTGGAACTCTTTGCCAGAGGATGTTGTGAAGGCCAACACTATAACAGGATTAAAAAAAGAACTAAATAAATCCATGGAGGATAGGTCCATCAATGGCTATTAGCCAGGATGGGTAGGGACAGTGTCCCTAGTCTGTTTGCCAGAAGCTGGGAACGGGCAACAGGGGATGGATCACTTGATGATTACCTGTTCTGTTCATTCCCTCTGAAGCACCTGGCATTGGTTACTGTCGGAAGACAGGATGCTGGGCTAGATGGTCCTTTGGTCTGACCCAGTATGGCCATTCTTATGTTCTTATATATATGACATCTGTTAGCGCTGAATTAAGAGGATAGCTTATGGAAGAGCTAGGCAGATGGAAGTTTGGGGTTGGGGTTGCACTAGTCATCAAGCACAATAAACTTGGATTCAAAGGTGGTTTAGGTCACAAGTAGAAATAATCTGATGGCCTTAACTAAACCCCACCTGGACATTTGTCCACATCACAGAACCACCACACAGACCAACCTGACTGGGAGTATTGATAAAGCAGAGACCTAAAGCTGAACTACCAAAGAGAGTGTCATTAGTAAAGTGCATTAGTAGAGGAAATAGGACAGCACCCTGGAGATCATATGGTTTCTTTTAAAACTTCTCTGCGGTGATGGAGGAGAGATGATATAGTCTTTTTCTGTGGGATGTTTTACACATATGCGGAACAGTGAGAACACGCATGGAGCTGTGCACTGCTCTGAAACACCCACAGACCATGACCATAAAATAGCTGCTCTTCTCCCAATCCCATTCTGCTGATATTCCTTTCTCCTTGCTCCCAACTCTGGTAAAATATACCACCGTGACAGCTTAAATATCTACCATAAGCCCTAGCAAGCTCACCCTGCAATAAAATCTATATGACTCATATGAACCAGGCATCAAGACATACGATGGAGCCTGTGGAATTCCCTGAGAAAGACACTTGCTGAATTTGTGAGATTTTGCATAGAATCAAAGAAATGTGAAGGGACAACATTTCTGTTCATATAATTCCCCGAGGAGAGAAAACACTGCAATTTTCTACATTTGGCACTGGAATAACCTTTGGGAGATTATGGACATAGAGAAATTAGAGATGGAACATACATATTAGGCCATCTAATCCCACCGTTGCTAATGCTGGAATATTTTTCACAGTACATTTTCTAGTGCTTTGTCCAGTCTTAAATGACTTGAATGATGAGAATTTCACCACTTTCTTTGGGAGACTATTGCACAGCTGAATAGATCCCACAGTTAGGCAGTATTTTCGATCAGTCTTCCTTATTCAGTTTTATCTTATTATACCTACGAATATCCCCTGGGTATAAAGTATATAATGCACATCATGCTAAGCATGTGCAGTATCTGGATGGTGACCTAGGAGAGACAATCTAACAGTTAAACCTGCAAAGAACAAACTAATTTCCATGGGAGCCTCACAACAATTTTGCAACATACATGCACACACACAAATGTGCATGCCCATTCCATCCCAGCTGCCACACCATCCCTGCTCTATCACAGCCCAGCCATCCAAAGGTTACTGCTGCTGGCGGAGGGCATACCGTATCATGTGTTAGTCACATTGCAGAATGATTAACATAGCTGGGAACACTCTGGCACAATGTCCTGGGAGATTTTAAGTGCCAGAGAGTCTAATACCTGCAAATATATTTATCTTCCTTTTAATATTTCATAGAGTTAGAATTCATGAACTGGATCTAGTATAGAGAAGTTTTATGAATTATGCACCAGAATCAATGAGTTTTTACTTTTCCCATATTTTACTGTGTCTCGGAGCCACAGTAGGGATCAGTGTCCATCAAAAGTACTACATATATTAGAGATCAAGTGGTACCAGAGAAGGCAGATGTACGAGGTCTATGGTATTCTTTCTATTCATGGTGCAAAGAAAAATGCTGCTTAGTTGTATATTTAAATAACCTTTTTCATGATGTTGTATTTAAGTCTTACTTTGTGCGTGTGTCATGCTCATCTAGAACACTGGAATCTTGGGATCATTTTTATCATTGCTCTGTTGCTTATCAAGTATATTTGCCTAGACTTTACCTCTCACTTTACTATACAGCTACCACTGCCAGCTCCTCAGATGATGTTATCAGGAAGTGACTCCTGTGTCTTCCCTGAAGCCAAAAACTCCACTAGTAGTTTTCTCTATTTTCTATATAGTAAAAAAGTATTAAGAGTTACGTGGGAATGTCAACTTCCAGCTGAGATACCAGCACCTGGCATCTTCAGTACCAAGTACTTCACCTTTGCTAATACAAGCGTATAGCACCACGGACATATGACGTATTCAGTCAAAAACAAAATCCCCTCGCAACTTCCCCCTGTGGAGAGGGAAGAAGGGAGAAATAAGCACTCCTGACAGATGCTAGTCAAGTCACTTATTGCACTACTAGAAAGCTCTTAGGTTCAGATCCACAAAGCTACTTGGGTACCTGAGTCTGTGATTTAGGCACCGAAGTCCCAGCTTTGGCTCCACTGTGATCCACAGAACTTCCACTGAACTCTGTAGGTGCCTAAACTCAGTCAGTGTCTAAGTATCTGCCTCTGGGCATGCGCACTGCTGCCTCTCCTAGACATCCAGATGCCTATCTCCCACCTGAGCCCCAGAGCGATTTACACATGGAGGAAAGATAGGTGTTCAGCTGGCCAAAGGCAAGTCTACACTACAAAATTAAGTCAACCTACGTTATGTCGACGTACAGCCACCACAGTAATTACATCACTTTTGCACGTCCACACTACACTCCTTGTGTCGGCAGTGCGCGTCCTCACCAGGAACACTTGCACTGATTTAACTGTCAGTGTGGGGCATTGTGGGATGGCTTCTGAAAGGCAGTAACAGTAAATGTAAGCAATGCAGTGTCTACACTGATGCTACGTCAACCTAACTACATCGACCTAAGTGCTACGCCTCTTATGGAGGTGGAGTTATTAAATCGGTGTAGCGGGAGAGTTACATTGATAGGAGCTACATTTTAGTATAGATGCTTGCAGAGTTAGGTTCCATCAACCTTACTCTGTAGTGTAGACCAGGCCTCAGTCATGTGTGGTGCCTGATGTAGTAGGCATGCTCAGAGGCTGCCTACCAGGTCAGAGCCCATTCAAAATCTGCCTGTCAGGGAAGGTGGTAGCAGTACCCATCTCATAACTTCTGGCCCAGTGGCTACTACTCACCTAGGATGTGGGAGACCCAGGTTCAATTCCCCACTCTGCCAGAGGAGAAAGGAGAGTGCTCTAACCACTGAGCTCCAGGATAGTCTGATGTGGGGCTCTAGCCCCATCTCTCCTGTGGCCTCCTTTGAGAATCAGATGGATTACTGAGCTAAGGGGTGTTGCCAGCTGAAATCCACAGAAGGTCATGCCAGTACAGCTCTCATAAAAGGAAAAAAAAAACCCTCCTTGGGGAGTTTTGTCCTCCCAGTGTTGCACTGGGAACCCAGATGTCCCCCCTCCCCTGAGGTATGGCAATCAAAGTCCAAGGCAAACAAAGTCCTGGGCTCTCTCTGAGGATTTCTCTCCTCCATATGTTCTCAATGGGGATTCACATTCTCCACAGAGGTCATGCAGTTATAATCCAAACCCAAGCAGGTATAGTTCTTCCTGGTTCTGGGAGAGACTGTCAGCAACTCCAGCTCCCTCTGCAGCCTGAGATAAAGGAGACAGGTCCTTATATCCTTGCCACCATGCTCTACAAATTCCAGCACCCATGAACTTCCCAGAATTCTTTCTGGCTGAAAGAACTGGGTAGTTTTCACCTGATCACACATGAAGGCTCTAATCCTAGACCCTGTGACAGAGTCAGCAGCCTTGGTTTTCTCTCAAACCACAGACACCCACCCCAGGACATTTCCACTCTAGTAAATATTTCTTTAGTCCCACAGTTCTGTCTTTGAAACTCAGTCCCTGGAAGAGGGTAGTAGACTTTCCTCCTTGGTCTTAAGTTGCCAGTATACCCGATTTCAAGCGGAATAGGATACTGATGCTGAGGGTGGACTCCATCCTTCTTCAAAATGACATGCCAATGCAGTATCTAGGACTGGCTCTGTTAGCTGGTTTAACTGTAGTTTCTCCAGCTAAAGATTTGACAGGAGTGCAGGTAACATGTTCTTCCAAAATAAATAAATAAAATAAAAGCAGCAAGCCTTCAACCAAACAGCAACAAAGGTCCAGTCTGTCTGCAGCTTAAGTGCTAATGAGTTTTATATGGATTGGTCTCTTACATGGTCAAAGTCAAGCCACTTCTGTGAAATAACTGACTATTGAGAGGACAAAGTGTCTTTTCAGTTCAGTCCAATAGCAATACAATTGTATTGAATCTCACCTTTTGGAGATGATACAGTAAACAGATATGGCGTGTCATTTAGATTGGAGTTATTTTGGGGAAGTTCTGTGGCCTGTGTTATACAGTTGGTCAGATGAGATGACCACAGTGGTCCCTTCTGCCATTGGAAACTAGATCTGAATCTATGTCCTGTGCTGCTACATTTGGCCTGCAATACACACAGCAAAGAATACCCCCCTAGAAGAGTACATTAAGTTCTTGGTGGCACAGTAAATTCCTTTAACAGCCTTTAGAATAAATCCAGGGTTGCAATCTGGTGCAGATCAAAAGTGAAGTGAGTATGGTGGGCCTCATTCCAATTTCAGGCCTGGTCTACACTACGAGTTTAGGTCGAATTTAGCAGCGTTAAATCGAATTAAACCTGGACACGTCCACACGATGAAGCCCTTTTTATAGACTTAAAGGGCCCTTTAAACCAGTTTCTTTACTCCACCTCCGACAAGGGGATTAGCGCTAAAATTGGCCTTTATGAGTCAGATTTGGGGTAGTGTGGATGGAATTCAACGTTGTTGGCCTCCGGGAGCTATCCCACAGTGCTTCATTGTGACCGCTCTGGACAGCACTCTCAACTCAGATGCACTGACCAGGTAGACAGGAAAAGCCCCACGAACTTTTGAATTTCATTTCCTGTTTGCCCAGCGTGGAGAGCACAGGTGACCACGCAGAGCTCATCAGCACAGGTAACCATGATGGAGTCCCAGGATCGCAAAAGAGCTCCAGCATGGACAGAACGGGAGATACGGGATCTGCTCGCCATATGGGGAGACGAATCAATGCTAGCTGAACTCCGTAGCAGTAAATGAAATGGCAAAATATTAGAAAAAGTCTCAAAGGCCATGAAGGACAGAGGCCATAACAGGGATGCACAGCAGTGCCACGTGAAAATTAAGGAGCTAAGGCAAGCCTACCACAAAGCCAGAGAGGCAAACGGAAGGTCCGGGGCAGAGCCGCAAACATGCCGCTTCTATGCGGAGCTGCATGCCATGCTAGGGGGTGCAGTCACCACTACCCCAGCCGTGTGCTTTGACTCCATCAATGGAGAATCACGCAACAGGGAAGCGGGTTCGGGGTACGTGGAAGATGATGATGAAGAAGACAATGAAGATAGCTCACAGCAAGGAAGTGGAGAAACCGGTTTCCCCAACAGCCAGGATATGTTTATCACCCTGGACCTGGAACCAGTAACCCCCGAACTCACCCAAGGCGTGCTCCCAGACCCTGAGGGCACACAAGGGACCTCTGGTGAGTGTACCTTTGTAAATATTACACATGGTTTAAAAGCAAGCGTGTTTAATGATTAATTTGCCCTGGCAATCGCGGCCAGTACAGCTACTGGAAAAGTCTGTTAACGTGTATGGGGATGGAGCGGAAATCCTCCAGGGACATCTCCAGAAAGCTCTCCTTCATGTACTCCCAAAGCCTTTGCAAAAGGTTTCTGGGGAGGGCTGCCTTATCCCGTCCGCCATGGTAGGACACTTTACCATGCCAGGCCAGTAGCACGTAGTCTGGAATCATTGCATAACAAAGCATGGCAGCGTATGGTCCCGGTGTTTGCTGGCATGCAGACAACATCCATTCCTTATCTCTCTTTGTTATCCTCAGGAGAGTGATATCATTCACAGTCACCTGGTTGAAATGGGGCGATTTTATTAAGGGGACATTCAGAGGTGCCCGCTCCTGCTTGGCAGAACATAAATGTTCCCTGCTGTTAGCCACGCGGTGGGGGGGAGGGGTGAAGTGATCATCCCAGAGAATTGTGTGTGTGGGGTGGGGAGGGAGGGGGATAGTTGGGTTTGTGCTGCATGTTAACCTGGAAACCGCAGCCCCTCCTTTTACATTGCAAACCCATTTTAAATGGCCAAACCACTGAGTGCTTGGTATGGGAAATGAGGGCGCTACTGTTTGAAACCATTCCCACATGTTAAGAAGGTTAAAAAAACCAAAAGACTGTGGCTTACCATGGCTGCCTGCAAGCCGAAATCTGTTGCCTGGCACTGCGTGAGTGATCTCTCACACCAAACCGGCAGGCCCTCAATATAAGAGGAAAAATGCGACCTTGTAACGAAAGCACATGTGCTTTGTAACGTGAACAGCAAAATTTAACGTGAAAGAGTGTACCCATTGTTCTCTAAAAATGTGTCTTTTTTAACCACCTCTCCCTTCTCCTCCACCAGCTGCAAATGTTTCTCCTTCACAGAGGCTAGTGAAGATTAGAAGGAGAAAATGGCGGACTCGGGATGATATGTTCTCGGAGCTCCAGATGTCCTCCCATGCTGACAGAGCACAGCAGAATGCGTGGAGGTAGTCAATGTCAGAGTGCAAAAAAGCATAATATGAACGAGAGGAGAGGTGGCGGGCTGAATCGCGGGCTGAAGAGAGCAAGTGGCGGGCTGAAGAGGATAGGTGGTGTCAGCTTGCTGACAGAAGGCAAGAGTCGATGCTCCGGCTGCTGGAGCATCAAACTGATATGCTCCAGCGTATGGTTGAGCTGCAGGAAAGGCATCAGGAGCAGAGACTGCCACTACAGCCCCCGTGTAACCAACAGCCCTCCTCCCCAAGTTCCATAGCCTCCTCACCCAGACGCCCAAGAACACGGTGGGGGGGCCTCCAGCCACCCAGTCACTCCACCCCAGATGATTGCCCAAGCATCTGGAGGCTGGCCTTCAATAAGTGTTAAAGTTTTAAACTGCCGTGTGTCCTTTTCCTTCCCTCTTCCCCCACCCCTCCCGGGCTACCTTGGCAGTTATCCCCCTAGTTGTGTGATGAATTAATAAAGAATGCATGAATGTGAAGTAACAATGACTTTATTGCCTCTGCAAGCGGTACTCGAAGCGGGGAGGGGAGGGTGGTTAGTTTACAGGGAAGTAGAGTGAACCGGGGGTGGGGGTGGGGGGGAGGGTTCATCAAGGAGAAACAAACAGAAGTTTCACACCGTAGCCTGGCCAGTCACAAAACTGGTTTTCAAAGCTTCTCTGATGCACACCGCGCCCTGCTGTACTCTTCTAACTGCCCTGGTGTCTGGCTGCGCGTAATCAGTGGCCAGGTGATTTGCCTCAACCTCCCACCCCGCCATAAATGTCTCCCCCTTACTCTCACAGATATTGTGGAGCGCACAGCAAGCAGCAATAACAATTGGAATATTGGCTTCGCTGAGGTCTATCCGAGGCAGTAAAGTGCGCCAGCGTGCTTTTAAACGTCCAAATGCACATTCCACCACCATTCGGCACTTGCTCAGCCTATAGTTGAACAGGTCCTGACCACTGTCCAGGCTACCTGTGTACGGCTTCATGAGCCATGGCATTAAGGGGTAGGCTAGGTCCCCAAGGATAAGGATAGGCATTTCAACATCCCCAATGGTTATTTTCTGGTCTGAAAAGTAAGTCCCTTTCTCCAGCTGTTCAAACAGACCAGAGTTCCTCAAGATGTGAGCATCATGTACCTTTCCCGGCCATCCCACATTGATGCTGGTGAAATGTCCCTTGTGATCCACCAGTGGAAAAGTACCCCTTGCGGTTTATGTACTGGCTGTCTTGGTGGTCCGGTCCCAAGACAGGGATATGCGTTCCGTCTATCACCCCACCACAGTTAGGGAAGCCTATTGCAGCAAAGCCATTCACTATGACCTGCACATTTCCGAGAGTCACTACCCTTGATAGCAGCAGCTCAATGATCGCGTTGGCTACTTGGATCACAGCAGCCCCCACAGTAGAATTGCCCACTCCAAATTGATTTCCAACTGACCGGTAGCTGTCTGGCGTGGCAAGCTTCCACAGGGCTATCGCCACTCGTGAACTGTGAGGGCTGCTCTCATCTTGGTATTCTTGCACTTCAGGGCAGGGGAAAGCAAGTCACAAAGTTCCATGAACGTGCCCTTACGTGTGCAAAAGTTTTGCAGCCACTGGGAATCATCCCAGACTTGCAACACTATGCAGTCCCACCAGTCTGTGCTTGTTTCCTGGGCCCAGAATCGGCATTCCTCAGCATGAACCTGATCCATTACGACCATGATGTCCAAATTGCCAGGGCCAGTGCTTTGAGATAAGTCTGTGTCCATGTCCTCATCACTCTCATCATCGCACTGCCGTCACCTCCTCGCCTGTCTTTGCAGGTTCTGGTGCTGCATATACTGCAGGATAATCTGCGTGGTGTTTACAGTGCTCATAACTGCCACGGTGATCTGAGCGGGCTCCATGCTTGCAGTGGTATGGCATCTGCGTGGAAAAAAGGCACGAAACAATTGTCTGCTGTTGCTCTCATGGAAGGAGGGGCGACTCACGACATGGCTTACAGGGAATTAAAAGCAACAAAGGAGGTGGGTTTGCATCAAGGAGAAACACACATAACTGTCACACTAAAGCCTGGCCAGTCACGAAACTGGTTTTCAAAGCCTCTGTGATGCGCAGCACGCCTTGCTGTGCTCTTCTAATCACAAATAGCCTAGTCAGCAAACAGCGCCAGCGAGATTTTAAACATCCAAAGGCACATTCTACCACCATTCTGCACTTGCTCAGCCTATAGTTGAACTGCTCCTTACTACTGTCCAGGCTTCATGAGCATGGGAGCAAGGGGTAGGCTGGGGTAGGTACGACCGCACATTGCTGCCGTCTGGGAGAGCAGCCTGAGGCAAAAGCCTCCAGCTCGCATGATATTCCAGGCAGGACTGAATCTCCATTAGACAAAACTTAAAGAGAATGACCTGGAATCACTCCCATTTATGTCCAGGCGCCCCAGACCGACCTCACCGATGTCAGCCAGGAGCAACCAGGAGACAGCAGCAGACGGTGAAATACGGCTGCTAACCGTCTTTGCAAAGGCAAGGAGCTGCTGCTGTGTAGCACTGCAGTACCGCATCTGTCAGCAGCACCCAGGAGACGTACGGTGATGGTGAGCTGAGCGGGCTCCATGCTTGCTGTGGTATGTCGTCTGCACGGGTAACCCAGGAAAAAAGGGGAGAAATGATTTTTTGCCGTTGCTTTCACAGAGGGAGGAGGAGGGCCTGACGACATGTACCCAGAACCACCCGTGACAATGTTTTTGCCCCATCAGGCATTGGGATCTCAACCCAGAATTCTAATGGGCGGCAGAGACTGCGGGAACTGTGGGATAGCTACCACAGTGCAATGCTCTGAAAGTCGACTCTAGCCTCAGTACTGTGGACGCACACTGCTGACTTAATGCGCTTAGTGGGGACACACAATCGACTGTATCAAATCGATTTCTAAAAAATCGACTTCTATTAAATCGACATAATTTCGTAGTGTAGACATACCCTCAGAAGCCTGAGCAGACCAGCACAAAACCAAAATAAACAGCAGAAATTGGGATAGATGCCCAGTGCACCTGAGGGTGCAGGAGGATAGAGAAAGAAGAAGATGGGTAAATTCTACTGTTCACCAACATAAAGCCCAATTAAATGGGCTCTATACAAGTGGAGTGAGGAGACATTGGAGCAGTTAAATCCATACCCTGCCCTCTCTGGACCAGTGAGTGAGCCTCCTGCGTGGGCCCCACTCCTCCCCCACATATCTGCTATTCGAACTTCCAAGCTGGAATACCCCCTGGAGTATGGGAGTGGTCCATAATATCCTCATAAATATGAATCTTGTGGTCCCTCTCCTGACATGCCTCCAGCCCACCCCCTTCTGGTGTGGCATTCCTCACTAGTCCCCAGCCTCTCTCGTACCAGCTAGGGGTAGGCAGGCATCCCAGCAGAGCTGGCTCCCCTGTGCCATGCCTAAGTGCTATGACAGCCCTCTGCAGCAGGGCTGAATATCACCCTGAATATCTTCCTTTCCTCATTTGCTACTGGGAGTTGTCCCATTATCTCCAGTGGCATCACAGGTGGTGTTAAGCATTACATTCAGTAGGGACTGTAGGATCAGTCCTTAGTTTAGAGCAAGGGTGGGCAAACTTTTTGGGCCAAGAACCACATCTGGGTGGGGAAACTGTATGCAGGGCCAGGGCAGGACTGCAGGAAGGAGTGTGGGGTATTGGAGGGGGTGCGGTGTGCAGGAAGGGGCTCAGGGCAAGAGACTGGGGCAGAGGAGGGGTGCAGGGTGTATGAGGGGGCTCAGGGAAAGCGGTTGGGGTGCGGGAGGGGTGCTGAGTGCAGGAGGGGGCTCAGGGCAGGGGTGCAAGACTACATTGAACAAATAGTGGAATGAAACCCACCACCTCATTTTACAAAGGTCATCAAACAAGCAGCATTGAATTGGTGTAGAAAGCTTCTATGTCATTCCCAATCCCTAGAGTCTTCCACTGCCTGTCACAAGCACTCACAATGATGATTAGTAGTAGCTGCCATTTATAGTACAGTAGCTAACGGTGCTAATTAGCTAACGGTGCCAATTGAGATCAGGGCCATGTTGCACTAGGTGTTGTACACACATGTAGGAAGAGACCACCCCTGCCCTGAAGAGCTAACGAACTACACAGACAAGACAGACCAAGGGTGGGAGAAAGAGTAATGACCTGTCCAAGGTCATGTAGGGAGACTGTAGCAGTCAGGAACTGAATCCAGACTTCCTGAGTCCCAGTCCAGGGCCTTAACCACCAGAAAGGTAGCTTCCTTTCATAGTGAGCTGCATGGGATCAAAGAAGCATCCACAGGGACATTCACAGAGTTTCACACCTTAGTCTGTAAGGAACCTAGAAAACCACTGTCCAATGGAGGTGGGGGAGGAGGGATGAGAAGAGTGTGTCTGCAAAATATAAGAACTGAATTAAGACAAAAATCAGCGCACAACAGCAATTATCCCTTTCTCTCTTGTGAAATCTCTTTCCTCTCCCCTGCCTCTTCCTTTCCTCATTTCATGCCACTTGTGGCAAGATTTATTTTCAAGCAAAAGCACTGAATTATGACAACACTGTTGCGGCCTCTCAGACCCTATATATCACGGAACCTGAGCTACTTCACTCCCCAGAAAGCTCTTTACCCAGAATGTATTACTACCAAGATTTTTGCAAACACTTCAGCCACTCCATAGGGATTTATTTACACCATCACAGTACATCAGGCAGCTCATTGTTATGGATGAGTTTTCTGTGTGCATGGAGTGCCTCTCTTTGTACTTTCTCTGTGTCCGTTCACACAGGTGCACATGTCTCCTGAGACTTGAGAACTGAAGAGTCTATGACAATCACTCTTAACCGTAGTAAGTGGCATTTTCAGATGATGGGGTAGGGAGAATTTCCTCATTGAGGGTCACAAAGGAAGGAATTTAGCCCTAAATCTCAAAGAACTGGAGACACTCTCTCGAGTAGTACTTACATGACCCTGTAATGGTGCATACTCACCATTACTGGCGCCCCCCTGTGCCTGAAGAAAGTGTTGCAGAAATCTGCCTCTTGCACTCTCTTTGAGCACTTCCTTGGCCCTGTGATGGCCTGTCTCTCTCGGGGTCTTCTATAGCCTGGCCCTCTGGCTAGGTCACATAAAATTCAGCCCCCTTCCAGGGTAGGGTGACCAGACAGCAAATGTGAAAAATCGGGACGGGGATGGGGGGTAATAGGAACCTATATAAGAAAAAGATCCAAAAATCGGGACTGTCCCTGTAAAATCAGGACATCTGGTCACCCTATTCCAGGGTAACAAGAGGCCTAACTGAAAGTCTAAAACAAATATTCAAAGTAATTAATTCTCCTGCCCCTGAGGCTCCACTGAAGTCCTCTGCTTCCTGACTCCTTCAAAGCTTCTTTTATCTTTGTTCTTCCTCAGTAGGATTTCTCCACTGCCTCCCTTCCCCAGTGATTCTGGCAGCTTCCTTTAGAGATCTTGCTGCTCCTTGTACGCCCTGTCTCAGGGCTCCCCCACAGGAGCCCGCACGGCTCCCTGTGGGTCTCTTCTTTCCCCCATAGTCAGTCAGTGTGTGTGACACGCATAATGCAGCCTCAGCTTTATTTAAATAGTCCTTCTCGATTCCCTGCAGCTGGGGTCAGTCATCACAATTAAATCTCCGTAGCAGGTTTAGCCATGGTTACTAATTAGTCCTATGTTGCTAGTTCACCAGTGATGCACAGGAATAGCTGGTAAGTCACCGGCAGTGCTGAGTCCAACTTGCCTCAGAGGGCCAGACGGGCCAGCCCATGGCAGACCCCATTACCATAGTATCTGAGTGCTTCACAGTGGTTAATGTATTATCCTCACAGCACATCTGTGTGATAGGGAAGCATTATTTTTCTCATTTAACTGTTGAGGACCTGAGGAACAGAGAGACTAAGGGCTTGTCTACACTACCACTTAAGTCCCTGTGACTTACATTGCTCGGGGTGTGAAAAAGCCACACACACACACATACCCGAGTGGCACAAGTGACATCAACCTAAGCGCTGTCCACACCAGCAGTAAGTCGGTGAGAGATGCTTTCCCGCCAACATAACATCCACCTCTCACTGAGGTGGAGTAATTATGCTGACAGGAAAGCGCTCTCCCATCAGCCTAGTGCTTCTTCACCAGATACACTACAGTAGTGCAGCTGCATCGGTGTAGCTGTGCTGATGAAATGCGGTAGTGTACGCTAGCCCTAAGTCTCATTGAAAGCAGAGGGAGCTAGGTGCTGAGGTGCCTTTGAGAAGCTGGGCCTAAGTGCCCAAGGTCTCATGGGACATCTGTGGCAGAGCAGGCAATTGAACCCAGGTTTCTTGAGTCCCTGGCTAGTATCCTAACCACTGGATTGCCCTTTCTCTGCATTGCATCTATCAAATCACATGCTATAATGTCTTAAGAGCTATTTTTTCTTTTCTTTTCCATTTTAAGAGTAGAAGGTGGCAAGGGATAGCTCAGGGATTGGCAATAAACTACAGGGCCTTTCACCTCTAAGCCATCGGTTCAGATCCAACCCCATATAGTGGCGACTGAAAGTCAATACCATCTGTAGGTGATCAGTGGTTTATGTGGAAATGGGTTGATGGTCTCAGCCCAGTTTTTAATGGACAGATGGCCACATCACAAACATGCACCCTCAGAACTAGCATCATTGCCAGAATCTCAGCAGAGAGGCCAAGGACTATATCCTATGCTTCTTTCTCATTCTTAGAGCTGGTTCAGTGAATGAGACATTGATAGGGAGCTGTGAGTAGAGGATTCTTGCACTGTCTCTGCTCTCTTGTTCTGTGGTGAGCTCAGCAGAAGATCAGGCTAGACCACAATTATACTGAAACATTCACCCATCCTTAACGGCCAGCTTTTCAAATGAGCTTAGTTCCAAGCGTACTGAACATTTTGAAAATCTGGGCATTTATTGTGGGGCCTAAATGGTAGGTGAGATTCTTTTGAAAATCTGGCCCTAGACATATCCTTTTGTAGTCACTGGCACACCTGTTTCTGATACTGGTTGGGGAGAGGGGAGGAGAAATGCCTGTCTGACCGAATTATAAGTCGTCTATCTGGGGAATGCCCAGCGGTGAGACATGGACAAACAGATGGAAATCGAGGTTCAAAATAATAATGACAACCCCAAAAGATATTCATATATGCAACTCAACCCTGAAAAGATTAATTGAAAAAAATCAACCAACACCAAATCAATGACATACCAATGAATAAAGCAGCGTGAGAAAGATGCCGGTTGGCTGGCTGGTTTGTTTTGCTTTACTGTCTTCCATAGCAGTGGATATGACATGCACATTAGCCCCAAATGAATTCATAATGATCAAGAAAGTCATTACACGATATGCCAAATGAATTATTAATGACAGAACACAGAGAGAAAAGCATCCCCTGAGCCAGCCCGGTGGGCGAGGGGGCTTAGCGCTCCGCACTACCATACGGGAACGTCAGGACCAATTACAGGTCCCAGGCTCTTGCTCCCCAGAGGCCTAGAGAAAGGCTGGATCAACATTACCTGCTTAGTTCCTGCAAGGAAGGGAGCTCCTCTCAGCAGCAGCCTTTCTGGCTGATGGAGGGGCAGCATTAAAAGGCTTTGATTAGCATTTGTTTCCCCTGGGCTGGACAGATGCTTGTTGTATCCCCTTTTGGGACGTGTAACATAGAGAACAATGCAGGTGGTGGGGGCTCACAGAGGGAGGTGTTAGGGAGAAAAAGTGCTTTCCACTGGCTTCTCTGGTGAGGACATTCCTGCGGGGACATTTCAGCTGCTTCCGACACAGAGGGGCATGATGCAGGTACGGAGAGTTGCTTGTGGGTTTTGTGGAACTCCCCCTCCCTTGGGCATGTTTGAGCTCACAGAGCTGTGTCAATTTGGGGTCAGTTACTTAATTAATATCTAAACTGATTCTGTAAGGGTCCATGCACGGGCCTAGACTTCACTCAGGGTGAAAGCAAATGAAGCTTTGTATTTTCTTTCCCCTGTTCCATTAGAAAAATAAATCCAGTGTAAAACTCAATAAATCTGTAGGGTTTTAGGGCCAGGAAGTTCAATGAGTAACAGAGGCAGTTGGTGTTTTCAGTTGCTTTGTTATTTGTTTTTTCACTTCCTCTTGCTAACATTATTATAGCCCTGGGAGCTGATTATGACTCAAGTGGACTGGGATGATGCTATAGAGGGAAAACAATGTTTAAAGATCATGGGGACATGGAGGAATGCTCATAGAGAGGGGGTAGAGTGTGAGGGGCTGTGGATGGAGAGTAACTTCTGCCTGACTAGGAAGAGTGCAGTGGAGGCAGTACATAGTGAGAATGACCTAGGCATGACCAGGGACAGTGCTGGCATCTGTGCATGGGGAAGGGATTGATCTGTGTATTGAGGTGGGTGAGGAGAGCACAGTGGAGCCTATGCATAGCAAGAGTGATGTGGATGTGACATGGAACAATACAGGGGTCAATGCACGCGGAAGAGGAATGAACTGGATTTTTGTGGGTTGGGGAAAAGAGTGAGAGGAGGGGAGAGCCCTATGGCTGATCAGGTACTGTGCCCATAGGTGGGAATGGGGTGAGGATATGGTGGGGAGGCGGGAGGGAGGAGTTGAGGCCTATGCAGGGGGATGCAAGGAGACAGCGGTGCTTGCTGTTTGCGGTAAGAATGTCTGTGCAATATCCTAAATGAAGGGAGTTACATAATTCACGTCAACAGGAGAGGACGGCAGTTGTATTGCCTGTTAACTAAACACAAACAGATTTTGTAAAGAGAGTTTTTATAGTGGTTTGAAGGCTCCAATGCTAACTGCAGCTAGATTGCGAACCAGGCTCCATTCCAGCACAGTTAAAACTCAGCAAAGGGGGTTTTCAGTAACTGTTGTGTAATCTGCACAGAACAGTTGCCTCATTGACTTCAAAGCCGTGTCTGTAGCTGCGACTCGCATTAGGAATCATGCCTCCTCACCCTGAAATGCAATCCCTTTGCACTGCAGCCTGGTGAAGCGTAAAGGGGGTGGTTGACACCTGAGTGGGGCATTTTTTCAGGTTGGCACAGCCTATACCCAAGCTAAACCCTTTGTATGAACTACCACTGCGCACTCCCTTTTTTATACCTAGCTGTAGCTAGGCTTGATAGGTTAGAGCCCAGGTGTATGTACACTATACTCCTTAACCCTTTCCTGTCTGATTCTACACCCCCACACAGCTGACAGGGAAAAATTGGGCTGGGGCTGGCCTTGTTGATCTGAGGCCCAAATACCCAACCATTCAGGCATTATATAATTTTCAGAGAACTAATATGCAAGGCCTGTATGGTGGCCGGTCACACACCTAGATGTTCCTGGCTTCCTCAGCACTAGAGCAGGACTCCAGTTGTGAGCAGTTAACATGAGGATTGTAAGGTATTGGCTGACTCAGGGCATCTCTACAGAGCTTTGCCTGTCCAGGTCTTGAGCTCCAATCCAGCCCCACAGCAGCTATTGCATGGCATCACACATCACTAATGAGTTGTGGAAGGTGGAGGGGGGGTATCAGCTCAGTTCCTAATAGACTAGCATCCGCATTACAAAAACCACAGCAGCTGGCACTAACCCCTGTGGCCCATGGAGGGGACAAGGAATGAAGGGGTGAGGGAGACTGATTTCCCTCTTGCCCACAGAATCAGCCCTTCTTTGAAGGGAAGGGCTGATTCTCACAGGTTAGGGTCAATGTGTGGGATGAGCTTACACTGCCTCTCCCCTGTTTTTATTTAACTACAAGGAGATATGCTTGTCTTCACTTAAAACCTAAGACATTAATGTCAGAAATAGCTACAAGAGAAATAAAGATAAGTTTAGTGCTAGAAAGCATTTTAAGAAACTAAACTTGGTTCAAGGTGAAGTTCCCTTCCCCACATTTCCAACAACATTGCTGACCAAACTCTCAAGCCAGGATCTGCTCCCACAGTTCAACTGTTGTTTCTTTTGTCTTCTTCGGTGAAACAGAGAGATGGACAAGGAGCAAGAACTTGGAGCATGTTAGCCCCTCATTTTTATAGTTCAGTCACCCTTTGAAATGCATTTTCCTGAGTGTTATGCCTAGACATAGTTTATTCCCACTATGAGGATGCAGGCAAGAAGTCTGGCGGTGAAAGAAGTTCTGTGCTCTTGTTTACTAAGATGCAGATCTGTTTGTTCCTGCTCCCTCTTTCTTGTCCAAAAGTAGCCACTTGATAGGTGATGGCCCATCAATTCTGATGACATGTGGCCAGGGGCATCAGCTCATCCTTTGTCTTTCAGAAACTGGTTGACCCCCTCCTCAGACTTATCTGGTAAACACACTTAAATCATGATTTCAGTGTATGTTCTTAACTTTACATATAATGCTGCTAAATACAGGTCACCCATGATATTATTGGCCAGCAAGTTATTAGTTTTCAAATGATACCTCACAAGCATATTTTGTACAAATATTATTACAATGGTTTATAGGATGAGAACACAGGGGTGCATCCTGTCACAACCCCCCTGTGACAGAGTGCTGAGGCCTGACTGGTGGGTCAGCACTCTGATCATTGTAGCCACCATTACCTTCCCCAGTGGTGGCTGATTGAGCCATTAACTAATCAGCAAGAGAGGCTGGGGGAGATAAAGAACCAATTAGGCCTCCCTTGGCTACCCTGATAAAAGCCAGGAAGGAAGTGTTATAATGGAGGGAGAGGGATTGTGAGTATGACTGGCCAGAGAGAAAGAGCGCCAAGGTGGAGAGTGCACTTTTCCTCCTAGGGCTGTGGTAAAGCGGGACTGGTAGATGCAAGGATTAAAAGTGAAGATGTTGCTGTACAGGTGTTGGAAGGGTTTAGAATAAATTACAGACTGAACACTAAAAGAAAGTGGGTCTGAGCAGTTTTGGGGGCATCAGAGGGTGGGGACAGAGTATTGCCCTGTCACACCCTATCCAACTTGACTCTCATTGGAGAAGTTTTTAAAAGCCTGCCTCAGCACTAGACTTGTGTGGCTTAAGGCCATGTTGTTGTAGGGCACATGTAAGTCCTCTATGGGAATCCCCTGGTGCAGGAGGCCCCTATGCTAGGCACAGAGCCAGCTCTTCCATCTCTACACAGCCTAGGTGCTGGAGTTGTTCACAGCAGGGTGATGGCAAGCCCAAGGCAGGGAGGAAATGGATGGAGGTGGTGGGATCAGGGTGGACCTGTGCTCTTGCAATGATTCATAGGGGGCACAGAAGCCCCTCAATAAAAATAAGGTGGAAAAAACACTTCCCCTCCATCCCTGTCCACTTTGGGCCAGCTGCTCAGAGGTATTCAGGTGCCTAACTCCCATTGATTTCAATGGGCACCTGAATACCTTTGAGGCTCTGGGCCTTTGTAATCAAGGCCCCTTGGAGTCCTGTTGCCTTTTCTTATGTTTCCTTGCTGGGACAGGAGGAGTTAAACAAATCTTGCAGAGCACATGGAGAAGTCCCAGGTTACTGGAAGCAGCCAGGCTATGTACTCCAGTGCAGTACAAAAGAGGGCAAGGTGCTGCCAGTCAGCGGGAGAGGCCATAGACAGTCTCTCTGCTGCCTTACTTCTGGAGCTGCATAGGTATTGATATTTATTTCCTCCCTTTGTTTATGTCTTTTCCTTTATAAAAATATATTTTTTTAAAAAGGAAGGCAGCCCTTGAGCTCCGTTCAATTGGAAGTTAGGGGACTCAGGAGGCAAATTAGCAATAACACATTAAAACAGAAATGATCATAACATCTAGTTAAGACTGTGAAATTGCTCCTCCGGCTCTGGTGGGAAGAGCCGGTGTGTGGGAGCTCAGGAGTCTGGAGAGGAGCAAAGCTTGGTATTTAGCATACAAGTAAACAGCAGCAGAAATAAATATGCGAGAGGCGCTTAACTGCACCAGTGTAGATAAATAAATTAGGAGCTAGAGTTCGGGAGGCCACAGGAGGGGCTGGACTTGAAGTGGCTGCTGCCTCCTTTTCCAATAGCAGGAAAACAAAAGTGAAGCTGTTCAAAAGTGGGGAAGCCTCATAAATCTAGCCAGGGTATTTCACTCCGTTGTGAATTCCAATTAAGGCTCCTTTCTCTCTATCATTTCACTGTAAAGCCTGTGCAGCATCCATTGATCTGGGCTTCTGGTGTTGAGAAATGATGGCCTGGCCTTTCCTGGTTCCAGCCAGCTGCCACTGTGAAGGCAGCCTCATTACTGCGCTCTCCTTCTCAGCACTCCAGGACGGCTGTGTTGCCTAATGCGCGTTTATGAAAGCCACAGATCATGAAAAATGATTGTGCTGGGCTAACTTTGTTTTTCCTTTTAAGACCTATTTGACTCTTATTTTCTTTGTCATTTACTTTAGCAAACGCTGAGTTGCCATCACATCATCTCTGCCCCATTGGTGATTATCCACATTCTTATTAAACTCTATGCTTTACACGTCTAATGCATCCTTTCACTTACATGGCTAGCAAGAGATTCTGCTGCCCCTTGACTCTAGAAAGTCCTGGATACCCTTCTAACCCCCAGGGCTGGTTCTGGCTTTTTTGCCGCCCGGGGCTCTCCACTCTCCCCGGCGGCCAGAGCGCCGGGAGGAGGGCCACTCTCCCTGGTGCCAGAGCGCCGGGAGGAAGGCGGAGAGCCCAACCGGGGCTCTCCACTCTCCCCGCAGCCAGAGCGCCGGGGGGAGGGCGGAGAGCCCCCGGCGGCCGGAGCAGCGAGCCCGGTCGTGGCCCCGCTCTCGGGCAGGAGCACCCCGCCACGCCGCCCCCCTCCAGGCGCCGCCCCAAGCACATGCTTGGTGGGCTGGTGCCTGGAGCCGGCCCTGCTAACCCCCTATGCTTCATAAGCTCTCTCCCACCTTCACCTACTTCTGTCTCTCTTGCCTCTCCCATATATACCAAAATCCAACTCTTCTTTTCCATTTTCATCCTCACAATTAGAGAGGAGCTCTGAAACTCACCTTGCTTTGCTAGTGAGAGTCTCCCACCCCCTGCCATGTTGGGAGTGCTCCTTACTGCTCTGAGTGTGGGTCTTCCATTGATTCTAGTAATAGTCAAATGTGCTCATATGCAGCCCCTTCCATCTTAAAGCCCAGGACACATTCAGCACCACTGAAATGGGAAGGGCAGCAACTCACCAGCACACCACACAACAGTGGAGCAAGGGGAACATTTTGGCTGGGAATGCCAGGGTAAACCCCTGCCTTTATGGGAAGAGCCATAGAACTTTTAATAGGGGGCCTGATTCTGACACCAGTGTAAATCAGGAGTAACTCCAGTGAAATCCACGGAGTGACACTGGTGTGATGAGAGGAGAATCTGGCCATTTTTAAGGATTCATTTGAAAGATTCCGGTGTGTTAAATTGCACTGAGCTCAGTCTACCTACCTTGGAAAGAGGAAGGGCTGATTGTGACTTTTTGTGCTTTCAACAGGTAAAACCAGTGAGTATGGTATGCTAATGATACAGTATTGCCAACCCCAGCCATTCAAAATTGTGAGTCAGTCCCCCGAACTATGATTGACTTAAAAATCATGTGACTTTTCAAAACTAAACAATTTGGGGAGTTCGTTTTCTTTGGCAGATAGTACTGTCGCAGCAGTGGAGGGACAACAGGGAGGGGCCCCCAACAAAACACACTATGGACTCATCCTGAGCAGGAAACCTACAGTTCACCTAATTGCCAGAGAGGAACAGACTAGAAAGGGTAGTAGACCTGAGGTGCTCTAATGCTGTGCTGCCCCCAGGGGCCAACCTAGGAATTTCTGTGTTTCACCTTCAAGTGAAACAGCTTAAGCCACTATACCTAGGGCATTTGCAACTTTCCTTTTCTGCCAGCCCTAGTAAGTTGTGTCCTGGGTTGCATCCCAGCCCTGCCCCTGCTTCAGTTGTCCTTGGACAACATGCAGATAATTTTTGGACTGCTTCTGCCACCATGTCATGAGGCAGGACCTGACTTCGAGAGCATTCCCATTCATTTTAATGGGGCTAATCATGGAGTCAGGTATTATTCAATTAAAAAAAAAAAAAAAAAAGGATACACTGCATACCCTTAGCCATAAAAATGGACCCACGTGGCTGCACAGAACTCAGATTTCAGTGGGGCTCCATGCAAGAGAAAGGATGCACCCATACAGAGCAGCTCGCAGGATTGGAGCTTTAGTCCCTGAAACTGCAAAGACTTACACATGTGCTTAATTCTATGCACTTTGTCCAGTTCAGCTGAAATCAGTTGGAGTACTCACGGTGTGTGAAGTTAAAACACATGCATTAGTCTTTGCAAGTTCAGGGCCTTGGGTTGTAAACTCTAGGGCAGGGACCTGTCTCCTTAAAGCTTTTCTTTATAATAAAGCAGAAGTAATTCATATATCACATAAATCTCAAATTCACCTATCAATAGATCTCAAAGGGCTTTACAAATCATATCAGTAGCATTCCTGTTTTACAGATGGGAAAACTGAGGCAAAGAGCGGGGAAGCGATTTATCCAAGGATACACAGCCAGTCAGTGACTGACAAGAATAGAACCCAAATTTCCTGAGTCCCATTGCTCTACCCAGTTAGGCCACACAGCTATGAATTGCTTAACTAAATAAAAAATATTTATAGGCATTCTTGTTAAGTGAGGGAAATGCTGGCAAATCAAATTTTTAAGCATGTAAATGCCTTCCTATTCCATTGGTAAGCCAGTGTTAGAAGCAGTATGGAAACCAGTTGGCAGTCTTGGAAGTTGGTCTTTGCCAGTGTCACAAATGAGGTCACTGGAAGATGGCTGCTACTACCACCATGGCTCTGGAATGCCAATGGTAATTAAAAAACCTCCAAACCAACAACAATTTCACAAGTCATGCAGGAGACGAGTGCTTCTTATCTTTTTCTGAACTTTCTGATGGCTCCACTAAGCAAAATGTGTGGAATGGTCTTCAATTTTGAGAATCTTTCTATTCAAATTCATAAAGAGACCTTCTATTCCCTGCATTGCCCTCCCCCCCCCCCAAAAAAAAATCAAAGGCAGAAACCTTTCCTGTAGTCACAGAACTAAAATATGCCTTTTCCCTTAGAAGTTTGAGCACATGGCATTATCTGAAAGTACAAGTCAGAGTTACTGTATACTTTATAAAAAGACATCTATTGTAAGACAATGTAACATAAAATTCACTGTCTGCTTGAGACATCCAGAATTAGTGAAAATGTGCCCAGAGATTCCAAACAGTTACTGTGGGAGAGTGGCATCCCAGTAATCCTGACAAATGTGATTGGTCAGAAACAGTGACACCTTTGCTCCCTCACTACCATCGCACTAGGATATTTTATTGCGGAAAAATTAGGGAATAAAGAATCGACATGTGATTTCATCTTCTGCCATGAAAAAGAATTGTGCATTGTAATGGTCAATATCGCCAAACTCAGATATTGAAGGAAAAAAAAAAAAGAAGTTTAAAAAAAAAAACCACGAGATTGGCTAAAAATCATGAGACGAGGAAAATAATTTGAGTGCATTTTTATTAGTTTTCAGGTTTTTGAGCTTTTAGGGTTTCTGTTTTCAAGCTTCTCAACAGCTGTGAAGGCTTACTCTTTTTTTTAAATGAAAGCTGACATTCTAATGTAATAATACGTTTCCAAGAGGTGGGGCCTAAAGAAAAACAACAGCTAGCCTGAGAGCTGGCAACACTGTGATGAACCTTTTGTATTTGCCAAATAGGAGTCAAATTGTGGCTGGATGGCATAAGATACCCCCCTACCTTGGTATCCCTTGTGTGATATTAGGCACAACTGTAGTCCCTGCAGTCATTGTAGCACAGCGATAGCTCCCTGTTAGCTCCTCTGTGACACAAGACAGCCCAGGATGGTGCAGAGAAGATGGAGCAATGATTTGAAAGGGTGTAACAGGAGGCACAACCCAGCTACAGGTCTGGGAACTCTAAGCCTTGGAGAAGCAGAAAGTCTGGTCACTCCTCTTCAACCACTGTTCTCTCCGCTTCTCCAAAAGCAATGCTGTGGCTGAAAGAAACAGAACCCTATATTAAAAGTCCAAAGGCCCTTCTTTGTGCCTGTACAGATAACACTTCCTGTATAAAATGCCTTTTTTAAACAAACAAGTTGTACTGCTTTAACTATACAGGTGTAGTTAAAGAGATACAACAGCCCTAGGGTGGCACAGTTAGATCAGTATATAAGTGCTTAGACCAGTTTGACACCCTGTACTCCATAGTCACTACGTTTATATGGTTGTGATATATTTTGTATGAAGTATGCCTCGTGAGGTATCATTTGATAACTCAATCTACTGAACATCATTGTCCTGGTAAAATGTGTGTATCAACATTGTATATGGAGCTGAGATGTTACTATGGCACTAAAATATGTTAAGTTTCAGAGTAACAGCCGTGTTAGTCTGTATCCGCAAAAAGAAGAACAGGAGTACTTGTGGCACCTTAGAGACTAACAAATTTATTAGAGCATAAGCTTTCGTGGACTAAGTGGGCTGTTGAAGAACTCCTGTTCTTCTTTTTACTAAAATATGTTGTAATTCTGGGGAGTGCCCACAGACTGACTCCTAAGAGACAAAGGATTGACCACAGGTGTTAGAAAACTATTAACTGCTAAAAACCATTCACCAGCAGGAGAGACTGTACATAAATAATTTATGTGTCATCTCTGAGACAGCTCAAACTTTATGAGCACAAAAGCTGCAAGCAAGAAATTTACACTTCAGCTGAAAGACATTTTTAATCTCATATACCAGTGTTGTGTCTACACCCCGGCAGGGGATAATCCCCAAAGAGGGGGGAAGGTATAAGAATGGGAAACCGGGGAAAGGTCCTAGTTGGAAGGCTTTCCAGCTAGTATGGACTGCTGTAAGCTTTTGGGTGAGGGGAAAACAGAAAAAACTTTTTTCAAGATAAAGTTTATCAAACTAAGTTAGGAATTGGCTTGCAATTTTATCTTCTTATTTCTTTTGTAATAAATTCTGACTTATATGCCTTATCACTTATAATCAATTAAGATATGTTTTCTCTACTTAATAAATTTGTTTTATTATTTCATCTAAACCAGTGTGTTTGATTGAAGTGTTTGGGAAATCTCTAATCAGGTCAACAGAGCTGGTCCATACTTGTTACCCTTTGTTGGAATGATGGAATAATTACGAGCTTGTACCGTCCAGTGGGCTCCTGAACAGTGCAAGATGCACATTTCTGGGGGCAAGGCTGGGCCTGAGGGATATGCAGGTGTCGCCCTGTATCGATTCATGGATGGCAGGGAGAGCATTCATGTACTCAGCTGGAAGTGACTTTACGTGCTCATGGCTGTGAGTTAACCTGGAGGGGTTGCTGTTCTGACAGTAAAGTAGTGTAAAAGACATCCCAGGCTGGAGAGTGAAGGGGACACAGTGGTCCAGCAGTTCAGGCTGCATCCTGGGGAATGTCTCACCAGGATAGCTTATTCCCATACAGAAATGGGAATAAGCTATGATGCTGGCAGAGCAGCTGCCAGCTCATGCCAAAGTCCCAATGACTCAGCTGAACATTGATAGATACGTAGCTGGAATCTGTCTGGCTTATGTGTGGGTTAATATGGATTAACCAGTACAGTAGATGTTCATTAGTAGCAATATATGGGTGCCCTTTTGCTATGTTGCTCCTAAGCGGCTGTTGCTATTATGGGGCGTGCCAACAATTCACAGTAGGGAAGAGAATGTTCCCAGGGGAAAAAGTTGCTCATAAGCAGTGGTTGCTCTTACAAGGTGCTGCTGCAAAGAAGCATCCACTATATTAGAATTACAAGGAAGTGTTTAGTCTCTATTGGATGCTTGTGAGTTGCAACATGCATTCAACTTACTTGTAATATCTGTGTTCCATATTGTAATGTCATATTTAAGCAGTTGTACTGTGAACCTGTGTGACTGTATGAATTGCCATACAGGAGAGGGAAGTAAATTAGTATGAAGAGCTCCTTTTTTACAGATATTGTTATGACCCTCCCGAAAGAGGAGACTCGTCAATACCAGCCAGGCTATGGTTGTGTTTTACAGTTGGAAACTCCCTACATCTGGAATGAGGAACTATCAACAAAAGGACTAAAGACTTACTGTTGTTCTGCTCTCCTCCAAGAGGAGTCATGCAAATCTGTAAACTTGGGGATTTTCTCTTATGACTGGAGATACAGTACCCATTTTTAAGAAGGGGGGGGGGTGATCCAGGAAACTATAGGCCTGTTAGTTTGATCTCAATTGTATGCAAGGTCTTGGAACAAATTTTGAAGGAGAAAGTAGTTAAGGGACATAGAAATAATGGGTAATTAGGTTAAAATACAACATGGTTTTACAACAGGTAGATCATGCCAGACTAATCTGATCTTTTTCTTTGAGAAAAAAAACTACTGATTTTTTTAGACACAGCAAATGCAGTACATTTAACCTACCTAGATTTCAGTAAGGCATTTGATATAGTTCCACACGGGAAATTGTTAGCTAAATTGGAGAAGATGTGGATTGATATGAAAGTTGAAAGGTGGATAAGGAACTGGTTAAAGGGGAGACTACAGCAGGTCATACTGAAAGGCGAACTGTCATGCTGGGGGAAGATCATTAGTGGAGTTCCTTAGGGATCGATCTTGGGATCAATCTTTTTTAAGACTTCCATTCATGACTTTGACACAAAGTGGGAGTGTGTTAATAAAATCTGTGGATGACAAATTTTGGAGGTATTGCCAATATGAAGGAGGACTGGAATATCATACAAGAAGATCGTGATGACCTTGAAAACTGGAATAGAAGATATAGGATGAAATTTAATAGTACAATGTCATGCACTTAGGGACTAACAACAAGAATTTTTGGTATAAACTGGGGATGTATCAGGTGGAGAAAAATGACCTGCGTGTATTGATTGACCATAAGATGACTATGATCCACCAAAATGATGTGGCCATGAAAAAGGCTAATACAATCCTAGGATGCACCAAGTGAAGTATTTCCAAAAGAAATAGGGAAGTATTATTGCTATTATGCAAGGCACTGGTGAGACTTCATCTGGAATACAGTTTGCAGTTCTGGTCTCCCATGTTTAAAAAGATGAATTCAAACTCTGCACCTGTTCCAGAAGTGCTACTAGGACGAGCAGAGGAATGGAAAACCTACCTTACGAGAGGAGACTGAAAGAGTGTGGCTTGTTTAGCCTAACCAAACTAAGGCTGGGGGAGATGATTGTTGTCTATAAATACATCAGAGGGATAAAAATCAGGGAGGGAGAGAAGTTAAAGTTAAGTGCCAGTGTGGACACAAGATGGATACATGGCCATCAATGGATACAAACTGGCCATCAACAAGTTTAGGCTTGAAATTAGATGAAGGTTTCTAACCATCAGAGGAGTGAGGTTCTGGAACAGACTTCCAAGGAGAGTGGGAGGGCGGGGGAGAGAAGAGAGGAAGGGGGGAGACCCTAAATGGCTTCAAGACTGAGCTTGATACGTTTATGGAGGAGATAGTATGATGAAATTGCCTAAAATGTCATAGCAAATATCTTCAGTGGCCAGTGATGGGACACTAGATGGGGAAGGCTCTGAGTTACTACAGAGAATTCTCTCCCAGGTTTCTGGCTGGTGGGTCTTGCCCACATACTCAGGGTCTATCTGGTTGCCATATTTGGGGTCAGGAAGTAGTTTTCCCTGGATCAGATTGGCAGAGACCCTGGGTTCCTGCACCCACCCCCCACCCCCCAACCACTTTCTTCTGCAGCATGCGGCAAGGTTTACTTGCCAATTTAAACTAGAGTAAATGGTGGATTCTCTGTAACTTAAAGTCTTTAAAGCATGATTTGAGGACTTCAATAACTCACCCCAAGGTTAGGGGTCTATTATAAGAGAGGTTGGGTGAAGTTCTGATGCCTGCACAGTGCAGGACATCAGACTAGATGATCATGATGGTCCCTTCTAGCCTTAAAGTCTATGAGACTGCTCTCATCAGCTGAGTTTGCAGCTCAGAGAACATAGCAGGAGGGAGATTAAAACCCCAGACAAAGGGAACGATGATCTTTGTGCTGCTTGAAGCCACACGGGGCAAGGTGTTTCTATGCATAAGCTACTTAGCTTGGGTTAGCCCCAAAGGACAAACAGAGCTTGCTGATTATAGAAGCCTTCATGGCCTTTTGAAACTTAAGACTAACTCATTTGTGTATCTATGTTTGCTTGCTTTAATCTTGTAAATAACCTTCCAATGTCCTTTTCCTATTTAATAAATCTTCATATAGTTTGCTCTAGGAGTAGCTAGAAGCATTGTCTTTGGTGTGAGACCTAATGCACAAGGGACCTGGGGTAAGTAGCTGATCCTTTGTGATTAGGAGTAACCTGAATATTGCTGTGATTCTTGGTGTATGGGGCCATCCATTACAAAAATATGCTCACATGGGTGGCAAGACAGACCAGAGTACCCAACAGGACTGTCTGACTCAGCGTTAAGGCCACTAAAGTACCTGTGGAGTTTGCATTTGATGCAGTTGGCTGGTGAAATATAAGTTTAGAACTCATAACCAATTTGGGGCTCTAAAAAGCTGCCCTGAGGTTGGTACTCACAGTTCTGCATCACCATAAGCTATACCAGGATAAGGCAGCTTTATACCATTAAAAGTGCATCCACTTTAGGCATTGTACTGGTATAATTATTTTGTTTTAAAAAAGTCACACCCCAAACTAATAGTTATAATGGTTCTAAAATCTGTGTGTAGACTAGGCCTCACACCGCAACCAATAAAATAGCTTTTACTTACAATTTTTAAATCACATCTCACTTCTTTCCCCATTTAATATAATTACCCACACATGCCCATAAAGTTAATAGAGTTTCATGTGATCTGAATCTTCCAAATCATTCTCATCTGTGCCAGGGTTAGAAGGGCCAACCATTTTACTAGGCCATCAAATTCCAACCTGTTTTGAAGCAATTAGAATTAGATGGGGGAAACCTGTGGATTTTAGATATCTTTAAATTTAAAGAGTCACTACATCAGTAAATAATTAAAAATAAATAAATAAAAATCCCAGAAACAGCTATTACCCAGTATTAATGGGAGGAATTTTGTGAGCTGCTGCTACAGAGAGAACCAAATAGCCACCAGAGGGCGCTCCAGTTAACAAGCAAACTTTCCCCAGCATTGTACTGACATCACTGAGGACATCTCAGTCACATACAGCAAGAAATAACCAAAATAAGGGCTACATTCTGCTCTCAGCTCTACTGGTGCAAATTCAGTGTAATGCCATTGTCATCATTGGGTTCATTGCAGATTTACATCAGTGAGAGCTGAATTTGGTCCTCTGAGCCATTTAATTTAAGCCCCATTAGCAACACAGGCAAGGACGTTTAAATCAGGGTTTACCAAATAGGAAAATATAACTCTTATACCTCCAGAAAAGCAGCCCATTGCGTTCCTAGGGATCTGTCATTACCACACCATTGTGGGTTTCACTTCTGGTTGCACATGGGATGAGTTTCCTTTCCAGTGTACCATTGGCCCAAAATGTTCTGTTAAAGTAACTCCATTGAAGTGAATAGAGTTACACCAACAGAAAATTTGGCCCATTATATCCACGGCTAGGAGCATAGCAGTAACAAAAAGGTGACGTCCAGGTCCTGTCAGTAACCTATGTGTTTAGCTTTCCCAAGGAATAATAAGATTGTAGTATGAGGAGTGGAATTGGAGAAGAATTAGCAGGAGAGAAGCTAGAGAAATAGGGGCTCAGTGATTCATGCTGGAGCAGGGGCTGCTTTCACTCAAACTCTGGAGCCTTGTCATGTACCATTGGTCACTCAGCGGGCCAAATAAAGGTCACTTTCTTACAACTCTGCCTACCTGCCACATCTTACTGATATGCATCCAATACTATCAATGATGCATTTTCTAAGGCACCCATCCCATACTAACTGGGTGCAATTTACGAAGGTGCATTTCCACAAATAGCTCTTCCCTCATTGGGTTCAATGACGCCTCTTACTTAGAGAGTCAGACTAAGTGGGGAATAACCCTGTTATTAAAGCTGCTTGCCAATTCTCCAGTGGAACGTTGCAAGTCGCTGAAATCTAAACATTTCACTGAGACCGTTTGATCTCAATGATGTTGCTGTGGAAAACATGTGGGTTTCAAAATCTGCCTGGTTGCCACAGGAAACTGGTCTGGTTTCTTGCTAGCTTGCCCATCCAGCTCCTCGGCAGCTTATGCTTCCAGGCTTCTGGAGCTGACTGAAAGCCAAGCGCCTGGCAGCCCTGAGATTCTTCAGTCCCAGACTCTTAAGCTCTCAGCTTCGCAAAGTGTTGTGGGATGCTTGACATGGATGAACAGAACACATTCAGTTAACAACTTCCCAACACTTTGTATCAATACCGTGCACATAATACCTATTAACATGGTATATACTATGCCTAATGTGTGTATTAGCTAACACCATAGATCTATTATGATACAATGTAACCAAACAATTGAAAAACATCAACTCCCCAATTCTCTGTTTAGGGCAGACTCTAAGATGTCAATGTTTTCAGGAGCATAACATTCTCATTATAATAAAAATAAATAAATAAAACCACCACACACACACAATACTGTTTGGTGAAGTTGCACAAATTAAGAAAGGAACCATGGGCTCTCTATTCAGTTGCAGGTCTATATATGATTAAGCTATGTGTATCTATTACTGTCACCATGCTGTTAATATAAATGTACTATTAATATAGCTTAATCACAGCTCCTCTATACAAGTTCAGTTAACAATAGCAACAGTTTCAGTGTGTCCAGAGAATGTTTTACACTAATTACTGAAAAGCTACCTTTGTATGTAAAGCAGGAGGATCACAACTCAATATGTGCAACCCAAATAAACCCTAGAGATTTGCTTTGCTTGAAAGATGTTATCAGCTGTATTATGCAAAAAAGTGTGTTTGATAATGGGAGTTCCGTTAGCCAGTCTTCAAAATGACATTTTTGCTGGATATATTACATTACTCCATTAAAAACAATGGGAATATACAACTCCAATAAGACGACATCAGAAACAAAAACCACTCCATTATTTTTATAATTCAGCCCATTCCACTAACCATGAGAAAACTGCTTCCACAGATTACTAAAGAATTCTAGCCGGGTCAGAATCGCTTCTTACATGAAGCTGATCTCACCAAATCCCCTCAGAGACAGCAGCCACGAATACCAATCATTTAGCAACAGCCCGAGTTACATCTCTCACAATGAATATTTCAATAATACAAAGACTGAGACATAATGAAGCGTTTGAGGAGACTGGGTTTTAACACAGCGCTGAAGGTAAGAGTCTCTATGGAATTAACGTGCTAATCAGACTCAACACAATTGAAATATTAGAGGTGTGGGGATAGGAAAAAACTCAGAAATTTCCTTCATACATTTGGCCTAGGAACAGTGTTCCATTTGCTTTCACATCCTGAAAAAGGAAAAATTTCTCTACCTTCAGATTTCACAGCATGCTCCTCTGGAACAATATTTCATTCCATTTCTTTATTCATTTTGGTTTGTTTATCTGAGGATTTTTCCATAAAACCCACCATAGTATTTAAGGAAAGTACATTATTAAGTCCTATTGACTTCAGTAGGACCTAAACACATGCTTAAAAAGGTTAGGCCTATGCTTAAGCACTCGCCTTGAATCTAGGCCTAAACATGCAGTATTTTTGCCTCTTCAGATATCCTCTGCTAAAGAAAAAAAATACTGTACATTTAGGCCCAGGAAGGGTGCTTAAGTATATGCCTAACTTTAAGCACATGCTTAGGTCTTACTGAAGTCAATAGGACTGGAGCATCCACTATCCTGGAAGGCAAAGCCTAGAACAATCCCAGCTTCCCGAGTGGGAAGTGTAGTGACTCCATTACTTGGCAAAGCCCACTCAGAAAATTTGGCAGACACAAACCAAAGTTTTGGCCATGTCCCCTGGTGTCACCCAGAGTCTGAGACTCTTGGTGCATGCCATGGTACATGCCAATCCTGAACCTTCACCCGAGATCCAGTGAGAACTGTGTGAGCTTCCCTTGCAGTGGTTGTTAACCTGTGGCCCAATCAGCACACAGCTGTGGCCCATGTGACATTCTCAGGGCTGTAACTAGGGTAGGGCAGGAGGGGCACCTGCCCCAGGCTGAGTCAGTGCAAAAATGGGGTTGTGCAGGATCTGGCCCAGCATCGCCCCCTCCCCAGGGCAGGATCAGGCCCAGTGGCATCAGCCCCCTACCCCTCCAGCAGGATTGGGCCCAGCAGCATCGACAGGAGGCCAGGGTGACCAGCACCCACCCACCCTGCAGAATTGAGGGTCCAGTGACCCCAGCTGGAACATGCTCTCCGGCACTAGGACCGCAGCCACTGGCGGGCAGGGCAGGCTGTAAAGCTCAGCTATGGGCAGCCAAGGTAGGAGACCAGCGAGCATGGGGAGGAGATGCAGGGGGCTAGGGCCACAGGGAAGGGAGTGCAGCTGGTGGATGGGGGACACACTCTAGGTGGGGGGACTGGTGGCTGGAGGCAGTCCCTGGATGGGGGCTAGATACCGGGGCACAGTCCCTGGATGAAAGACTGGTGCTGGGGGAGGGGGCAGTCGCTTGGTGGGTGCCAGAGTGGGCAGTCCCTGAATTGATGACTGGATGCTGGAGGGGACAGTCCCTTGGGGGAACCCGTGCTGCCGTGGACAGGGCACCCTGTTTCTGCAGGGCAGGCACATGTGCCAGCCCAGTGGTGGAGGCTCTGGATGCTGGGGGGATATTCCCAGGGAGGCGGGGTGATGGAAAGGCATTCCCTGACTGGAAGGGCAGGCTGGGGGGCAGTGCTGGGGGGGGGGGGGGGTGTGCCCTGCACTAGGCCAGGCTCCCAAACTTTGCAGGCAGGCTCTGCAGCTGCACTCTCCAGGTGCTCAACCCGGCCGCAGCAGCAGCGCACAAATGAAGGTGGTAATCCACCATGTCATGCCACCCTTACAACAAATTAATTTCTAGCTGTTAACGTATTGACTTATTTTGCTAAAATAAATTTCTCTTGGTAGACATTTACCTGTGTTGAAATGAAAGGTACTATATCAAACTGAATTGTATTGCTGTCATATAATGAATACTTAAGGAGGGAGGGATAGCTCAGTGGTTTGAGCATTGGCCTGCTAAACCCAGAGTTGTGAGTTTGATCCTTGAGGGGGCCAGTTAGGGATCTGGGGGGAAAAAAATCTGTCTGGTGATTGGTCCTGCTTTGAGCAGGGGGTTGGACTAGATGACCTTCTAACCCTGATATTCTATGATTCTAAACCTTATTTTTTCTGTAGATGTACAGGTAGTGTATATATTGTGTGAATGTGGCCCACATAACACACACAGATCTGCATATGTGGCCCACACTGATAACCAGGTTGAGAACCACTCCTCCTTTGTGTTGTAAAAAGCAGTACAAATTCCATCTCCCTGTATGGTTGGCTGGCTCCACAACAGTGATTGGTTTCCTCATCTCCGCCTCACCTGATGAGCTTCATTCCCCTTGCCATCTCCTACTCATTAGTCTTCCCTTCCTTTAATATTAGATGCTTGCGATTAGGCTACTGGAGGCTTTTGTACTCCATGTAAAAACTTGGACAATGTTATTAAAAGTGTTAAGACTTCCTCATGCCACTTGTTACTATCCATGCAGAATAGAGTTTGGCCCTCAAATTGGGAATCCTCTCCATTGGCACCGGCATTAACCTGTTGAATTTCAGTCTCTCAGGCTGCTGACAAGAATGCTTTGTTCAGATGGGTATATTTCTTTGCCCCTTGTCACGGGGTAGTTACACCCCATCACAGGGTGTTGGGTCAAGTGTGGTCAAAAAGAAGGGAAAAGCTGTACCACAGACAGTTAGTTCTTATGCTGATGCCACTTAATATAAACATGGTAGTATGGTCTAGTGGCCAGCATCAATAAGGTCACCCTTCCCCCCAGGCAGCATGGCCTAATGGTCAGAGTCAATAAAGTCTCCAACTCTGTGGAATTGGGTGGTCTATTAGCCTGTTGGGGCAGTGGGGCACCACTCAGGGGTGTGTTGCACCCAGGGTTGGGGGACTCAGACCCTTTCTTCTCCTCCAAGTTCAAGCCCAGGGCCCTGGCAGTGATGGGCATGCTCACTCCTGAGTCAGTGGGGATCCTCCCAAAACACGCTGACTAGCTCCCCAGTTCACTCACCAGAGAAGAGTCTAAACCCCCTGGGTTGTTTCCTATCCTTTCTCCCTCTGCAATGCTCCATAGTTCTCCCAGGTCTCTGGTGTCCTCAGGTGGCATAGCTCCTGCTGGCATGGTCTCATTTCCAGGCTCATGAGGCAGCCTGGAGTCTGTCTGGAACTCTGTGTGCTTTGGCTCTGTAGTCAGCACTTGTAGCAGCTCCCTGGAGAGAGCCAAGAGGCTGCATCCTCCCCCTTCAGCAGCCTACCTGTAGTGAGTTGGACTGCTTCCTTTTATACTCTGCCTCCAGGCTGAGCATGCCCAGCAGAGTTGGAGGGGTGGAGCTTTCTCAGCCTGCAAAGCACAGCTAACCCTTTCGGGGCTAGTGCAGGATAGGTACACCCCGTCACACTCTTTGATGTGTATGGGCTGTGTCTTCATAAACCATAGAAGTAAAATGTGTCTAGAGCTCCAGAAAGGGTTTAAATGAGACATTCATGAAGTCTTGCTTCCAGGTCTTCATGTACTGCACAAAGGAAGCATGACTCTGTTGCTGGTTATTACAGTGGGTACCAGCTCCCCCTCTCCATAGCAGAGCTACCTGTGGGCTAACCAGAATTATTCACGTTCACCCTCATTCAGCTTCTGACAGTAAAGAAGCAGGTAGACATATCTGCAGTTCTCTCACCTATAAACTAGGGAGCTGAGTTAAAGCACTGCTTTTTTCCTCTCACAGATACTTATAATTAGGTTAATGGAGATATCCCATCTCCTAGAACTGGAAGGGACCTTGAAAGGTCATCAAGTCCAGTCCAGTCCAGTCCAGTGTCTTCACTAGCAGGACCAAGTACTGATTTTGCCCCACATTCCTAAGTGGCCCCCTCAAGGATTGAACTCATGATTCTGGGTTTAGTAGGCCAATGCTCAAACCACTGAGCTATCCCTCCCCCCAAATGTTTATAGGTCTCTTTGCTTTTCTACGCTAAATTTAGTTCCCTTGAAACTTAGACCTGCTCTTTGTAGCCCAGCAAATACTTCTGATTATGTTTCCATTTAGTGCTTAGGTTTGGTAATGAATGGGGTAAACAGTAGGAGAAAAACCCTATGCAGGCGTATGTTGGAATAGTCTGAAGAAGAAAATAAACCCCCCCAGGCATGTTGCCTTATAAGCTGAGAAACCCTGTAGCCCTCTCTATCATTTTTTAAATTCATATATTAATAAATAGATTTGAAATTGCATATACATTATGTAGTTTATAAATCTAAATCACTGTGTTCACCATGGGATCTGGGTAACATAATACACAAGACACTCATATCCTATAAATACTAAATTCATGGGCTTAAACCAGGTAGCAGCTAAGTATTTACATGAAGCTAAATTTTGCCAAAAGAAGTAGACCTGGCCATGTTGTGAAAAATTTCACGGTTTCAAATTTTGTTCCACATAAGAATGAAACCAAGATCTTTTGAAACGTTTCATGAAAACACATGAGAGCAAAAGAGCTTTCCCAGAATAGCCAATAGCACAGTGGTTAGGGCACTCTCCTTGGATGGGGAAGAGCCAGAATCAGGTCCCTACTTACGCATAGGTTTCCCAAATCACAGGTCAGCACCGTAACCAATTGGCAACACTGGGGTGGGTGTCTCTCTGTCTCTAGAACAGTGATTTTCAAACTGCGTGTTGTGACCCAGTATTGGGTTGCAGAATGTAAGGCACTGGCTCATGGTGGCTCTGGTCAGCACTGCCGACCGGGCCATTAAAAGTCCCGTCGGCAGTGCTGCCTGGCTAAGGCAGACTAGTCCCTACTTGTTCTGACATTGCGCTGCGGCCAGCAGCAGGTCCAGCTCCTAGGTGGGGTGGCCCCGGGACTCCGTGCTCTGCCCCGCTCCAAGCACCGGCTCTGCACTCCCATCGTCCGGGAACCAGCCAATGGGAGCAGGGAGGGAGGTGCCTGCGGGCGAGAGCCGCGTGGAGCCACTTGCGTGCCTCCACCTAGAAGCCGGACCTGCTGCTGGCCGCTTCCAGGGCGCAGCATGGTCTGCGGTGTCAGGACAGGCAGGAAGCCTACCTTAGTACCCCCACTGCGCCACTGACTGGGAGCCACCCAAGGTAAGCCCGCACCCCAACCCCATGCCCCAATCCCCTGCCCCATCCCTGAGTCCCCCCAAACCCAGAGCCCCCTCCTGCACTCCAAACCCCTCATCCCTGACCCAACCCCATAGCCTTCACCCCCAGCCCTGACCACCTCCTGCACCCCAATCCCCTGCCCCAGCCCTGAGCCCCCTCCAAACCCTGAACCCTTCATTCCCGGCACCCTACCCCACAGCCCTCACCCCCACACCCCAACCCTCTGCCCCAGCCCTGAGCCCCACCCACACCCCAAACCTCTCATCCCCAGCTCCATTGGGTCACAGGCATCAACAATTTTCTTCAACTCAGTCACCAGAAAAAAATGTTTGAAAACCACTGCTCTAGGAGTTCCAGCCTAGACCTGAGAAAACTTTCCAATGAAAGTCTCATGAAAATCATTATGTTTCTGCCAAAAGTTTTTGTTTCGTTGAAAAATTCCAGACCAGTTCTACTTGGAAGCCTTTATATAGCAGTTTCCGTTAATGTCAGTGCAAGCCTGCACATGCATTCATGGGCTTAAGTTGGCATTAGGTAAGTATTGCATCATTACATGGTAAATTACTTCTGTCTTCTAAGGCACAGTGCAAATTGGAGGTAAATTATTAATAATACTTGGATCTTGCCTTCAAAGCATTTTACTAATATTAATTAATTCTTACATGCCTCTGAGCTAGGTAGCTGCATTATTACCTATGGTCTTTACAAAAGGGGAAATGAAGATAAAGAAGTGATGTGACTTGCCTAAGGCTGTGGATTGAGTCTCAGTGGCAAAGGCAGACATGTAGAACTCAAAAGCACTCAGTTCCCATGGTACTGAGCAGCACCAGGCTATTAGACCTAAGCAGTAGGTTTCTTTCTACTAGATTTATTATAACTACACAGCACTGGATCATCTCCTCCCACAATAAAACCCATGAGAGGGGGTTCTGGGGAAGGAAATCTCCACAAGAATCCCTTCATGCCCACAAACCTGGATGATCCCCAAAGATTATCAGGGACCTGGATCATCCACATGAAAGCCCTATGCCTCTGGATTGGCCCTGGTCTCCCACACCGTCCACGACAGTGCAGCTCCATTGGAACTGCGCTACTAAGGACTCCCCTTGGCTGTAGCTTCTCCTTTGGCCCATGTTGGGCTGGGGACAGCCTCCGTGGAAAATATAACTGAGGCTCAGGCTGGGTAATTTCCACGAGGCTGGAAGGGAAATGATACACCACCCACCAGTTCACCCATTCCTGCCCTTAGCCGGCCCAGTCTCCACCCTTCCTCCAGTGTGGATGCCAGACCTCTAAAGCACTCACAATGATCTGCAAAAGTTTGTGATTACTATATAACTATCCAGTTAATTGCTAATTAGTTAACGTTTCAGACTGGCTGCAGACTCAGGCAGACATCACTGTGTTGGGTTCACATAGTGAAGGTGCTTTTTGCAAACTCAATGGCTAAATGTATAGGAATGTAATGAGATCCCTATTTTTCCTATTAGATCAAACACTGAATAGTAACTATCAGCATTCAGGCTCCAATTCCTGGATTTGGGGCAGCAGAGAGAAAAAGCTGCTCTCCTCCCTACAGGAGAAACAATCAAATTTACTTCTGCTTGTGGAAGGGCTGGCAACCAGAAGCCAGCATAGAAAGTCAACGCCCTGTGAGGGGGACAAGGAAATGTATATTTTTTGAGTTGTGAGTTTGTTTTTTTGCTTAAGAGAACTACTCCAGTCCACCCTGATTCTCACTTTGTAAATATTGTAAAACTAAACTAAAGCAAAAGAACTAAAATCTTCTGGAGTAAAACAGATTTACTCCAGGCCCAAACCACCAGAAGGAGAAATGCTGAGTCGACAAAGGAATTGCCTTGCCACAATAATATGTGCACACACATGCTAAAAATTAAATTCAACCATCAACTCACTCTCTTCTACCCTTGGTTCACAAAGGGACCCACAGGTACAACCCGGTACCATACAGCCCTTACTTCTGTAAATAAAGCCATTGAGATCAGCTGGACTGCTCAGCCGAATAAGGACTACAGGACTAGGTCCCTGGTGGGCCAGTGAAGGTTGTTCCAAATGCAGGCAAAGTACAAAGTTGCAAAATGGCTGTGGGATCTGCTCTGAAAGCCCCCCACCCACCATATTACCATTGTCCATTGCAACAGCACAGTGAAATATATTGCACCATCTGTTCCAGTCCCTTATAGGCTTATTCCTTTCCTGAACATAATGGATGTCAGGGCTTCCAGTTCTTCTGAATATGAAGCAGCCTTTGTCAGTAGCTGTTACCAAAAAAAGAGCTTAAATATTTAAGCAACATAGCCAGGACATTAGGATGTGGCCTCCTCTTCTAGCCAAGCTAGTTCACATTCCAGTGTACCCCATTAAAGGCTAGGTCTTGCGGCTAGGGAAATCAATGGAAGTTAGGCACCTAAATACCTTTCAGGCTCTGGACCTGTGTGCTCCTAGTTCATGTACCTCAGTCTCTTACTTCTTTTTGCAGTGCAATACCAGCCCACATGCTGGGCAGCAAATGAAGATTATACTGATTCACATCTCGGCAATTTATCTTTCGCTAGTTTGTTTGAGACTGAGAGACAAAATTGCTGTCTGGCTTTTCATACCTCTGGTGTTATTAAATTGGAGGTGATTCTGAGGGATGGCTACACTGATTCAGAAAGCTTTTTACATAGCCTCAGTTTCAATGCAGAATGACAGCTCTCTTTCTCTTCCATCCCTTCTGTGAGAACCAAAGACTAATTAGGGGGAGCTGATCAGGCTTTTAGGTTAACCTGTTGATATCCAGCCAGATCCTCAGAGAGTCTGGACCCATATAGCTTATTGAAAGGAATGTGACTTAGTGTCAATGTTGTAAATTTTATTACACCTATCATACAAACACAAATAACATCAAGAAAACAACATGAAAGCTAAGATCCTATCAATAATACTAAACTATGAACAAAGCAATACAACACAGATGGTGGACGAAGGCACCTGGAAGACAAGGGACTTAGCAACCTGAGTTCACTATTGGAGGGAAGCAGGGAGGCAGGGTTGTGAGTTGGTTTTTGGTTCTTTTGTTTCCTTAACTTACAGGTACTCTACAAGGAGGAACCCACCCTAGGAGGAAAAGGCTAGTTTTTCCTCTGCCTGCACCTGTAGGGGTCCCCACCAGACAGACACCCTGACCCTTGTGGCTTCAACCCGGGCCCTGTTCTTGACTTGCCAGGAATGTGGCCTGCATATCCCTGCCAATGAAAGCCAGGTAGGAGGAATCACCAGGTGTAGAGGTGTCTGTCAGTGGAGTCCCTCCGGAAGCAGGTAAAAGAGATGCAGGAGGCGGTGGCTCATCTGTGTAGCAACTGGGAATTTGAGGACTTTATTGATAGGATTCACATGGAGACATATGGGATGGAGGATGCTAGCTGACTACAGATAATTACAGCAGCACCAAAGGAGGAAGGATAACTGGCTGCTCAGTGAGGAGGCAACTAGCTAACTGGCCACCTCAGACAGTACACCTGTCCATCGAGGTGAAGAATTGATATGTTGTACAGGCAACAGGAGTAAGGAGCAAACGCCAGTAGCTGAGGAGGGGGAGCCATTTGCCCCCAAGGCTGGAAGGCTCCTGCCCACTACACCCAAGAGGAGGAGACAGAGTGAGGGTTGTCAGGGACTCCTTTCTGAGGGAAATGGAGGCTTCCATCTGCCAACCTGACATGACATCCTGGGAGGTGTGCTCCCTGCCTGGAGGCTGTGTCTGAGACATTACAGAAAGGTTGCCGAGGTTCATCTGTCCCTCTGATCACTACCCCGTACTGGCCTTCCACGTGGGCACTAATGATACTGCCAGGTCTGACCCTGAGCAGATCAGCAGTGACTAAAGGGCTCTGAGAGCTAAGGCAAAAGGGGTCAGGGTACAGGTTGTGTTCCTCTCCATCCTTCCAATTGAAGGTAAGGACCCAGGCAGGGACATGCACATCCCGGAGATGAATGCATGGCTGTACTGACAGTGTTAGCAAGAGGGCTTCATCTTCCTCAACCATGGGCTGCTGTTCTGGGATGGTCTTCTGGGAAGAGATGGAGGCCACCCAACCAAGAAAGGGAAGAGCATCTTCACGCACCGACTTGCCAACCTAGTGTGGAAAGCTTTATACTAGGTTCAATGGCGGCAGCTGTCAAAAGCCCACAGATACATATAAAAAAGTGAAATTAATAGAGGGTTAGATCTTGGAAAAATTACAGTAGGATCATAGGACCAACAAGAGGGGAGTCAGTGAGGGAATCTTTTCAGCATCTTTGATGTCTATATACAAATGCAATGAGTACGGGGAAAAAACAGGAAGAACTGGAAGTATTGGTACATAAGCTGAATTATTACTTAACTGGCATCACAGAGGCTTGGTGGGACAAGTCTCATGCCTGGAATGTTAGTATAGAAGGGTATATCTTGTTCAGGAAAGGCAGGAAGGGTAAAAAGTGAGGAGGTGTTACATTATACATCAAGAATATATGCATGTGTTCTGCAGTCCAGAAGAAGGTGGAGGCAGACCAATTGAGAGTCTCTGGGTAAAAAATAAGAGTGATGTCATGGTAGGGGTCTACTAGAGACCACCAAATCAGAAATAGGTTTTGGATGAGGCATTTCTAGAACAAATAACAGAAATATCCAAGTATCAGAGGGGTAGCCGTGTTAGTCTGTATCCACAAAAACAACAAGGAATCCGGTGGCACCTTAAAGCCTAATTGATTTATTTGGGCATAAGCTTTTGTGAGTAAAAAACCCACTTCTTCAGATGCATGGAGTGGGTTTTTTACCCATGAAAGCTTATGCCCAAGTAAATCTGTTACGCTTTAAGGTGCCACCAGACTCCTCGTTGTTTTTTTAGAAACACAAGACCTGATAGTAATGGGAGACTAACTATCCATACATCTTTTGGAAAAGTAATACAGCAAAACACAAAGTTCTTGGAATGTAGTGGGTACATTTTTTGTTTCAGAAAGTGGAGGAAGTAACTAGGGGGACAGCCATTTTAGACTAGATCCTGACCAACAAGAAGGAATTGCAAATCTGAAGGTGGAAGGCAATTTGGGTGAAAGTGATCTTGAAATGATAGATTTCATGATTCCAAGGAAAGGAGGGAGGGAGAGCAGCAGCAGCCAGTAGGTCAATGGACTTAAAAATATAAATTGTAACAAATGCATAGAACTGGTAGGTAAGGTCTAATAGGAAAAAGAGCTAAGAGAAAAGGAGTTCAGGAGACCTGGCAGATTCTCAAGGAGACAATATTCAAGGCACAACTGCAAAGTATCCTAAGGCAAAGGAAAGCTAGGAAGAATAGTAATAGGCCAATATGGCTCCATCGGGAGCTATTTAATGCAGCTATGGAAAAAGCTAATATTCTGGGATGTATTAACAGGAAGAGGTTATATGTAAGGCATGAGAGGGCCCACTCCGCTTGGCACTGGAATACTAAGGCCAATTCTGGGCACTACACTTTAGGAAAGATGTGGACAAATTGCAGAGCAATAAAAAAGGTTTAGAAAACTTGACCTATGAAGAAAGGTTCCAAAGACATCTGATAACAGTCTTCAAATATGTTAAGGGCTGTTTTAAAAAGGATGGTGATCAATTGTTCTCCACGTCCACTGAAGGGAAGACAAGAAGTAATGGGCTTAATCTGCAGCAAGTGAGATTTAGGTTAAATAAAAGGAAAAACTTTCAAACTATAAGGGTAGTTAAACTCTGGAACAGGCTTCCAAAAGAGGTTGTGGACTCCCCCTCACTGGAGGTTTTTAAGAACAGGTTGAACAAACACCTGTCAGGGATGGTTTAGGTCTACTTGGTCATGCCACAGTACAGGGGACTGGACTTGATGACTTCTCAAAGTCTCTTCTAGCCCTACTTTTCTGTGATTCTATAATGCTATGATCTAATCAAGTCAACAAATTAGCATCGATATTGGATTGGAATGAATGAATTAGTTAAATCATCAGATTAACACGACAAATAATTAATCCTTATAAATCCTAAGGTATCTAAGAGTGTGGCTGTCCATTTGGGTATAAACCCCAACTAATGTATTTTATCCAAGTCAGTCTAATTTGTAACTTACAGCTGGTTAAATATTTTGATACCAAAACCAAATTACTATTATGTCTGAACCCAGGGCCGGTGCAACCATTAAGGCAAACTAGGCGGTTGCCTAGGGCGCCAAGATTTGGAAGCGCCAAAAAGCAGTGCCCCCAATTTTTTTTTTACAGCATTCCTGGGCTGGGCTGCCGGCGGCGCGCTGACACCTGCGGCTCAGACTCCCTCTCCCAGCGCAGCGGCTGCTCCACTTCTCCCGCCTCCCAGGCTTGCAGCGCTAATCAGCTGTTTGGCGCCGCAAGCCTGGGAGGGGAGGAGAATTAGAGCAGGAGCAGCATGCTCAGGGAGGAGGAGGAGCAGAGGTGAGCTGGGGTGGGGAGCTGCCGCAGGGCTCCCCACCCCAACTCACTTCTGCTACACCCTCTCCCCAAGCATGCCGTCGCTGCTCCACTTCTCTTGCCTCCCAGGCTTGCGGCGCCAATCAGCTGTTTGGTGCTGCAAGCCTGGGAGGGGAGGAGAATTAGAGTGGGGGTGGCGTGCTCGGGGAGGAGACAGAGCAGAGGTGAGCTGGGGTGGGGAGCTGCCGCACGGCTCCCCGGGGGAGGGAGCTGCCGCGGGGGGGAACGCCTCAGGGCGGAGGGGTGGGTGGGGAGCTGCCGCAGGGCTGGGGAGGTGGCGCAAGGTGGAAGTTTCGCCTCGGGCACGAAACTTCCTTGCACCGGCCCTATCTGAATCATAACTCAGAGTCAATTATAAAGCTTCCGCCTTAGATTTCAATTCTTGTGTAGTGGCTACTAACCCTTTCCTCCCCTCTCCCAATAGCAATATTATGATATAGGCCTTGAAATCCTAAGCAGAAGTTTGACAACTCTTGTGTAGCAGTTTACAGCTGACAGCTTTACATTTCTTAGGATCTGAAACACAGAACACACTTTAATGAGTATGTTTATGAGAAATATTCAGGGCCGTTTAAACCTGGGAAACTTCCTTTCCTGGAGCCTTCCCCACGAGGACTCTACAGCTATATCTCCACTGCAGCTAGGAGATATGATTCCCATCAAGCTAGCATGCTAAAAATAGCAGTGTGGGCTTTGTGACATGGGCGACGGCTTGGGCTAGCCATTCAAGCTTGGAGTCAAGTGGCTAACCCGAGTCACTGCCTTTGCTGCAATATCCATGCTACTATTTTTAGTGCTCTAGCTCAGTGGTTCCCAAACTGGGGTTTGTGAACCCCTGGGGGTTCATGGAATGTTACAGGGAGCACATGGCAACTTTACAATATAGTATTGTCGGTGGATCCAGTGCTCATTAAACCAGCCCCCTGCCCTGACACTCAGAGATCCACCCCCTCACAGGGCTCACGGCCAACTTTTCTGTTGTTGACCATCTCTTTGGAAGTCCAAATATACAAACCTGTTGCAGGTAGAACATGTGAACTTAGGGCATCTGCGCCACTGTAGCAGTTAAGGGAAGACGCTCCTATGCTGATGGGAGAGCTTCTCCCGTTGGCGTAGCTAATCCACCTCCCTGAGAGGCAACAGGAGAAGCTCTCCTGTCAACACAATGCTGTCTACACAGGTGTTTAGGTCAGTATAACTACGTCGCTCAGGCGTGTGGATTTTTCATACCCCCTGAGTGACGTAGTTATACCGATATACGTCTGTGTAGAATAGACCTGGCCTGAGGGGCCTCTCACTGTCTCGGCTGCAATTTTTATTGTAAACCCACCGCTTTCCTGCTCTTCTGCCTCAACAGTCTACATTAGTGCACCACTGACAGTAACTCCCTGAGATTGTGGCCAAACAGACTCCGATAATCACCCCTCCAAAGGTGTGAATGTTTGGCTTTCCTCCCAGGCCGTTGTAAGGGGGTGTTGACTTTGAAATGTAATTGGAGCCACTTAGATGGCCACCTTGCTCACCTCTTCCCTGCTGGATAAAATCCCCGACATGTGCGCCAAAGACTCTTCGTTAGCACAGCTACAACAATAGCTGCTGCAGCAGTGGAGAGATTGGACAACAAGCTAGGACAGAGCAGCCCAATCTGAAAACAATTCTGAGGCCGCAGGAGGAGCAGGCACAGACAAGTGAGCAGTGTCCGCACAAATGACTGAAGTGCAAGCAAAATCTATTTTAAGTTGCCACCTTCAACCTTCTCTCTTGTTGCAAGGGGCATGTATTGTTTAAATTGATGGGCAGGTTAGCCAAGCTTCGGTCACTACCAGCTCTTGCAAGGGAGCAAGACAGGGGGCAGAGAGGAGGCATTTATTTATTTTTCCTGACAGTATAAGAGACACATTTGCAGAGTCTCCTTTTATTCTTCTACCACCTCTTTAGTTCTGGCACCCAGGCGTTGCCCCTAAAACAGAATCCCTCTGGAAAGTGGGCTGTGGGGAGAAGACACAACCTAGCTATCACTAGAATTCAGTCATGTCCTAGAGGAGCAGATAATCATAACATTGCTGCTCTGTGTGGGGGGGGGGGGTGGGGGCTTTGTACCGTCAAGTCTTGTTTTGTTCATTTTTCTTTGTAAATCTTAGCTTCCATCCCCCTGATTGGGTCTCCAATGGGGACTGAACCTGGGATCTCTCAGCATAAAAGCATAAGCTTCTCCTTTCTGAGTAGTTGCTAGTGTGCACATTAGCCTCCTATGTCGACCAGCCCCTTAGTCCAGTGGCTCTCAACCTTTCCAGACTACTGTACCCCTTTCAGGAGTCTGCTTTGTCTTGCATGCCCCCAAGTTTCACCTCACTTAAAATCTACTTGCTTACAAAATCAGACATAAAAATACAAAAGTGTCACAGCCACTATTACTGAAAAATGGCTCACTTTCTCATTTTTACCATATAATTATAAAATAAATCGATTGGAATACAAATATTGTACTTGCATTTCAGTGTGCTACTTGAGCCTGTTTTTCACTTGTGTGAAGCCGGAGCCCCAGGTAGTGGGACTGAACCCGAGCCCTGCCGCCCAGAGCTGAAGTATGTAACTTAGCTTCCCGGGGCCTCCTGTGGCATGGGGCCCTTGGCAATTGCCCTGCTTGCCACCCCTAATGCCAGCCCTACACTTGGGACCCCCCCCAAACCCATCCTGTGACCCTCCCGAGGGTCACAACCCCCAGTTTGAGAAACACTGATCTGGATGAGTTAAATACTCTGTGGAAGACCTCTGCATACCCCTGGTTGAGAACCATTGCTCTAGAGGGGACAGCGACCCACACTCCATGGGAATGTGGGGAACATTAATCCATTTACCAGCCTGGGAGTCTGACCCTGGAAGCTTTTACTCACAGGAGCAATCCTTACTCGCGCAGGTAATTCCGTTGAAGTCAGCAGTACTACTTGCATAAGCAGTGCTTACCCACCCATGTAAAGATTTGCAGGATATATTTCATTATTATTAATATAGCATTGGATTCAGTTCAGCAGCCCCATCTACATTTCACTGGTGGTTTTTTCCCCTTTCTCATAGTTTTCTTAAAATGATGATCTGTAATCAAGAAAAACAAAACCTCCCTATGCCAAACGCTGAAGCGCCACACACTGACTGATGGAGCAGTTAACCGAGCCAAACGATAATTAGGCATCTTTCAAAGGCTTGATATTCCATTTTCTCTATGCTCACTCTCCTGTATCTCACTAAGGGAGAGGGGGTCCAGTGCTGTCCTCCAGGCCTCCATTACTTCCTGTTAGTGTCTGGGGTAGTCACAAACACTTATCAAAGGTTGAATGAACCCTTAGGGAATGAACCTGTTCCAGGAATACAGTCACCTCATGCTAAGGCTTTGTATGAATCCCAAGCTGTCTAATCTAAAAAGAGTGGGGTCTATATCTGCCCAAGAATCTCTCTGGAGCAACGTCCCGGTTTTGTTGTCTGGGGTTTGTATTTGAACAGTTCAGGTAAGAGGCCAGTTAGGATACAGCATTGCCCAGAGAAATGGGGTCCTTACCCTGCTCCAGAGAAAGTCTGCATATGCCACACAAGATCCAACTCACCTCCTTCCAGGGGTTTAGTTTATTAACAAGATAAAATATGAATAACAGTCTAAATCCAGATCCAAGCCACCTTGCTAGGTTTGGCTGTTCTTGGGGTTACTCCTGTAAGACCTCTGTCCTTGATCTTACTTTTTTCTGCCCAGTGAGCCACTTCCATCTACCTTTGTATCCAGGGTGGTGTCAGCTGGCCCCACTGTGTCAGCAGGAATCAGCAGGTGTTTGCAGGGTTCTACCAGTGACTGACAGGGTGTGCTAACTGAAGACTCTCAAACAAATGCCTCTGCACCACTGCAGCTATATATTCCTATATAGGAATGGCTTATATTCCACAGAGGAATGGCCAAAACTGTAGCATACTTGGAACTTGCCGCTCCCTTCAGTAGAAAAGAAGGCATTGCATGTGAACAGAAGCCAGAACTCCCAAATGGAGAATCTGAAATTGTATCGGCAAGAAAGGTCCAAGAATCATCAAACAGGTACTGGATTTCAGGGGTTGTATCAAGTCATGTCTTCATGAATTTTTATCCAATAAAATCAGGATGTTCCTGAAATTTGGAGAAAAGGATTGAGAGCAGAGCTGGGTAAAATTTTTTGATCAAAACATTTTTTTGGTAAAAATGCAGAGTAATTGACACTGAACCATTTCACACTTTCATTTTGGTTTTGTTCATTTAGGACCACCCCATTTAAAAATAATCAAAACTTTCCATTTCAGCATTTTCCAAATGAAACATTTTGATTTGAAACTACTTTTAATTTTAAAATTCCTTTATTTTTGTTTAAAAATCCAAAAACATTAAAATGTCAAAATAGAAACGAAAAATGTTTCATTCAACAGAACAGTTTTTTACTTTTCAAAATTGCCAATGAACTGAAAAATCTGTTATTCACCAGCTCTAGTTGAGAGTCCAAACTGTAGATCTGCCATTAAAATTAATTCAGATCAATTGAAAGCACCACCAAGAGACCTAGTGCAATAGTGAAGATAGAAAAGGGGATGAAGACTTATTCAGAGAAGGATGGTGCTGAAGAACCACTGCGGGTAAAAAAAACAAGCACAGGACCTCTCATATGGGAAAAGCCAAGGAAATTTCCTGAAGGAGAAAATGTGTGCTTGTGGTCTCCAAAGGGCAGAAGAGAAACCATCACAGGAGGAGAGGTCTAAGGCCTCCACCCTAAGAGGATAGGGCAACTTGCTGTTCAATGGGTTGCAGTCGTTTCTAAAGGTGAACTATGCTATTTCTGCAGTCAGTTCTAATTTCTGTGCCTTTGTAAGCAGGTTAAGTGTAACCAGACCTGTCTGGTTGAACAGCCGCCTAATTAGCAGCCTAATTTGTGTCTGAGTGAAGTGTACACTAGCATGTTTTGTATACATCACTAAAAAAACCACTGAAATGGCCTCATCCCCATAATTACCTCTGGTTTCCAATTAACAGCAGGGTAACAACATCTGTATAGTGTGACAAGGAAACAAAGCCCTCTCCTGCTCCAGTGCAGAAAGGAGACAATGAAACAAACAAGGAAAAGGCACGAGTTAAATTGTACATTACAATTTAATTGTTCTTTACTTCTGGCAGGGGATGAAGGGACTCAACCTCTCCCACCTCTGTGCTCACTTCTGCTTTCCCCAGGGAGATGCATCAGACATTACTTCTGAGGCTCTGTTACAGCATTGTGTTTTTGCTATCTGTTGTCAGTTACTCTGGTGTAAATCAAGGGTAACTCTACTGACTGAAGTTCTTCCAGATTTACACAAGGGTAAGGTCAGAATTTTTGGCCTCCAATACTCATTTTCTGGATTAAATGGAACAACACTTCTCATATTTGTTCTTCCTTTCATTAGAAGAGGATAGCTTTGTGTAATTAACATGCCAATAATTAAAGATTCCAAGATTATGTACTAATTTCTCTCTCTCAAAATTTTATCAGCAGTAATTGCATTAACATTTCCCCCCATCCCCCTTGGGAGTTTATTAAACTTTCATTTGGCCCTAATTCCCCACCCCCCTTTCCTTGCGCCTCTGAAAATTTGCCAGAGACATCAAGAAGTTCAAGCAGCTTGACTTTCTTGAGAACAAAGGGAAAAACTGCAGTACCTTTCTGTTTTTAAAATGTCCCTGAAGAGTAGGGAAAGCTTTCTGGAGATGCTCATAAAAGCTGCATTTAATTTTGTCTCAGAAATGGGAACTAGAGCCAGTGGGGAATTTATTAACAAAATGGTTTTGCACTGCAAAAAGGTAGTTTCGTCAAAACCGAAACTTTTTTCAGAACCATATCAGTTTCAACAAAAAAATTGTGGGGAAGGTCTCAGATCCAGGATGGAATTTCTGGTGCAAACAAGAGGTACCTACCTTAGAACTAGCCAATAGCCCAGTGGTTACAGGTATTCTCTTGGTACGTAGGAGATGCAGGTTCAAGTCCTTCTTCCAACTGAGTGACCTTGGCTATTTTTGGATGGTTCTCTTTCTTACTCTCTCGATGAAAAATTTCAAAAGGTCTAGTTATTGTTCTGAGGTGGAATGAAAACAAAATGTTGACACCTTGAAATTTGTCATAACACAAAATTCTTGTTTTCCAGCTAGCCCTAATGGGCTCACTCATTCCTTGTGATAATGGGATCAGCAGCTTCCTACTGATAGGAGTTATGAAGTAGTTGACTCACTGTTGATGTTTCTTTCTGGCCAGGTATGGCACAGCAGCTCTCTCTCCACTGATCTGCTCTGCCTCTGCAGTGGCCTGCCTCTTCTTGTGACTTGGCCTTCCAGCCAGGTCACTTCAAATTCTCTCCCCTTCCAGCCTAGCCTGTGAACAAAAAGCAAGGGGAATTAATGCCAATAAACTGAATTAATAAGAGATGGAGGGGAATGACTCCCTCGCAGGGTGCAACAGGATCTGGCCCTCCCTTCCCTCAAGGAGGGTGCTTCAGACAGTGGTTGTCTGGGAAGCTCCTGCCTTCGATCAGCCCTTTCCTCTGGAGCTGAGGGTTGAAGGTCTGTTCTCTTCCCTGTTCTGCCCACAAGGGAGCTGTTCTGCTCCTTTTTTAACCTCCTTCTCCAGGCTGTACATGCCTTGAACATGTAGCAAGGTAGAGCTGAGTGAGCCCAGAGCAGCTCCTTAACACCTGGTTGTCTAGTATGGGGTTTGCATACCGCACCAGAGAGTGAAATTGTAATGCGTTTAAGGTCTATGGGTGTGATCATGTGATCACCCACCACCAGACCATAAAAAAGCATACCTATTATTTCCCCCCTTCTGCTGCATTTTATCTTTCATCTACATTTTTCTGTAAGTCTCTTTCTGGTTAGGGAAACGGACTTGACAAAATTAAGACCTTAGTGAGTAAGATGACAGTGTTTTGTTGTATGCTAATTAATGTTTCCATCATTTAAGAAAAGGATTAAGAAAAAACAACTGATTTTATAAATTATATTTTTTCTGCATGCTTAAGCTAATACAATAGGAGGTTTGCATCTCATGTGATTAGGGAGTAATTTAGTTTTAGACTGTGAAACCACCCCAGAGTTTAGCACTAGCCATGGGGTGCAGGAAGTAATAACATCTAATAATTCATAAGCCATAACATCTGCCCTCTCCTCTGCCACACTGGGGGCCATCTTCAAGGGTTGAACCCAGGGCTCTGGTTCTAAGAATGAGACTTTACTATTTGACCTCAAGGACCAGATTCATTGGGTTGGAAGGAGCTGCAGACTCATAAATATCTATCAGTCATCTAGCCACTAGAGGAGGACAAAGACCCTCACCATGGTTTATACAGCTATTTATGTAAATATTTCAAATGCTTACATAGTAATACATTGCTATTGTTTGGGCTGCTAGAACTTTGTCGTGTCTTTGTGTCAGACTAGGCAGCTGGTGCTGATTCAAACAACAAAAATGAAATGGGAGTTCTTCTTTGAGTGGTTGCCCAACGGAAGCTTAGACATGGGTCTGTCAGCCATAGTTTGCCTGGTTCTGCCGATAGGCTACACTACAGTGAAGGAGGGAACTAGATTCTAAGGTGGCAATCAGTTGGTCATGGTGACTGCTTACATCTGAAGGGGATGAAGGTTTCAGGGGCAGACTAATATGTCCTTGTCTGGCTGAAAATTTGGAATCAAAGTGATTACCCTAAATTAGCTGTGTAGATTGCCCAGAGCTAAAGGATGAGTCCAGTTATAGAAGAGATGCAAACCTGAAAACTGAGGTGAAAGACTGAATACATCAAAGGAACATAAGATTTGCTATTCAGGATTAGACTATTGGTCCTGTAATTTGTCTCTAGCCATGGTTTATACTGGGTATTCCTGAAGTAGGTGAAACAGTCCACGTCACTGGCCAACTGAATAGTGATGTATGTTGGGCAGAAGGGCTCCTTCCTGAGAGAAGGGGAGGAGGAGAAAGAACATGAGGGAAGCAAACAGAACTTTGTTTTAGTCAGAATAGAAAAGGTAACCTGCTCCCTTTGCTGCAGCCTTATTTGTTTTTCTTTTATGCATAAGCATGATGCACCCTCCATTAATTCAGCAGAGAGGGGAGATTTCCATGGAAACAGCAGGACTCCATTTCTTTTAAACTCTGCTGCCTGATTTCCTTCTTGAATGGAAATCAATGCAATGGTAATGGTATAAACATTCAGAGCCTGGCACAGAGATAATATATGTGCAGAAGCCTTCTGGAAGGGTACAGTGATCTGCCCCATTCCTTCATTCTTCACCTCACCCTACTGATCCTCACCACTTCAGTCTCTTCTCTCCTTTCTTTCTCTATCAGTTTTCCTCTTCATTGCATTGGTCTTTTTCTCTGCCTATCCTCTTCCGAACCATGTTGTTTTTCTTCCTATTTTGAGGTTGTTTTAAACATTTTAAACATGTTCTAAATAACAGAATGGATGGTGGCTTGGGCTCAGTGCCTGCATGCAAGTCTTTGGGTACATATTGGGGTGGCCAGCCCATGTCGCTGTCCATGCTGCCAGGGAGTCACTGTTACTGTTATTTGAGCTAGTTAGATCAAAGCTAACTCAGGTATATCTACATGTGCTGCAGTCACACCTCTGATTGCTGTGTATACAGGAAGAGAATTGCCAGTGCCTATATAAATATTCCAACCCTCCATTAGAGACTGGGACATTCCTACCAGTTGGTGATGAGTGTAGTTTGAATACCTAGATAATTATGATTTAAAAATTTTGTAATGATCATTCAAAGCTATTTGCATGGGTACTTTCTTGGTAGGGGAGAGAGAGAGAATCCACTGCTGGACCCACTAACCCCCCCACCCAACTGCTCCCAAGTTTAAACCTATTCACCCTCAAGTCTTAATGCTGTGGCAACCATTCTTCTATCCAAGGAGAAGCGGACAAGAACTGCAGAGCTCTCTGTGGAGCATGCTAACAAGAGGTGCATGTGGTTTCCCTTCTCACTGCACTCCAGTGATCCTGAGATTGACTGGTGATATATGACAGGGCCAAGGAAAAAAAATACACCAGGAAAGACAATCAAGAAACTGATTTTGTGTCAGGACCTGACAAATCTTTGATCCTGAAAAGGGAAACGAAGCTGATTAGAAGCAGGTGGATGGGTGGGTTTACATAGCAGGTGGATGGGTGGGCCCAGTTTGGTTTCTCCTGGAGGAACATTTATGGGAGGAGGCCAAATGTGTGGTAGCTGAGGGGAGAACTCCCCAAGGTGAACCCCAGAGTTTCCTTTGAACCATTCCTTCTGGAGGGAGGAGTTTGGGCAGCACAGATGGTGGTGGTTCCTCCTCCAAGCCCCATGGATATCAGGGCTCTATGGAGTCCTACAAGGAGGCTTGCCCTGCTGGTTCCTGCAGAAGCTGCACTGCTATTTGCTGGGTCCCCCAGTGTGATCAGTAGCCGCTGCAGAAAGGGTCCAGAAGGAAGTAACACAGCTCCCACCTAGATTTCTATATGGAAGCCGCTGAGCTCTGGAAGGGATGGTACTGCAGAGAGCAGCACTTCTCCTGCTCCCTCCATCCCACCTTCTGAACTTTGTGGAGATCCATCTTTATGGAGGCAACACACCCTCACTCTGTACAGAAAACAAGAGAGGGGATCCACACCCAGAGTGTCCATGTATTAAAATCTGGCCCTATTTAAGAGTTGCAAGATCGGCATTGACTGTAGTTTGGAAGGAGAAGAGCAAGAAGAGATGTGACATCAGTGTAATGTCGGTGCCCCTGTTTCAGCTGTTGGCAGCAGAGACTGAACATAGAACTTCTAGATCTTCAAACACAAACCTCTAGTGCAGGAATCGGCAACCTTTGGCACGCAGCCCATCAGGGAAATCCGCTGGTGGGCCAGGACAGTTTGTTTACCTGCAGTGTCCGCAGGTTCGGCCGATCACAGCTCCCACTGGCTGCGGTTTGCCGTTCCAGGCCAATGGGAGCTACGGGAAGCAGCGGCCAGCACATCCCTCAGCCCACGCTGCTTCCCACAGTCCCCATTGGCCTGGAACGGTGAACCGTGGCCAGTGGGAGCTGTGATCGTCTGAACCTGCAGATGCTGCAGGTAAACAAACCATCCCGGCCCACCAGCGGATTTCCCTGATGGGCCGAGTACCAAAGGTTGCCAATCCCTGCTCTAGTGCCTAAAAGATCTGGCTCAGTTAGCCATGGCTGTGACAGGCTCATCAATCTCTAGTTGGCCAAGCACCACCAGAGGAGGACAGAGCACCACACTGAGTGGGCATGGCGTTACATAAGAGGTTAGGCATCATTGTTAGTTAGAAATAATGGCGTTTATTCATCAGGGGTTTGACTTATCAAGAATCCTTTTTGCTGCCTCATATGAATCCAAAACCCCACCATCGCCAAAATGCAATCCAGAAACCTTGTTTGGTTAAAATGGTATCTAGCCATCTGTTTCTTTCTTTCTCCAGTGTAAGGACAAGCAATATAAATGTTCCAGTCCTCTTGGAAAGGAGAAGTTGAATGGCTGGATGCACAGTCCTAATCAGTACTTTGAAAGAGGAATGTGGTGTAACTCAGTTGAAAAACACACCTGTGTGCGCACATGCACACACACACACACACACACACTTCAGCCTAAAGGTTCCCTGTTGTCAAAATGTTTTTAAAAACTGCTAGATGGTGCAGAGAGAGAGAGAGAGAGAGTGAGAGAGAGAGAGATTCCACTCTAGATCAAAGGAAATAGGATTCAACAGAGCTGGAGTGGCACAGGGCAGATGAAAGTTGGTTTCAGTCAATCATGAAAAGTAACAGCTTTTATTAGCATCACAGAAACAGTGAAAAAGAGAAAATGAAAGAACAAAGGGAGCAGACAACAAGGGGTTACTCCAGACTGAGTGGAGCGGGTTACCACTAAAGGACAGACATAGTTGCTACTCAAATGGTGGGTCACTTAGATGGAGCATCCAGGGCTCCAGCACTAAAATACAGTCACAGGTTGCCTCGCAGGTGTTTCAAGAATGTGATGTTCTATGTTTGAGCAGGCTTTATAAGACAGGTTTTCCAGACCTTAAGTCATTCTGGGAACTCTTCTTTGAACCCTTTCCAATTTTTCAACATCCTTTTGGAAGTGTGGACACCAGAACTGGACACAATATTCCAGTAATTACACATCAATGATTGCAGGTGATGAGTTATTTTACAGATGGGTGAAGTGGGGTCAGACTTGCATCTGAAGAAGTGAGGTTCTTACCCATGAAAGCTTATGCTCCCAATACTTCTGTTAGTCTCAAAGGTGCCACAGGACCCTCTGTTGCTTTTTACAGATTCAGACTGACACGGCTACCCCTCTGATACTTGGGGTCAAATGATTTGCCAAAAGTTAAAGTAAGTCAGTGGCAGAGCTGGGACTAGAACCCTGAAGTCTCAGTCATGTGCTCTAAATACGGAATAATTCTGCCTCTCTTGGCTTTGGGTTCAACCTGAACTTGTAACCTTCTACTCCAGAGGTAAGCACTACAAACTGAGCCATACAGATACCAGCCAAAGGGGAAAGCACTGGCTGTGGATTGGCATAAATATACATGCCCTTGTCATGTTAAAGTCTCATTTGAAAAGGGATTTACTATTTATATGTCTGCTTTCCTTGTCCATAGAGATCTAATACCTCTTAACCTGCTGGCTAATGGCATTCACTCTGTTTTTCCTCAGTACATGCTGCGGAAACCCCCAACTCTTCTTCCCTAACCACATAGCTGAAACAATGGGAAAGCCAGAACAATTTGCCTTTAACAAAGCTGCAAAGCTAAAAATCAAACTGCTTGGTTATCCGTGTCAGCCTTCCTACATGTTACAAATTACACCTTCTGCCAAACCCGTCAATCAGGAGCTGTCCAGCATGCAGGAAGGGGCCTGCCTCTGGCGGACAAGTATTTCCAAGGTGGGGGAAGAGGGAGGAACCTAACCAGCCTTACAATCAATCTCACACAGTTTCACCTGACAAGAAAATCAGCAACTCGAGACACTCCGCTGCCAAGGGCAGCAGGTAACAGGAGAACAAGTTAGAGATATCACTGGGGAAAACACTATACAGAGCACTTCCCAGGGCATGGCTGTATTCTGGTTAAGATATAGAATAAGGACACAGGCTCTGGCTTTTGATTACCACAGTCCATTTTCATCACCACTAAGACAAATGCAGATGATCTTTATGTGTTATCCACACCCCTTCTTGCCCCATCTCTACTGCCCAAGTCTCTATAGGTCTGCACCGCAGAGGATTTTCTGTGCCTCTCAATATTTTTCTGTGTCTAGTCTTACCTTGCTTACACTGAGTGACATAGGCAGAAACGTCTCAGCTCTTCAGCTGAATCTACCCAATCTACCCATGCTGGTTTGCTCTGTTCTGCTGTGGGCTGGGCTTGTGCCACATGAAGAAGGGATAGGAAGAGCTCCAAGGGGCTTTTTGAAGGAATTTTCACAGATACTGCCACTTGCTTCTAAAGGCCTGGCTATCGGGTTGCCAGGTGTCCAGTTTTTGACCGAAACACCCAGTCAAAAAGGGACCCTGGTGGCTCCATTCAGCACAACTGACTGGGCCGTTAAAAGTCCTGTCAGTGGCACAGCGGTGCTAAGGCAGGCTCCCTACCTGCCATGGCTCCGCACAGCTCCCGGAAGCAGAAGCATGTCCCTGCTCTGGCTCCTACTCAAAGGGGCCGCCAGGGGGCTCTGCACGCTGTCCCCGCCCCAAGTCCAGTTCTGCAGCTCTCATTGGCCAGGAATTACGGCCCATGGGACCTGTGGGGGTGGCACCTGCGGACAGGAAAGTGCGCAGAGCCTCCTGGCCACACCTCCACATAGGAGCTGGAGGGGGGACATGCTGCTGCTTCCAGGAACTGCCTGAGGTAAGCACCGCCTACAGCCTGCACCCCTGACCTCTTGCGCCCCACCCCCCTGCCCCAGCCCTGATCCCCCTCCCACCCTCCAAACCCCTCGGCCCCAGCCTGGAGCATCCTCCTGCACCCCAAATCCCTCATCCCTGGCCCCACCCAAGAGCTCACTCCCCCAGCCCTATCCCCCCACACACACAAACTCCTCATTTATGGGCCCACTCCAGAGCCTGCACCCCCAGCCAGAGACCTCATCCCCTCCTGCACGCCAACCCCCTGAGCCAGCCCAGTTAAAATGAGAGAGTGAGTGAGGGTGGGAAGAGTGAGTGACAGAGGGAGGGAAGGATGGAGTGAGAGGGGGCAGGGCCTCAGAGAAGGGGCGGGGTGGGGGGGGCTCAGATAAGGGGCAGGGATCGTGGAAGTAGAAAGTTGGCAACCCTACTCAGCTATTGACTGCAACACAACAGCCATTAGTGTAAATATTTATTTTTAAATAAACATTTTTATAAAAGTAGCATCCAGAGGTTCTAATGAGGATCAGGCCCCATCGTGCTAGGTGTTGTACTGTGCTAAGAGGCAGATAGAGGCCTTTTTATAAAAACTGAACCCCAAAAACATGTTTTTTAAGAAGAAAGATTTTTTGTTCTGACAAAAAAAGTCTAACCTTTCACCCAGCACCAAAATGCTGTTCAAAGCTGAGCCGCTGAGTACCAAAATATGAAGGGAAAATTAAGCATGTTTCTATAGAATAGGAACTGTCCCTTTATGTGCCTGGCTGAGTGAATTATGACTGGTGTTTTCTTATGATTTCAGTTCCAACTTTTTGCTATCTTTGCTCACCTCCCAATCATTAATGTATCTATCCTCTCAACACCACTGTGAGGTAGGTCAGTGCTTTTATCCCTCATTTTACAGGTATGGAAGTGAGGCACAGAAAGACCGACTGAAGGTCATACAAGAAGCATATGTCAGAATCGGGAATTGAACTTGGGTGTTTTTACTCTATGGTCAGTGTCTTTATAAGACCCTCCTTCCTCCCCAGAGTTGGGTAAATACTACCTAAATAAAAAAAGTCTGTAAATTTGACATACATTTTCTGTATGCAGTGTTGTAGCCATGTTGATCCCAGGATATTAGAGAAACAAGGTGAATAGGGTAATATCTTTTATTGGACCAACTTCTGTATCTCACCAACAGATGTTAGTCCAATATAAGATAATACCTCACCCATCTTATCTCTCTGATAAATTTTCTGTGACAGTATTGGAACCACTTTATATTTTTGTTTTCCACAAATCTTATAGCAAACAAATTAGTTTCCTGGTAGAAATGTCCCCCACAATTGTGGATCTGAAGGGAATATTGCAGAATACTTGTGGGAAGGGAATTTTGAATTCTCCTTCATAAGTATTCACACTGGGAACATAATTCTAAGAATTATTCTCATCCAACTACAGAACAGAAATAATATCATGTGACCAATCAAAATTGGGTCCCCACTCCACAAGCACAAGGCCCTAACCCCACAGACTCTGACTGGTTAGGGGGAGGGCAGAGAATGGACCTGGACCCAGAAATTGAAAGAAATCCCCCCTCAGACTTCCTGTTGCCAGCCTGCCTCTTATTGGAGGAGAAGAGTGACACAACAGAGTGGAAGCTCATCCCTGACCAAGTGAGGATAGGGGATTGGTTAGCTCTGGGCCAATTAGCTGGCATGGGGTGTGGCTGGAGAAAGGAGGCATATGGCTTAGGTCAAACCACAGACTGCTGCTGTTGCTGACCTTGAGAAGAGGAGGAGGAGGAAGCCTAAATGAAGCCTGAACCTAAATGGAGCCTGATCTCTAGGGAAGCTCAGGGCTGGCGCTTCCATTTAGGTGACCTAGGCGGTCGCCTAGGGCACCAGAATTTGGGGAGGGGCGGCAATTCGGCGGCGGGGGGGGGGGTCCTTCCATGCTTCGGCAGCAATTCTGCGGTGGGTCCTTCACTCGCTCCGGGACCCGCTGCCGAAGTGCCCCAAAGACCGGGAGCGCGGAAGGACCCCCCCGCCGCAGAATTGACGACGACGACCAGGAGCGTGGAAGGACCCCCGCCTAGGGCGCCAAAAACCCTGGCGCCGCTTCTGGGGAAGCTGCATAGAACATATTTGCAGCCAAGCTGAGAGAGTGGCTCAGCCACAGGAGAGGAGTTCTGACCAGCATGGCCACTGGGACAGGCACCATCAACATAGCAGAGACTGGGATTCATGGGAGATGAGCTGTTCTAGTGGGAGGCAAGCAGTCCTGGGTTGTGATTTGGGATCCATGTAACAAACCTAGCTCTAATTCTGAAAACTTGCAATGGACTGTTTAAGAGCAAGCTACCGACTAAGCATTATTCACAGACATTATTCAGTGAATAACTTTAAAATAATATAGGAACATGTGGGAAACATGATCTGCTCATGGACAATTAGAGAACAGAAAGAGAGGTGAAACTTGGCAAACAATTTGTTCATTACAAACCATACTCACCTCACTCCAGGGTTTATCCGGAAGGTGGTTATTACCATCTACCAGAGGGCTGTAGATTCCTGCATCCTTATGAAGGGCCTTGGGCTCTTTTGTTGAGTCATCCTGATGACAAAGGCTTGAAGCTGCAGGAAAGTGCAGTATAATTACTGCTGAGTAATAGTAGCAGGTGGATCTTTTCAGTTCCAAACAGTGTGTCAGAGGAGTTGGTCTCAATCTTGGTAGAGGGGACTGAGCGAGAGGAAAGTCACGCAGGAAAAACCATAGGAACAGCTTAGATGTATGTTTGGTTTACTGCTATTTTAATAATAAATCTAACTCCAGAAAGGGAGTAAATTGCAACTGTATGCAATTTGGAATGAAGTGGCAACTACACCAGTTTGAACGAGGTGTGGGATAAAAGCTTCCCCTGGACAAAGGGGAGAAATGGAAGTGGTTGTAAAACACATGCCAGAACATCAGAAACAACTGCCTGGTCTGCAGCTCTCCAACCATAGCTGCAGACCCTTCAAGATGGTTGTTAATGGTATTAACAACAGTAAAGCCAAACCCCCGGAAAGGAGTGTGCTTGTGGATTCCATTTAGAGCAGGAGGGCAGCTACACCTGCTGACACCATTTTTGTCCTTCTCTGCTGGAAGGTACCATACACTCTCAGTTACTCTAAAACTATACTAAAAACTTTGGGATGTAAACAGCCTATTCTTCAGGTCTACATGTGGGCTTCATAACATGGGACTGTATCTGTGAACAATACAGACATATCCCCAAAAAGGATACATTCAAACAGTGAAGTTTTCCCCCGCAGAATTGTTGCAAAGTAGTGATGCCAATCCTTGAATCCAGCCATGTTGTGCTTGGCACAGGAACTAAGGGTGGGCTGGGAGACAAAAGGGAGTGTTGCAGAGGCTACGGATGGACAAAGCTCAGTGTTCTGTGGCTATTCTCTTTCCTTTTCTTGATCCTGAGACTATCAGTGGGACAATCTCCTAAGGGGAGAACACAGATCTGAACCCCAAAGAGTAAGTAATGGAATCAACTGGTTGAATACAATGTTATTGTGTATAAAAATAGGTTGAGTAAGGTCTTTTATGAAAGCTTGTAATAAGGTTCTGAATTTGATGGTCTTTATAAATATGTAGAGACTATGGTTATGAATCTATGTATCTGTGTATATGGAATACCTGTAATATGCTTGTGACCAGTACTACAATTTCAAATATACCTCACAGCAGGTTGCGGCTCCTCCAAAGCCAGGTATTTACACAAAGCCAAATGCAAGTAATGATCCATGAAACAACCCAGGAAAAGACAAAAGGAACATTACAGTTAATGGGAAGATATTGAGATGCTCCGGCCATCAAGTCAAGAAGGAATTCCCTCCCCCTGGCCCAGTTCTGAATAACCATGAGCTACCATAGTCAGAGAAAGAGAGGGGAAAAAAAGGTCTCTGCTGTGCAAACTGCGTGTGCCAAAGTGAACCGATAACTGTGGCCAAGTTTCACTCCTTTGAGGGTGCTGAACTAGAGGGGAAAAGTCCCAAAAGACCCATATGACTCATACCCCCAGCATGTTCCTTACAGTAGGGGTTGGGAGGAAGGTGTGCTACAGGGGCATAGGCTGGCTGTGCCAGCTCTACAGCACCTCGAGATTCCCTACCTTGGGAGAATCTTCATTTGCCCTCCTGAGGTAACTTTATGGAACCCGGAATGCTGATGTTGCAGCACAAAGCACCATAGTTTGGGCCATATTCTAGCCCACTGTATTAAGTGCTGTTGATGTGCTTGGCTCTGTAGACAACACAAATAAAGACAGCCCTGCCTGAGGAGTTCCCCATCTGTAGAACTCTTATAAAACTCATCAGAAGATGTTAACATAGGATATTAAACATTCTCTCTCTCAGTCTTTCTCAAATGTTTCGGTCACGAGGGCATTTCACCGCTGTAACCTCCTTTATGGGCCTCATACAGTAAGAAAATCTGGAGACACTTGAATTAGGAGGGGGCAGTAGCATGGTGGTTATTCCATGTATCCTGGAGGGAAGCATGGGAATCAAAGACAGAGAAGAGGCAATGGAATGGTGAGGCTGGAATTGTTGGCAGAAGAAAGCAGATGGAGGGGACACCCTTGGAACCAAGATCCAAGACAAAGACAGGTCTGACGCTTGCAGGGCTTTTAAAGGTAAGGACAAATTGAACTCTGATCTAGTAGGCAAGGGGGAGCCAAGGATTCAAAGAGGAGAGCAACTCAGTCAGCTTGACAGATGCAGAGGATAATCTTAGCAGCTGCAATTTGAATAGACTGGAGCAAAGAGAGATGGGAATCAAGAAGGTTGGATAAGAAGTTTCAGTAATTGAGACAGGACGGGACTGGAGCATGGGCAAGCTGTGTTTTAGCTGTCAGGACAGAAATGTAAGGTCAGAGTTTCAATACGTTGTTCCCTATGAAACAAAAGTATGATCATGAATCATAACTCTCCCTTCTTGCTTTTTACACCTTACAAAGGTTTTGTACATTTAGTAATTTCTTGATCAAATTGTAAACATTGAGCTCTTTCCTAGTCCAGTCAGTCTCTCCAA